>NC_092645.1:24642843-24958699 GCF_039555335.1 Amphiura filiformis
ATACAAACAAGATTTTAGATAAATAGCGCTTCATTGTTCAACTTTGCTTAAAATTTTTTTTTACATGTTTTACATGCCATCAAACAACCGAAAGTGTTAACAAAGCGTTGCAGATCTCTTCGGATGTGGCCATAATATGCGATGCGTAATTTACGCAAACACTTATATTTTCCCACCCATAATCCGGCAGTTATCCAAAGTAGTCAAACCTCAATAACGTGCTTAGTTGTTGAATCCCATTGCACTATGCGTACAAACTAAAGTACACCTTATTTTTTTTTTATTCTTGTGCTTATTGCATATGACACAATATTGGTTTGGTGCAAACTCTGGCGCATTTACTTCTGTCACCACTACATCCAAAGGGCGTCCAAAACGACCTCCACTTTCACATGCGACAATATTTTGATAACGAAACGTTGCAAATCTCTTCGATATCTATTTGTGATTGGTATCAGTGAAAAGATAACTAATCGCTCTATACATTTTGATACAACGTTTAACGGTGTACAAGAAACTTGACAGTGAGAATAGTCTTGTCGCACCATATCGCTAAATTGTACACTCTCATTGCGCCATGCGTACAAATTAATAACTCTCTTAAATTGGCCGATTAAAATATGTCACTCTTTTAACGATTGATGATAGGATTCAATCGAAATAAATTGAAAAATATATTTAAATGGTTTTTTTTTTGGTTCTCACTAGTAGAACTCTCTTTGTAGACTGATTTCACTATCTAATCAAGTGTTACTCCTAATGTACTGCCAAATGAGATATATTGCATATGTTTGGAATGAGATTTCCAGCTGTTTTAGAATGAAAAGGACTTGTCCCTAGTTTGGGACGGCAAAATATTGAAAAACAATGAAAATCAACGCTTTCTACTAAAAATTCAATCGAAATAGATTGGCCCCTAAGTTTAATCGCTAAAAGTTTGTTAAAGATTGAGAATCACTCCTTTTGAAAAAATGTTTGAAATATTCAAATCACCCGAATATAAAGTCGAAAACGATTTGTCCCTAATTAGGGACGGCGAGATTGAAAATTCAATCTTTTTGATTGAATATTCAATCATGCAATTTAAAAGAGTACAACTTATTAAATCGCTTGCTTATTGCATGTGATACAACAATAGCTTGGTTTACTTCTGTCAACTCCAAATTCATGATTGTGTCCAAAACGGTCACGACCTTCACATACTTTGTGGCTCAAATTCTTACTGACAAATTTCTTGTACACCTGTGGTATCAAAATGTAGAAATATTAATATATCTTTTCAATGACACTAATTACGTCATGCTCACGCATTGATATTGAAAGTTATGATCAAAAGATGTGAAGATCGTGACCATTCTGGACATCATCTTGGATTTGGAGGTGACAGAAATAAAGTAAATGTAAAACAGTACACCAAACAATATATTATTGTGTGATATCCAATAAGCAAGCGATTTAATGAGATTTACTCGGCCTGCACGCATGGTGAAATGGGAGTGTACAATTTTGCGTAATGGCCCTTCGATTATTGGTCTTTCGGTGCGACAAGACTATTTTGGTATTCAACTTTCATGGCTACAGGCGTTGATGTGCATATTAATATTGATCAATTGTTCAGTAGGACATTAGCCTTGAACGCAGTGTATTGACGTGATAGAGGAAGCAAAATCTAACTCTTAAAACTATCAATAGTGTTCTCAGTTTTTGCAAGCGTTACGTGAACTTTCGTGAAATGTTAAAATACCATGCAAATTTGGGAAATTCTGGTTATGTAAAAAATTATAAGCAAAATTGATTTTCAGCTAATAACCCTACAAAAATACGATTTTCACCGAATTTTCTCCTCAATATTAAAGGCAATGACTATTTCAACCTAAAAAAGAAAAAATGTAAGAAGTCAGTAGCTCTTGTATTAATTTTACAAGAGGGAAATAACAAAAGGCAAATGGCTGCATGATGCGCACTTCCAACCTTTGCTTTGCTCTCCTTATCTAACCCCTCTTTCTCCATGCATGCCCTTGCCTTTCTCCCGCATGCTGCTTACCCTTTGCTTTACTTTGATTTGCTATTCTTACTATACTTAAGGTTGTAGACGCAGGAGGCAATTCCATCAGCCCTCGTGTTCCTAATCGCCTCTCTATAGTTACCAACCCCCACCTCTCTGTAGTTACCAACCCCCACGTTCTCGAAGATTGCATGTCAATCGCGGACCACCTGTTACGGCTTTGCCTTGTGGCATAGTTAACAGACGGGGGCTCTGGGGGCAATAGCCTATAACCTGAAAGGCTGCTGGAGCAGTCTGGAAGGCTATAGAATATTGCTTACGGCAAGGAAAACCGAACAAACCCATAGGGGCCCTTACGTGTATATTTAAGGCACGTGGCTGGTGGCCCGCCCCTATGTAAGTCACCCGACAAGTCACCCGACAACTCACCCGACTGGGAAGTCATTTGCCCCCCCAACCCCCCCCCGTTAAGGCCCCGAGTCCCGGTGACTGCTCGTCGGCAACAGAGTGGCAGGGGTGCTAAGAATCCGCCGAATGATTGTCATCTCCACAGGTACAGCCAGAGGAAGAAACAAGGAAGACAACCAGGATCAGCGTAAGTAGCCAGAAGTCGACAAAATGCCCAAATGTGACAAAAGCCACAGCTGAGCAGGCCTCAAATACAAGGAGCCGCACTGTGACAAATATGCCAATAGTGACAAAAAAGCCAACTCTAACAAAGACTGCTGTAGAGGAACCTATAAAGAAAAGGAGCTCCAGTGGTATTAATATAGGAACCTAGAATGTCAGGACGCTTAGGACAGAAGGTCATTGGGAAATCCTCCTTGATGAGGCTAGAAGATTTGGTCTTGACATCCTTGGACTCTGCGAAACACACATGACAGAATCCGAGACACTCATCAACAAAGATGAATACACCATCATTCTAGCAGGTAGGAAAGATGGCATTGGAAGAGAAGGTGCTGGGCTTCTAATATCACAGCCACTTCTTAAATGCCTTGTCAGCTATGAATCTGTCTCTTCCAGAATCCTAACAGCAAAGTTCAAAATGAAGGAAGGAATACTCAACATTATTAATGTTTACGCCCCCACCACTACGCACAGTGATGCAGAGAGTGGTGAATTTTATGATGGGCTACACCATCACCTTCAGAAAGTGAATAAGAAGGAGAAACTTATCCTGATGGGGGATTTCAATGCCAAAATAGGCTCTGACAGTAAAGCTTGGACCCCCGCAATGGGCAAGTATGGTATTGGTAAGATCACCAGCAGAGGGGAGACACTGTTTGAATTCTGCATGCCCCACAAGTTGACAGTCTGTAACACCCACTTCCAGCATAAAGTCTGTAGAAAGGTAACATGGACTTCACCTTGTTGGAAATACAAAAATATGATTGACTTCGTCATAACTCAACAGGAGAACCTAAGTACCATCCAGAATTGCCGATCATACTGCTCAGCTGATGTGGGCTCAGATCACAATCTAGTGATCGCTAAAGTGGTGTCAGCACCAGTCAGAACCAAACGCCTGAAAACAACTCCAAAAAGCTATGACGTCAGTAGACTTACCAACCCCCTGATTGCAGAAGAGTTCGGAGCCAAGATTGGTGGTACTTTTGAACCCCTGCTTCAACCGGAGGATACTGATGTAGACGACCTGTGGGCTAAGTTCAGAGACACGACAAACAAAATCACTGAAGAATCAGTTGGTATTAGGAGGGCTCGCCAAGTGACGGGATTGCCTGGAGAAATCAGGAAAATGTGCCACTTGAGAAGAAAAGCCAGAGTCTTGATGTATAACAACCCCTCAGCTCTAAACAGGAACTGCTATCGGAAGCTGAATAAAGGGGTCAAATATCAAGTGACGCAGTGGAAAAGAAAACGTCTTGAAAAAGACGTCCAAGAAGAAGCCCATGCAAAGAACATACGCCATGATCTCTTCAAGAAAGTCACAAAGCTAGCAGACTGCAGCCAAAGACAAACTTGGTTCACTGAAAACAGCCCCAGAGGAAGTAATGAAGTACTGGGAGGAATACTTCAGTAAACATCTGAATATAGAATTCCCCAGAGACTGTAATATACTTAACTCCATCCCGGAGCCTGTCAACCCTGCTACAGCAACTTTGTCCTTTTCAATAGATGAAGTTGAAGAGGCCATCAAGAAGCTTAAAAACAACAAAGCGTGTGGTTGGGACACGATTTCAGCAGAAGTGTTGAAAGCAGGAGGACCCATGTTGAAACAAATGTTGTTGAAGATCATCAACACCGCCTGGGTTGAAGGAAAAATCCCTGAAGACTGGAGTAAAGGAGTCTAATAACCCCTGTATATAAAAATGGCGACAAACTGGACCCAGCCAACTACAGAGCTATTACCTTCCTGTCAATCCCGGAAAAGTATTCTGTAGGATGGTTCTTAACCGAATACAACAGACTGTAGATAACCATCTGAGAGAGGAACAGTGTGGGTTCAGGAGTTCCAGAGGCACCTCAGATGCGGTAATTACAGTACGCCAAATCTATGAAAATGCTAAAGAAAGACGCATTCCAATACACTGGAACTTTGTAGACTTCAAAGCAGCATTTGACACCATTTGGAGGAAGGCCCTTTGGAAATGTCTGCGATCAGTAGGAGTAGTCACCAAACTGGTGAACCTCATTGCAAAAATGTATGAGCAAACCAAATGCTCAGTCGTGGTAAATGGAAAGATCACCGATTGGTTTGAAGTCCTAGTTGGTGTTAGACAGGGATGTCTTCTCTCACCATGCCTCTTCAATCTATACCTGGAGTTTGTCATGAAGGACATCCAAAATCTAGGCTCAGGTGTGCAGATGGGTGACATGTGCATTAACAACATCCGATATGCAGATGACACCACACTCATGGATATGGACTTTGAGAAGCTGCAAATCTCCACTAATGAATTGGAAAAAGCATGCAGCAGCTGGGGAATGAAAATTAACCCAATAAAATTCAAGATCATGTCTGGCGATCCAAGAGATATCATGCTGAACCAAATGCCCATTGACAAAGTAAATAACTTTGTCTTTCTGGGTAGCAGTGTGCCCTCAGTAGAAGAGGATATTAAACGTCGCACAAAGTTGGCAGCCTGGGCATTTGGTAGACTGAAAAATACCATCTGGTCTAACCATGACATCACCAGATCGTTGAACGTAAGGATCTACCAGTCGCTCATCCTCCCTATTGCCACCTATGGGTCAGAATCCTGAGCGTTACGTGAATCCGATCGACACAGACTGGATGTCTTTGAAATGCGATGCCTTCGGGCAATGCTTGGAGTTTCCCTGACAAAATCCGCAACAATTCCATCAGACAGAGTCTCAACATCACTAGCTCCATCAATGATGTTATCTGCCGGAGACGTTTGAAATGGGCTGGGCACATCTTCAGGATGCCTCTACATCGGCTTCCCCACCAAGCTCACATTAATGACCTCAGCAAGAAAAGACCACCAGGTCGTCCACCAACCAGATGGAAGGACCAAATTCAGAGGGACTTGGGAATGACCCCACATGAAGCAAAGACACAAGCAACAGACAGAACTGAATGGAGGAGGCTTACTCGGCAGAGCGCAAAGGGCCACACCGGCCTGCGCATATAAGTCAAGTCAAGTCAAGAAATAAAAATCAGTGACTTTACTGTAGAAACCAATTGCGGGCCTCATTTTCTCCCCCCCCTCTATGGTGAAATTGTATCATTAAAGTGAGCGCAAAGGATAGATCTATGATAAGTTTAGGTCGTTTGGGCGTACATACATTCTACAAGGCTCTTCCTTTGGCATATATGACATGGATTCGAGATTGAGCAAAATAGCTGTACAGTTCCTGTACAGTTTTATACACTTAACTAATCCCTCTGGATTGCCATAGTGCCTTAAAAACGAGGGCATGGCCTTCCTGTTCTGTCCATCGAGTCAAAGACCTTTTTGAAGTCAATAAATGTGATGGTCGCTATATAGTGGTTCCTTCATATATGCATGTGCACTGGCTACTCTGGGGAAAAGAGTAAAAATTTGTTCATCCTATTAACCCAGAGAACTAAGTATAATAACTTTGATTCCTTCATGGTTTGTCATGACAATGAGTTCCCTTTTTCTTTGGTAATTGAACAATGACATTTGTGATCCAAAGTTTGGTGAAAAATTGTATCCAAATATTCTCCATAAAATGTTGTTTTTACATCAAATATGTATTTACAGCAAAATAATCAAGGTACTAGTTATGTTCACCCCTGAATATTCTAAACAAAGACAAACATTTAAAACCCAAGGCAGTTACGTAATGCAAAGTTGCATTTTAATGTACCAATCACTGGAAAGTACGGCGCTATATATCTTTATCCAGCGACAATAAAAATAACTACTAACATGTTCCAAAATTAAGAAATTCTGAAATTATCTTGGCTACAATTTCGCACAAACATAATATGTGACCGTACACCACGAATGAGCCGTAAATGTCCTCAATCGTATTCTGAGTTACAGTGTAAAATGGGCATGAAGGTCGTAATCATAGGTACCTCAATTTGGTGCTACGTATACCTCATTTAATGAGATACACATAGCACCAAATTGAAATACCTATGAATATGACCTTCATGCCCATTTTACACTGTAACTCAGAATACAATTGAGGACATTTACGGCTCATTCGTGGTGTACGGTCACATATAAACTTTAACCTACTTTTGGGCTATATATAATTCGTTATGAATTCGGCAGAGTGACGAATCGAAAATTGTGAGCAAATTGAGTTTTTGTCTGCTTATGATTATGTTCAGGTTATCTTTTATTTCCACCAAAAATAATGCTAAATTTTACTCACCGACGTAGTTATTGAAATTTTGATTTGGACGAATCACGCCTAAGTGCGATAAATGAATAGAAACGGTAGAGAGACGAATCGTATACTTAGCTGTACAAATCATGTTGCTCTATAGTATTGTATAGCAGGAAACCCCGACATTTCTATATTACATGTCCTATACTAATATATTTGATACCAACGTATAGCTGTAGGTATCTTCTATCCAGTAATACCAAAATCAGTACAAACATTCACCACATGATATTTCTGTGGATTAATAATGTGAGTGGGCGCCCGTGAAATTGGAAAATCCCGGAAATCATACGCAAAATATAAGCCAATATTTTTGCTTTAAAATCCTCGAGTTTTTGCTAAATATTACAGGGATGACTATTTATAACTTATATAGCAAGTTAAGTCTACATAGCCTTAGGGCAACTAGTAATTTTTCTCTCTGAGCAGTGGTAGAGACATTTTTTTTGTTACATAAAGCCGGATAGCTGTTAAAACGCGTTTTGATGGATATATCGATTATTTCAGAACATGCAAGTATTGCCAATAATTTGTGTACATTCACTTTTATATTATACATTTCAAATGAGTGCTCACGAATGTTCTAAATTTTTAGAAGGAACAATGGAATTTCAAATGCCGTTTACTCAGAACAGCAATTTTGCGCTAAATGAACACAATGAATAGACTCAATGTTAACCTTTTTGCGTCTGAGCAGATTATCAAAGTGAAATATCTTAATCAATATTCATTAATTTAGCACAAAAAAGAAGCATTTTCTAATACTAATTTCCGGAATTTTTGTCGGATTTGTTTGTTGAAACACACAAAAGAAATTGCTTAGACGTGAAGCAATATTTTCGTAGCCTCGTGAAATATATGAGCGACCTCGTTATTTCTGAAGGTAATAGCTGCGGCATTATTGCATATTGGGCTCTTTTTTTGCTCTATTTAAATATATTTTCATACATAAAGTTGTAAAATAGTATAAAAAACGTCGTCACGTTTTGTCACCGTAATATAAAATGCACGACTTGCTTTAAACACAATTTAGTATATGCCAAAAGAGCAAAATGTACAAAGTACAATATTCTAATAATGTACTTTTTGCATCTAAGCCCTTCGATCAAAAGCGTATGGTACAGGCAAAACTATAATTACGGAAGTATACTAAGCTTGATAAGAGCGACCAATAGTACGTTTGTTTATCTGCACATGTTAGCCCAATTTTGTAACTTTTTTCATATTCTTTAGTAAAAATTGTTGTAAGTAATATGTAGCGTACACTGGTAAATCGGTAAATAGGTAAAAATGTCAACAAGCAGTAGTATTACGTTTTACCGTGTTGCACTGAATGTTATATATCCTTTGCTGTGTTAAGGTTGGTCTTAACCCTGGAATTATGGAAACTTTCGGGCCTCATAACTACTAAATTGTTGGTCTAAAGTATATAAAAGTATACATATTTAGAATGGCAAAGACTTGATAAGTTCATCTGTGAGGTCAAATTTGGGCCAAAATGCTAATTTTTGGCCCAAAATAGATAACTAGATAACAATATCTAGGAGCCGTTTTTTTTTCATTTTCTAAATTTCGACCAACTTTCGAAATTTGCACCAAAAATGGTCAAAAAATGCTGAATTTTCAGAAAATTCATAACAAAGCCCGATTTTCGCCCAAATTTCAAATATTTTGGTGAAGTTGGTCAAAATTCAAATAAATAAAAAAACGGCTCCTAGATATTTTTATTTAGTTTTTAAAAATTAATTTAAAAAAAAATTTGGCCCAAGAATTTTTTTTGGTACGTTGCACGAAAAAGAAGTGGCCCAAAAACAGTTTTTGGGGATTTTGGGCCAAAAATTAGCATTTTGCCCCAAATTTGACTTCACATATGAACTTATCAAGTCTTTGCCATTCTAAATATGTATACTTTTATATACTTTAGACCAACAATTTAGCAGTTATGAGGCCCGAAAGTTTCCATAATTCCAGGGTTAAGACCAACCTTAACACATGGAATAATAAGTAATTTCCCCCCTTCGAATTCGGTATTTCACATGCCCGTGATCATATGTTCAATTGATACGGCTTTCATTTATAAATGTACAACTATAGATGAATACAGTGTGTCCCACAAAAAGCGGGTTCCAACAAATGTGCTGATATATTAAAATGTGTTTTCAGCTATCATTCAGTTTTATATACAGGGAGTGACTGATAAACTTGCGTCATTGGAACCTTTAATTTTGGGGTGTTTTAATGCCTTAACCAACCAGAACTAGTTAATTGATATGGTTGATGAATTATGACATTTCAATTGATTGTAATAGATTGTAGCAATCATGTTTATATCCAAGAATACTAACAATTTTAACAATTGAATATATGAATACAAAAGCCACCTAAGTCCATACTTTAGCCAAATTGAGTTAAGCATGGGAAATTGTTGCTATACATAGGCCTGTCATATGTATGAAAGAACAACTCAAATTCATTCTCTGTGTCTATTAAGCATGTGAAAAATAGCATGTATGAAAGAATCACCCAATTCCATGATTTGAGTCTTGTAACACATTGATTGAAATCCATGATGTATAAAAGTCCACTTGTAACACATTCATTGCTAGAGAGTGACTTTTGAACAAAAAATGGGTTTAATAATAAGGAAAGTGTGTGGTTTATATTACATGGCAGAATGCTTATCAACATTATACATACCTGTGTGCTTTATTTTGTATTATCTTACTAGTGGTAATCTCATTCTAACATTGTTGTCTTTGTATATGATTCAAAAACCACCTAAGCCCAAAATTTAAAATGAACCCCCCGAAGTCCCTGAAATGCTAATCGTCATACCTAATACAGGTTAATCCACTCATTTGCACGTAAAACTTACCATATTGACCAGGTAAATCTAACTGAAGGAATTAAAATGATACACAGTTTTTCTCTCAAAATCACTTCCTATGGACTTAGGTGGCTTTTGTATTCATGTATTCAATTTTAACTTAAGAACTGAAAGAAAGGTGTTTTGACCTTTTGAGTAATTCCGACCCGTAACAAATGGACAAAAACAATTGTATTTATCAAAGTAATGTTTCAGCGCACATTTGACATGAATACAACATGGAAATAGAATTAATTTCTATGGATTCAATGAGTGATTCAATAGTATTGAAGATCTTGTTAAAATATTTAATGTGACACGTTGTGTTAAAACGTGCGCTCTTTAATTAACCAGTCACTAAGAAGTCATTATCCGTAAGCGTCGTTTGCAGGTGATTAGATTTCTCATAATTCCCCGTATTAAGGGGGTACTACACCCCTCGATACATTTTTGTCTATTTTTGCATTTTTCTCAAAAACTAATAACACAGTGGTAACAAAAATTATGTATATTATTGGGGCAAGGAATCCAATTACTAAACTGCAATTTCAGTGACCCAAGACAAGCGGTTCGTTATTTATGATAAAAAATAAGGTACCGCTAGGGTGTACTTCATTTCCTATCATATATACTGAACCGCTTGTCTTGAGTCACTGAAATTTCAGTGTAGTAATTGGATTTCTTGCCCCAATAATATACATAACTTTTGTTACCAGTGTTTTATTATTTTTTGAGAAAAATGCAAAAATAGTCACAAATTGACCACAGGGGTGTAGTACCCCCTTAAAACTAACGATAAATGTTAAATGGTTTGGCAAAATTTATACTAAGCTTGTCTATGACTCAGATTTAATGGGAATGATCCGCTTATCAAATGTCTTTTTATGAGCATTACATTGATTAAGATATTTCTTTATTTCTAATATTTTTTTCTTTCTTTTGTGACTGAAACTGATATGTAACAAAAGCAAACTTTAGAATTCTGTATATTGGCGTGTGCTTCGCGGTGAATGAATGCATTTGCAAAATAATTTTTAAACATTATGCTCGCAAAATCTAGAAAAGTATGTTTTGTTATTTTAAAGTTCTGTTATTGTGCTCAGCTTTAAGTAGCTTTCAAAATTTCAAAATTTGTTTTAAATATCAGCATTTAAATTCGATATTTATTTATGAATGCCGACATCCAATATGAAAGAGGTCTTCGGTCGATAATATGTCTCCGAATAGGTTTGATAACTTTCTCAAATAAACTTCTTTCTGGATATCTACATGAAGTCCACTTAAAAACATTACCAAAATTTAACACAAACTCTATGCTTAGTCTCGAAGCACTAAAATGTAAGTCCAAATTGATGGCGATGGACCACGTACAAATACCCCCCAAGACTTGTGAATTGAGTGACTGTGTCATCAGTATTATACATATAGCTCACATAGTAGACGACACAAGCCTGTAGAATACAGTAAGCCAAAAATTAAGGTACCAGTTATCCTCGGTACCCTTGTATATCCTAAACAAAGACAGATGTCATAATTGGAACCAGCAGCCAATAGCTGCATCTTTTAGCTCGAATTTAAGACCTCATTTGTTGAAATTGTTCAAGAAATAAAGATATGACGATCCAAAAACCCAAGAAAGATGCAAATGTAAAAGTTGCAGTTTGCTCCATTGCGTGCCGCATTGTTTTGCACACAATGCGTTCACGAACAAGAGAACCAGCGCCGTGCTTCCATTGAGTAACACTCATTGATTAGAACACAAAAGTGTAAATTTTGATTTCGTTCTTTGTTAGGTTTTAGACTACCGTTTATTTAATTCTCAACCAATTTCAACAAATGAGGCCTTAAATCAGAGCTAAAGAGTACAGGTATTGGCTGCTTGTTTTAATTTTGACACATTTTTCTTTATTTAGGATATACAGGGGTGAACACAACTGGTATCTTAATTTTTGGCTTACTGTATTGCAGCCTGCTTACTGATGATCCAATGTTGCATGTTACACTTTTTAGATTGATTAATCAAAAACATCCTAAACACAAAACCTTCAAAAGACATCCATTGGATACATTTAACTCTTGAGTATAATATAAACACACTCTATTTAAAGATATCTAATTGGAACATCATTGATAGTCTGTTCCTTCCAGCAATTAAGTGCCACATATAAGTAATATGATGTCTGGTCCGTAAACCCATGGCTAAAGACAATCTTATCGCTAAATGAGGAAAACACAATCGAGCGATTACTTCATGTTAACTCATATGTGACCCAATCTTATCCATTCAGGCTAAAGTCGTTGTGTTACTACCATTACTAACTTGATTAGTTGAATCAGATGTTGAATACCCAGGTCTCTTGAAAACTTGCTCGCAAAGCTATGAACCTTTTATATGTCCATTTTCTTATGTTGTTTTTCTTATTTTTTTCTCATCAATATTAGCTTATATATCATTATTACCGACTTCAGCATGATTAGATCATATCTGGTTACATATGCAGTGGCTAGTCCTATATAGTCTAAATTTGTGGAGCATGGTGTAATAATGAAACAATAACCTCTCCCCCTCTCCATCTGTGTTAAATCCCCCTCGGTGGTAGGTCAAAATAATATTTTAGTTTAATTCATTTTAGTGTTATTTAAACGTTTTAGTGCAGAAAGACACATATATTTCGAGGGTTAATACAAGCCCCTTGATAGGACCTGGTTATTAATTCGAATCAAATTGATAGGCGATTGTCCACAGATAATATTAGTGAAAGAAATATTGATTTAATAAGTAGTATATGGTGTGGGTTTAGGGGGTGTATTTCCGAGCAAAACTCAGGAGCAGTATTATCGTCGAGGTCATGAGCCGACAAAAGTGGCGTTGATGGCAGGAACCGTGCTTTCAGAATGAAGTCATGCTCTCTGATTGGTCGAATTCTTAATATTTTGTTCACGTGAATGGTGATTCATTGAAAGCGTAGGTGTGAAGATAGTTTGCTCCTTAAATTAGGATACATGAGTGGAGCAGGGATATAAAACTTAGCCTTTATTTAATTTCAGTTTGCTGTGCTTTGGTTTTGAACTATCAGCTCGAAATCGGCGGGAATTATTAGGCTTTTACCACTACGCTGAAAAGTAGACCCACGTTAAGAACGATATAGTTGATTAGACAAATTATATGACTTCAATTAATAATGTTTGTAGTATTTCTGGCGAGATGTCACAAAACAATTGTCAAAATATAATATTTTGATATTAATCCGCGATGTTATAAGCTCCGCCGATTACGAGCTGCAAAATCAAACAATGTGTGATTTTCATGTGAATATTCATGTTCCATATGATGCATCGAAATCAATGTTTTACCATTTACATGCCATACACCAATTTAAGTGTTTAATTTCAAATTTATTTTTAGCTATGGAAGTTGGCATATTTGTACGACATTCGAAACATACACCAAAAACTGTAGAATGGTAAAATAAGGAACATGCCAATATAGTTTGTTTTATTTCATTTTTATCAATTTAATTGCATCATATTTTTGCAATACAAAAAACATCAAATTACAGCCAAACTTTGGCCTTCGTTGATCAGCGATATATCTTAACCATGTTATGTCAATTGCTATGACAGCAATCCATGTAGTTCTCCCTTCGTCAGTGATCGGTTGATGTGATATAGACATCCATTATTCAATATGTGCTCTTCACAGTATATTCTAACTCAAGGTAAATTTAACATGAGTGATTAATAGATTATTGTTAGTGATAAGTAGCAGGCAAATTATCGTAAAGTAAGTGCAGTATTGCACGTAGACAAAACACAAATACATCGACGGGCAAACGAACCATGGATTTAAAGTTAATTTTTTTATTACTTCCGTGGTCCAAGCTGTGCGCCAAGCGTAGACGAGCGTACACACACAAGAAATAAACAATTACGCTGACTGGCTGATCAACGCACTTGACAACAAGCCGGTTGACCCATTGGTCGTTGGCGAGGCGCGTAATAGGCGACCTTGTCACTTCTACGCGATCGCAATTCACCAGCGCGTACCCGGACCACGGAAGTAATAAAAATTAACTTTAGTGTATATTGCTTTTCTGTGAAAGTGATTTACGGATGAGAAATTATTGCTTTTAGGAAAAATAAATTGATGAAACTTTCATCGTGAAATATCTAACTACCTTTTATCTTGTAAACTATCATGACTTAGTTTGACATTGACTTTTGATGTGTAATATTTGACTTCATACGTTTTAACTTAACATAACATAGGGTAAAATAATTTTAGTCCATCAAATGCCAAAAAAAACACCTTAATTTTTGGCTATAATAAGTATAAAAAATACACAATCTATGCTCGCAAATATAATGTTGATTCTTCCGCCGCCACTGGCTATAGCGATCAGCGATTACATTTTTCTAGATCAAATAGATGATAAAGACAGTACCTTTTTTAATAAGTGAAATGTAAACAATATATGTCTATCAGGGACATTGCTTTCATTGATGTATATTTATACTGCGCCAATAAAGTATCCTTACACTTGGAAAAATAATCATAATTTTAAAACAATATTGGGGTAAATTAGGTTTTTTTAATAGTTTAATAATTCTTTATCTAATCCTGCACATTATGACACCACATTGAATCCAATGTGACCTCAAGAAGTAAAGTTACAATCAATTGAATAGACGAATGTCCAGTTTTAAAAGTGACAAACTGGCCTATACAAGGCGCAGAAAGATTCCACCAAGCGAAATAAAGATACAACGCAGTTCTTCAATGAAGCATTATTTGCTTCTCTGTACTTTTCATAACTTTCATTTTATTTGTCAGTTCTTTTGTTTCAGTTTTCTGTTGTTCCTTTTGTTTTAAATTAAAGTCAAATGCATAAATTAGCCATTCACCACTCTCAAACCAGATGTCTAGTCTGCGGAGTTTTGAATAGGCCAGTTTGTCACTGAACCTTCGTCTAATCAAATGCTTGTAACTTTGCTTCTTGGAGTCACATTGGATTCAATTGGGTGTCATAATGTGCAGGATTAGATAGTGCATCTATTGAAAAAACAAATTTACCCCAATATTGTTCAGTTTGGTAATTGTGATTATTTTACTAAGTGTAAGGATACTTTATTGGCGCAGTATACATAAGATGTAGATAAAAACTACCTTACAGAGTACATTAAGGATAGGAGTCGCAGTTTCATCTGTGGGAATTGTTTAGTCTATGTTCTATCATAATGGTTGTTACAGCATTAAATGTCTGTCGTTGTATGCGATGACCCTGTCACCGATTGCTACATTTTTGTATCCTTATATTGCAGCAGATGAATCTTTGTTACTAATAACGCACTATTGTTGAACCAAAATATCCACATATCCTTGTTTCAGAACAAAATGTGATAAGTTCAGTCCACTTGCTTTTTGTTTTGCTTTTACTGTTTTCTATCGCATTTAGCATTGAGGTCAACTAGCGCGAGCTATGCCCTTAGGGGCTTGGCTGGCAGCATATCGACCCGAGGCGCATTTTGAAGATGTGACCATCTAAAAAGCGTGGATAAATGCCGTTTTATTTGTGGGAGCACGTGTGGCCGAGTGGATAAGGCGCCCGACTCATAATCCATAGGGTGCGAGTTCGAGCCCCGCTCGTGCCAACGTGTTGTGTCCTTGGGCAAGGCACTTTATCCTCATTGCCTACTGTGGATGGGGTTGGGTTGAATTGGATGTTTGTATAGTTGTTTGTTTCAATGTTGCAATATTGACGCTGATTAAGCTGCTGCCTGCAAATTGCATTGTGTCTGTTTAGTTGTGTTTAATGTAAAGTCTGCACAAAAAGTAACTCAGCTGTTATAAATACGCCTATAGATTCAGAACTAATAATTGTTTTCAAAATATTTCAACATAAAAAGAAGGATGATTTATGTACGCGCATTTTGATACCCCCATTTGTCCAATTTTGTTCAATATTGACAATACAGCAGTGTTTTGAAAGAAAAATACCCCAATTTAAAAGTTGCAGTTATTTGTATTGATTTGAAGTAAGTGCGAAGATAATGGCGGGCTTTACGTGTTTACAGTGCTGGCTTTTTATAACCATTGATCGCTGTAAACTGCAACTTTTCAATTCGGGTATTTTTCTGTAAAAGCACTACTGTGTTGTTAATATTGAACGACATTTGACGAATGGGGTATCAAAATGCGTGTAAATAAATCATCCTTCTCTCTATGTTGAAATATTGTGAAAACAATTATTATTTCTGAATCTATAGGCGTATTTATAACAGCTGAGTTACTTTTTGTGCAGACTTTACAATTCTAGCAATTTGACCTGCGGGTCACCATTAGAGTTTGAAATAAAAAAACCCATTCCTTTTTTTTTAAATTATTATTATCATTATTATCAAGGGTATGTTGGAGTTTCGCGTGGATTATAGTTGCTATATGAATTCAGGATTAAAACACATTATATTAGAGCCCATGTCTTACTAAAGGGACATTGCACCTTTTCCTGGTACACTTAAACGATAAGATAAGCGCTCAAATGACATATGTGGTAACATAAATTATATATCACCTTATTCGATACGACAGGGTGGTGGGTATAACTTCTATGGCAGAGGATAATGGATGAGGTTGCAGAGCTACAGGTCCACCGATTCTGATTGTATTTAGCTTGTGCTTACATTTTGTGAAACTTAAAATTGTTGGCCTGTTTTTCACATTATTCTGTGAAGTTGACATGCAAGTCGAAGTAAATATTTGAAAACTGCATTTTGCAAAGTCTCTAATAAGTGCAATAATAACTATAATTGTACACACGTCGTACAACCGTGAAATGTGTATACATATATGGGATGCATTGGTTCATTAGTTTATAAGATGCCGCTTAAGCATGCTAAGCAGCAATCCAAATTTGCTGAAAATAAGCCAGCAGAAATATCATGAATAAGACGATACTGCATACACCAAGACGGATATGAAAGTAAAATGATTTCCGGTACATTACGATTATCCGGAGCGATAGATTAAAATGTTAAAATCTACTACAGAAGAAAAAGAATTTTAGTACTCATTTAATTTGAAAGTACTCTTTTATATCCATGATATATTCATGCAAAATTATATTAGTTATGCAGCTAGAATTCACACTTGATTCAGAATTTTGTAATCATATTTCACTTATGTTCCGTTATTTTTTATACTAGTAGCTTTCTAACCGTAGATGAATCCCGCCTACACCCGACAGTGTTGTGTTAAGCGATATTTTAGCACTTATCTTCCATGCAAGTGTAAAGACACTCGTAAAGCATGAATCTAATAATGAATTGAAAGTGGGCTAACACATGTATGTGAGGGATGAATACAATAGCATTTTTCATTGCATCCAATACGTATCATGCTCCAACAGTGTAAAGATTGAGTTCCCAGGGGGAAATTAAGGATAAAAGCACCCTGAATAACAACATCGTTAAGTTTGAGAGAGCGAGGATAGATAGAGGGGACAGTGATATGCAAGGGATGGTAAGGCTAACGGACAGAAGGGAAAGGGGACTGAGACGCTAGTTTTGAATCGCAAATTTTCGCGCACTTCGCGCCTATTTGTCTCGATGGCAAAACGCGGAATTTGTTCAAGAAACTTAATTTGAAAGCTAAACACACTACACTCCATAATCCCCCTCCCCAATGTGCGTTCATTTTACCACCGTGCGGCACTGATTAAATCCGCACCATTTACTTACACATGGCCTTGTTCGTCGCCCGTTGATACACAAGTCCATAGTTATAAAGTGTCGAGACGCTGGCTGTTGATGTAGTAACCAATTAAAAACCAATCGAGATATATACAAGTTCGAATTTTCAAACTGCATTTTGTAAACTATAGTTCTACAAATAACCGTGGAATGTGCATACCTATGAGTGATGGATTTGCTTTAAAAACATCATGAATAAGAAGTTAAAGTTATAGCATATACCGAAACGGATATGAAAGTAAAATGATTTCCAGTACATTATAAATATCAAAAACGATAGATTAAAATGTTAAAATCTATACTTAGAAAAAAAAAACTGTATGGAATTTCAGTATTCATTTCATTTGAAAATACTCATGTATATTCATGATATATAAGAACCATACAAAATACTCATGTATATTAATATTATATAAGAACCATACAAAATACTCATGTATATTCATGATATATAAGAACCATACAAAATACTCATGTATATTCATGATATATAAGAACCATACAAAATACTCATGTATATTCATGATATATAAGAACCATACAAAATACTCATGTATATTCATGATATATAAGAACCATACAAAATCATATTAGATATGCAGCTTGGATTCACACTTGATTCAGAATTTGTAATCATATTTCACTCATGTTCCGTTATGTGTACAGTAATAGCGTTTTAACCATAGGTGAATTCCGCCTACACATGGCAGTATTGTGTTTAAAAATATTATAGCACTTATCTTCCATGCAAGTGTAAAGAAAACTCGTTACTCGTAAGAATCTTAATGAATTGAAAGTGGGCTAACACATGTATGTGGGGATGAACAATGTAGCATTTTTTCATTGTATCTAATATGTATCATGCTCCAACAGTGTAAAGATTGAGTTCCCAGGGGAAAACTAAGGATAAAAACACCCAGAGTAATGTTTGTACCAGATTGCTATAAGATTTAATTTGGTTGTCATTACGTCATAACCAAGAGACTAAAACAACAAACTTTCATTTAAGTAGCTAAAAGGGAGTCCATGGGACACATAATTTGGTTTGAGGATATTAATCTTAAATACATGGCTATAAACAAAAGGAAAATACTCTATATAAAAGCAATGTACTTAAAGCCATATTATAACATTTCTGTAAAAATAGATTAGTATTTATTTTCCATAAAATTTTAGCTTTTACTGTCAGATATATCCCCTTTTAAGTTTCAGCTGCACAAGTGAGGTAAAGCATAGAAAATTGGAATTTAATACTAGCGCCCATGCATGTTACTCCCACTGTTGTAATACGGTACGATCCTCGGGGTGTGTGTGTATGTGTATCCCGCACGCCGTGTACGTACTGTGCATACGTGTTCGACTAATATTTCCGTCGTAATAATAAAACGCCGGTTCCATCGTTGTATTCAAAATCTCGGATTTTGAAAAAACTACAGCACCTAAAGTCTTAATTTTTGCAGAGTATCTTTATTGACTTAAGTACATTACAATCGTGTAAAAAGCAGAATTAAAAAAAAAATTGAGGGCGTTCTCCTCAACAAATGTTATAATATGGCTTTAACCTGCGCTGTCATAAATCAACTTAATTGGAACTTATACCTTAGCCTTTTAATAATACTGTGTGTGCCTTTGTCATAGAATGTCAAAAATGATATGGTTTTACTGTTCTTGAGTTATATGTAAAAGAATAAAAATTTGCAAACTCTGTATATTTTAGTTAACAACTTAAGAAAGTGTTAATAATTGAATTCCTTATACTCGTATACTCTTTTCATACACTCCTATATCAAAACAGCCAATCAGGAAAGCGGTTAGAAAAGTACGCGGAGTGCATTGATGGTGTATAATGAGCACCCGGGTACTACGCGTAGTGCTTTCGCACGCGTTCGCATCGCGTATGATTGATTCATTTTTCCGGCGGGTTGCTGTATTTATATTTGGTTTTATTCTCCAACATTTTTATTGATAATTTTTTTATACAAACAGCAAAAATCACGTGCTCTTTCTTCTCGTGTAGGTTAATTTGAACGCGTATTACTTGTTGCTCTGGAAATTCGGGCTCGTGCATTAGACCAATCAACATCAGCGCGCGTGCATTATTTTTGTCTAATTTCTCTCCCAACAAGTAATATGAGTTCATTAGCCTATTAATAGATAGCAAGAACCAATCAGAGCAAAACGTTACAAAAAATACTTACCGTTAATTGCTTGTGTATAATGCACGGTTGTAACATAGAATGTCAAAAATGGCATTAAAAAATTGGTTTTACGGTTCTTGAGTTACACGTAAAAATTTGCAAACTTTGTATAAATATTTTAGCTAAAAACTTAAGAATGTGCTAAGTGATGTTAATCGAATTCCTTATAATATCTTCATACACTCCTATATCAAAGCAACTAACCATAAAAGCGGTTAGTAAAATACGAGTGCATTCTTTGTGTATAATGGCACTCCGCGTAGTACGCGTAGTACTATCGCACGCGCTCGCGTCGATTCATTTTCCGGCGGGTTTCTGCATCTATATTTGTTTCTATTTTCCAATACTTTTTAGTAATAATTTTGTTTATAACGACAGCAAAAATCACGGTTTATATTCTTGTGTATGCATAAAATTGATTCTAGCCAAAAATGTGTCATTGTCGCTAGACCACGATAACTAAGGTCTGGGTGCTTAATCTCGCCGATAAAGTCTGCGTCGTGCCCGCAACCCAAGACGCATCCCCAAGCCGATGCGCCTATGCTGAGAAATAAAATACTGTTGCGATATGCACTAACAAAATGTGTGTCTGCTCGATGAAAAGCCATGTTCAGTCACCCGTTCATCGGCTTGATCGGCCCAACTCCTACATTTCTCGCAACCGGCTTATAACACTTGACAACAATACCCTTACAAATTAGTGTCCTTGAGTGCGTTGATTCTTTGCCGGATTATATCGACTGATCCGCGAATTGCTCACGGTGAGTAAACTCAAGCACGTACTACAATAAACATTAATATAAAGGTTTTGAGTAATGAATGGCAAACCGCAGAGCAAGAAGATGGCAAGATGTTGCGAACTCGATGCCCATAACTGCTCGCGAATTCGCAACCAGGTATATGGCTACACTATATTAATTCATCGGCGTGCTGCGGCTTGAAACTGCAAGACGCAGTAGAGCCATCGAAATGCTGCGAGACGACGCAGAGGTAATCGGCGAGATTAAGCACCGGGTCCTAATCTCATCATTGGGTGTCAATGGGTCCTACTTAATGTAACGCATCAAATGAACGTTTGTTTGCTTTTGATTATGACGCAATGAAAACCACAATTAAATCTGATAAGCAATCTTGTACGAGCTTGACGATGTCGTTACTCCGGGTGATTTCCCTTAGTTTTCCCCTGGTATCTTTTTTCTTGACACAGTTGGAGCTGCCTGATACATAATCGATGCAATGCAAAAGCTAATATGTTCATCCCTCACATAAAACATCTCAAAAAAAGTAACTAACCCCCCTTAAATAATGACCATTATTAAAACACGGGTAATTGTATTACAAATCTGTAAAATGCGTTGGAAGCAGAATTTATTTCTGCACATTTTGACACCTCATTTGCAGCAATTGACTAAATATTGACGTCACAGCGAACATTTAAATCAATGTAACTCAAGATTTGAAAGTTGCAGTAAATTGTATTGATTTTGTATTCAGTGTAATGGAAGGAAATCTGTGTAATGATATCTGAGTTATTGTATTGTAAAAATTTGTATATAAGTGCAACTTTCAAATCTGGACCTCACTACATTAAATTGACCGGTGTTTTATTGTTTTCTGGGCTATCGTATCAAATGAGGTGTCAAAATGCGCATAAATAAATTCTGCTTCCAACGCATTTTACCGATTTGTAATACAATAGCCCCTTTTTGAATAATGGTCATTATTTAAGGGGGGTTAGTTACTTTTTTAGAGATGTTTATATATGTGATTGCTCACTTTCATTTCATTATCAAGATGCATGCCTAGGTCTTTTCAGCGTATTTAGCCTTTCCATCTTTTAGGTCGTAAGGGTGCAACATAACAGGTTGAGTTGAAATAATAATGCATGGCGTGATCAGCATGATCATGAGCAGGTGAAGCCGCATAAAATTCCGAAACTGGTCTAAATCCAGATCGATGCGGTCCTATTACAGCTTTCACGGAAACATCTATATGAATACAGGGTTATAATGTTTCATTCCAAATATTTGATAATATTAAAGGAGCTGAAATTCGATTCACCTGTCGGTAAAGTGGGTCAGAGTTTTGATAGACAGAGTAAACGAACGCACAGAAAGGAGACAGGTGATAACAGGTGGCTATTGTAAATTAAGTCTTGGCTATCAAGATGAAAGTACATAAAATCTAAAGATATGCAGCTTACATTAGCGTTGTGAAGCAGGACGAAGTGCAAGTGGTTCAATAAATATTGTGGCATGCGGTTCATGGAAGCATTGTATTTCTTGTATTTATTTAATGTGTATCGTCTTCTCTTAAAAAGTTAAGAAATCAAAAAGAAAATCTCAATAATTTGTGAATGGTCTTCTTCAAGGAATTATTTTTTGATAATAGCTCACATGTGATCCACATCTGTATGCGTACCACACATCGCATCTATTCATCGCGTCGTTATTCAATGGATGTCTATTATGACGAAGTTGTCGTAAACGTGTCCGAATGTTCCACAAAAAACGCGCACCATAGGTTAATCTCAACAGTTTCTTGACTAGACAACATCACGGCATGGGACGATATTCCAAATTATAAGTTTGAAGTCAATCACACAAAAAAACATGCATGGCCTCTGTGGTCACACAAGTCATCGTACTGGGGCAACACCCTCTGAAACATCCATAACAAGTTGCGAAAAATCCATAGATAATGTATTAGCCTGCTAAAAGCACCATTTCTTTACCCTGCTAGGATAAATAATTAATGAAATAACTCGGGGTTTTGTTTGTAGTTCTGATCAAAAGTACATAATATGGTTCAGGCAAGCGTATACAAATATTTATTCACCAATGGATAAGAACAAACGATAATGAACAAATTTAAGGTACGATTAGGGTTATTAAATAACAGCCTGATGCGTGACTTCAGTGACTTTAATGCCTTATTATCTCATTATTTGTCATCCGTAAAAACTGCATTTCAAAATCTCCGTTATGATTGGTCAATGGCAATGGCATTATTTTTTTTATATTACAGCAGGTACACATGCTAATATAGATATGATTTAGGTAAAAATCTCAATTCGTCTGAAACCTGAGCGGGATAACAATATGCGTCAACAGCAATGTGTTGCGCACTTTTCGGAATGCGTTGAGAACTAAATGTTTACAATGCGTGAAGCGTTTTTGATTTGACACAATGACTTTGTCTAAACGTTCGAACGATAAAGGAAAGGTAAAAAGCAGCAAACTATTGATTATAGAAGCAAAAAACTTGTCGGACTAAAATATACAAAGACTTGAGTACAAATGTTGTTAAGTTGGTTTTATATATGTATTACAACACCGTCGTCATGAGAGCCAAAATTGATTATAAACCCCTCTGCAATAATGTATTAAACCTTGTCCTAGTTATTTGATGCATAATCGTTCAAATGAATGGTCGCTCCCTTTTCATTTAAATCAAGAAGAACTTCGTCTTCACTTAAACATGTTGTTGACATAATGACATTATACAGGGTAAGCATCAGACATTGAAAATAATCGATTTGTCTGGATCTCTGTCTGCAGTAAGCCAGTTGTTTTGATCTCTTAGTTCTACTGATTTTGACGTACCTGATATTAAGCAGTATCTGCAATTTGATTATTTTATTGACGTTTTATGCCTGTACAAAAGTATAGGAAGAGTTGTTGACTAGCAATATTAATACGCACCAACAGTAGATACACTATGTAGGGTGCAAAAGTCTTCCATTGTAGTCCAAAAGTGATTAATAACATATCATTGTCTCATCCCCTTCCACAGAGTTCACAGCCATATCATCCGTATCCCTGTTGAAATCAAAATTTTTGATTGTTACTTTAAGCCCAAATGCTTGGCTTTAACTGTACGCTCTAGAAACTTTCCAAGGAAATATAATACATTTCAAGTTAATTTACAACCTGTCTTTTTAATTTCAATGAGCAGAATGTCTTTCACAATGTTCTCTTTTTTACTCTTTTGAAAGATATTTCTGTTCCAAATGCTTATTTACCCTAGAATCTATACACCTGTGGTAATGTCGTGGTGCATTAATGATCTAAAACCGCCATCATTGTATTTGCATAATGGTTTTGATGAGTGTCCTATTACAGCATTGTGACTGAAATTTCCGCTAATGGAGGCAATGCTTGATAATGCTTTAATTCAGTACAAATATCAGAAGAAAGTACATTATTTTATCGTGATTCAATGCTTCGATGACAATAATAACCTTTTGTTCTGTCCATGATCATGTACCGTGCTCATCAAGATCCTTAAAATTGATGGTAATAAAATGGAGGAAACATTATCAGATGTTTTTATGGAGTGTGTTACTTTTGCATTGTTAGTTAGCATTGAAAGGTTTTCAGAAAAGGGACTTATGCAATCATTTGTTTTCTGCTCTTTGCAGACACATAAAGTAAATTTTCCTGAAAAAATGTGTGAATAAGTTATTAGAGTATCTGCTTTTGTTTTGTTTTTCTCCTGCATTCCGTCACAAAAAGAAATAGATCAATATACTTAGTAACTTGTTTGGAGGCTTTAATTGTGCTGCCATCTTTTGTACTCTTGCAGGGACAGTGTGGAGTACGTATTTCAGTTGTATTTGTCAAGGCGGTTTGGGCATAACCGCCTGTGTCTTAATACGATCTGTTAAAACTCATTCTGCCTTGACTTGATTCCAAAGGAATGTTGTAGTGCAATGCTAATACGTAATATGTATTTGACGAACGTAGTACGTCCAGTGTCTGCTGGAACACAGCCTTAAAATAGCTGTTAAAGTTTAGAAGGAAGGCTATGAACATACCAATCGTAAGTGTATTCTTGCGAAATAATGCCACTAAACATCCATGAGCTGCAGAACGGTTATGACAATTCTACCCATCAAATGTGTTTTGTGCCTAATTTCATAGATATTTGGAGGAACATCCCAATCGCAAAAATACAGTCCTTATAACCGATCATTGCTATTCATGATACTGTGATGTGCCCTCAGTAATTTAATTTGATGATTTATCTTTGTTTACAAAGTTACATGAGTGATGACATTCTGGGGGAGTTCCCCTCTCAAATTGAGCAAAACAAGTTGAATCATATTTAATTTGGAATAGTTGGAAACCCCCTGAGGTTGTAAAGGGAAAGTGATGTAATGGAATTCCCCTAAGGAAGTGATGTAATGAGAAAGGTTAATGTTATAAGTAAGAATTTCCCAGATTGAGCATAGTGTGAAGGCAGTAAATGGCCCATAATAGAATGGGGGTTTTCCATATAGGAAAATGTAAACACAATTATTTTCACAGTTTATAGTGTTGATCTGGGCTAGCTAGCTAATATGCTTACAGTCCAATTCCTTCAAAGAAAGGAAATTGCAAACCAGAAATATTTTATGTAGTCAAAGTACTACTATTTGCCAGTGTTGTCGGAGAAGATCTAGAATGCGTTAAAGAACGTACTTCTTCCAAGAAAGGAAATATGTTCTTCTGTCGACTTGCTGAAGTCTGGTATTCTGATTCAACGCAACTGTCAATATAAGTGGGGACAACTGCATCGCAGTCCTGCTTCCTGAAGATATTGTGTATAAGGTGGAAATAGCACCAAGTTTGGAGAAAGCAGCGCAAGGAGTTAAGTTTAGAGGGCAGCGCAAGGAGATAGCGCAAGGAGAAAGCAACGCAATATTTGTGTGAGGATTTTAAGCGCAAGGATATTTATCAATGCAAGTGTACAAAGGACTTCGCTGATTTTCGCAGGACAAGTGATTAAGGATATATACATCAGCCGTCCAGAACATTGCAAGAACTTTATGATCATCAAGTAGAAGAATGCTGGCTAAGTACTAAATAGTTAAAGAGTGATTATATTTGATTATTGTGTATGTGCATTTTGTTGTCATATATTGTACCAATAATAACGTGCTTTCAATTAAAGACTTAGATTTTGTTAGCTTAATCAAACAGTGTATTTGTGTTGTGCATTCGTGTGAGTTCGGGTAAAGGTGATTTTGGCCTTGAGTCAAGTACGACTCGTAACAATACATACATGATGGCTCGTGATTTTTTAAATATTCATGACACAATTAATAATAAAACATTGGAAATTTGCGAAAGGCATTTTATTTCCCTATAGAGGATAATCTATTCCATTGAAGTTGAGAGCAGTTTTGACTTATTTATACAGGTAGCAAAAGAATCAAAGTTATGTTTATCCCCTCATCCTGAACAAAGACAAATATGTCAACATTAAAACCAGCATTCAATACATGTACCCTTTAGCTCTGATTTATGACTTTTGATTTTGCATCTTCCTTGGTATTTTGGATCACTTTATTCTTGATCAATTTCAACGAATGAGGTCTTACATCCCAACAAAGTTCTAATAGTTCTAATATTGACATATCTGTCTGTGTTTAGGATATACAGGGGTGAAATTAACAGGTACTTTTGCTGTCTGTATATATTTTTTTTTAAACCGACATTTAAATGTTATCAAACAATTGTTGTGTGTTCTGGGTGCGCAATATACCCTTTGTTATAATAACAAACGAACCTTCCCGGTCAGTATATTTGACCACAACGCAGACATGGTTTCTTTTTACACAAAATTGCACTCGGATCGGGTAAAGGGAGCTGTACTTACATATCAATAGGCAAGAAAACGACATTTAAATGACGCATCGCATTTCAATCGAATCGATACTTAAGGGGAATACTCGAGGAACACAAATGTCGATTTGTGTTCTAAGAATAGAGGAGGCGGATAATTATATCAAATGATGTTACACTCAAATGTTTAGGGTATTAAGGAACCTTCACTATAAATCAACTCGTAAAGCGTCAGCAAGTAACTCTAGCACACAAAGGAAATGTGTTTTTTTTTAAATAGAGTTAATTATTTTTCGCTGCACATGTAGAAAATCATTATTTAAGCACTGTACGCTCTGATGCCACCTGTCTTGTTATAACATTGTTTTATGGTAGTTAAACTAGAATTATGTAATGAACAATAAAATGTTCGATTTTATTTGTTATTGGTCCGGCGGTTTGTTATATTTAAGACATGTTCGGCACTATAATAGGTATTGATTGTCTTGGTTCATAAAAGCCATAATTAAGCGCAGATTTAATTTGCGGAAATGTCGCATAAAACTGTTTTACGATCATATTATTTGAATTGTACTTCTTAATATAATACTACTACACACGCCTGTGTAAGTAAGGTATATGTCATACAAAAATTTAAAAAACACGTGCTTGCTAACGGGAATTGTCTCTGTCTGCATCGTATAACCTGTCGCGAATATGTTATGTGGAAAAAAAGCATCCTTCACATTGATAGATGTGTTATGTATGTAGCCTTTTGTAAAAGTACAAAAACAACATAAACTTTATCATATTAAACCTGGGGATGATTTGATATTATTTTGTGAAATGTCTCCTTTCCTGAATCCGATGTTGCCAATATATACAGTGAGCCACAAAATTCAGGTACCAGTTGTGTTCACCCCTGTATATCCTTAATAAAGACAAATGTGTCAACATTAAAACAAGCGGCCGATGTCTGTACTCTTTAGCTCTGGTTTAAGACCTTATTTTGTTGACATTGGTTGAGAATTAAAGAAACGGTAGTCCAAAACCTGATGAAGATACGAAATCAATAGTTGCACTTTTGTGTTCTAATCAATGAAAGCACGACGCTAGTTTTTCGTGCTAATCAATGAAAGCACAGCGCTAGTTTTCTTGTTCGCGAACGCTTTGTGTACAAATCAATAGGGCATGCAATGTGGCAAACTGCAACTTTTAAATTAGCATCTTTCTTGGGTTTTTGGATCGTCGTGTCTTTATTTTTTAAACAATGTCAACGAATGAGGTCTTAAATTTGAAATAAAAGATGCAGCTATTGGCTGTTGGTTCCAATTATTACATATCTGCCTTTGTTTAGGATATACAGGGGGTGAACGTAACTGGTACCTGAATTTTTTGGCTTACTGTATTCGAGTATGGTGTCGGTATACGTACATACATATGCTTGATGATTAAGAAGTAAGAGAGGCTTCTAGAACAGTCATTTATACACTATGTGCAGTGTACTTAGGTTATATGTGACGTGTCATGTCAAAAGGAGACACTTTTGGGCAGGTTATCAATTTTGATGTTTTTACATATCTTAAATATAGAGATATTTTGCTCCACAATGATGTTTCCCCAATGAAATCGGACATTCCTAAGCGAAGATATTGAGTTCGTAAGTTATGGTATTATAAAATTGGAAATTGAGATATCGGCCTTTAAAAATATTATTGACAATGTTGAGAGTAGGAATTACCTAGAAAAATGTCTCAAAAATACAAGATGTCAGTTATATTCTGGTCTGAAACTACCAGAGAATATTTTAAACATTAATAACATCACAAATTCGCAACAAACCCAAATTGTGAAAACATTTCCCCTTGGCAGATTTTTGGCTATTTCTCCATTTACGAAAGTGTCTCCTTTTGACATGACACGTCACATATCTATAAATGCGCTTTTATAAATGCGCACGTGACCCATTGGCGCGACATACCAAGATCTGCAAGCGTGACCAAATCATCATGCATTCACCACTATCCAGAAAGAGATAGGAACTATTATCAAATATAAGTATTAATTGAATTGCAAAATTATTACACACCTTGCAATTCCGAATTTGTAATATGTTAGCTATTGGGGGGCTGGTTCAACTCCCACTAAGCCGAAGGTTAACTTAAAAGAGCTCAATCTTCAAGGTAAGTTACCTTAAGAATCGGATAGCAAGGTTTCCATAGTATTTTTGTGGGAGCTGAGAGCACATCAGACACACGTACACCAAATTGCAATTTGAATACGACATTACGAATTCGCGATATGATACAAATTGTATGGCAAATTATTACAAAATCATATTTTCAGAGTTAAAAAGTATACTTCAAATACTGTCAAATGTCAAAAATATAAATTTTTAATAATTTGTCATAAAATTTGTATTATATCTCAAATTTCGAAAAATCAAAATTATTTTATATCAGAAGGACATTCCTCGTATTCAGAATGCAATTCCATGTGTCTGAGCTGCTCTCAATTCCCGCAATATACTGTGCATAAGTTGTTATCCGAGCCCTTATTTTATTTATCATGTGTAATAACATTTGAATACTATATTATAGCCATTTCCCAAGTTTCAAGGTTTGCTCGCATTCTAATATAATAAACTGTGTGAATTGAAACATGAAAAATATGCTTATGTGTGAAGCAATGTTTTCGTAACGTAGTGAAAAACACGGGAGACATCATTTCTTCGGGCGGCACAATTTTTTATCATCACTTGAAAAACCTTATCAAGTTCGTTGCTCTATTTAAAATAGCTGTTAAAATAAAGTTTTACAAAAATATTACTTAGAATTACATTTGAAGAGTAGAAGCGTGTATTTAGATTTCGCCTCGTGAAATATCCAAACAAGAATAAAATGTACGTCAAACTACTTACTTTTTAGGTCCTGCTGTACTAACACTAACCCACCACTGTATCTTTACACAGGCAGTGCATATATTCGTTCCCGTTGGGCATATTAATTTGTACTTTTTATCTTCAGTTGTTTGTCAAGCAGAAGAGGTAAAAGTAAAATTCTTTATTCATGAACGATTGACAACTCAGATGATACTGATATGACTATATTTGTCTAGACGGGTTTTTTTTTTATTATTTTGTAATTTTGACACTCTTAAGTGCAGTTTTTCGAGTTAGATATACGTCTTAAAGGCAGCTGTGCTCTCTCAGACATGTATGAAGTAAAAGTGCTATAACGTTTTAATTATTCACGCTAGACATTGTACAAGTATACATTATTTTAAAGGCAAAACATCACGAAATCTAAATATAAATACAGATATGGTAAAAACAAAAATTATGAACAGAGTGATTTGTTATTTACTTTTGTATCTGAATCTTGAGACTCTATTCCAGAGACTGTTTTATTTTTGTTAATATTGGCCTTAATTTTTGAGATATTTATCATATAATGAACTTTTTAAAATATACACACGACAATCTGTACAAAATGATGCCTAAAATCCCTTTCTGGAGCTGAGCTTGCTCTTCACGATGACCAACTACACGTAAAAACAGTCTCAAACACTTGTTACAAAAATACAAAAAGCTTATAAGGACAATAAACGTTGATTTATGCCTGAAATGTCATAAATGGGTATTTCTCACTGATCCACGACACGTGTTTGGAATGTGTGACACTTTAATTATGAAGATCTTAATTCAATAACAATAAAATAAATAAAATATTAAATGTTTTCATTTTGATTATTGTACATAAAAGGTTGATCTTAACCTTGGAATATGAAAAATTTTGGGCCTCATAACTGATAAATTTTCGGTCTAAAGTATAATAAAAGCATACTTGAAATGGCATAAACTGAACTACACCATTTCGGACTTTTTTCAACATTATTCTGACATTATTGAATTTATTGCTCTTTGAAGTGATATTTCCTAAACTTCATTAGAGCTTAAATGCACTTGCATTGTACTAAAAAATATGGCTTTTAAAATTGGTACGTACTCAGTTTAAATAGCTCTCCTGTGGTCAAATGGTATAAAAGAAGGGACTTGCTTCTTAAATGAATGCTATGTTAGGTCGGAGGAGAAATAGGCATTCTAAATTTTTAAAAGGGAAATATATCACTGAGTTCGTACAAGCTTATTAAAGATAAAACTTTAGTTTTACAGGGTGTCTCAGAATGATTTATACTGGGAAAGTTGTATTTTTACGTATGAAAGGCATTACTATTGGTAGTATTGTTTTACGTTCTAAAATTTACATACAGGGTGATTTAAAATGAACTGTACCCAAATTTAAAAATTAAAATAGAATACTTACCGACATTTAAATAATTTGTGTTTGTAAGCTGTAACAGGATAGTATGTTTCCTATTATTTGTGAAAAAATCATGTCTTTACCTCAAATGGTTTTGAAGAAAAGTATATTTTTATAAAACACACCAATTTTGTTACTGCGGTAGAGAACACGGATAAACTTAGTTCCATGTGTTGGTCTAAAAATGGGATGATAAATTGAAAATGCGATATATCTACAGAACACTTATCACTGCTTTCTATGATAGTTTTTTGATTTGTACAATCTCCACGAATATATATTTTAAAAATGGGTAAAGTTGGGTACAGTTAATTTTAAATCACCCTGTATATTTAGCTTTCTTAGGAATTTTAGATTTTAGAAATTGAACGTTTCTAATAGAAATTACAGGATATTGCATAAAAATGGTGAATTCCAAGTTTTGACAAAACTACTTATTTTGAAAACCTGTAAAATTGCTAACCGTTCAGCACAGAGTTATTTGGAAAATGTTACGAATTATATCTGTTGTGTCCTGTTCTTACTTCTACTAATTAGTCGATAACTATCGATTACTTATGATATTACGAAGCAATCCATGTATGCAATAAAGGATTTGTTACGCTTGATTGACCTTAAACTATTCTTTCTTTGGCGGCAGTTTTGAAGACAATTATTGAGGTATGTGAATTTCATCATTTGAAATGCGGGCAGAGATGGATCGTATAGAGAAGATTCGTCCTTAGCGACACATCATATATTTATGTCCACAGTATATTGGCAAACCCACAGCTACATAACGAAGAAAATTAAAATTTACTGCGGAGGATCCTCTGTAATAATGACATTTGTGGGTAAAAAAATGTGGTAAAAATCACATAAAAAGTACCTTTTTCAACCTAAATATCTGAAGTCATATTGAAATGTTTCACTTAATGTTTCACTTAATGCCATACCAAGAATTATTCAGCGTTGTAAGCTTTACATCTGTGCTAAATTTGGTGTATTTCATATAAACGAATATAGGATTTCTCCAATATATTGCACAGTGCGGCTGGACGATGTGATAAAGGATTCATGTGTTATGAAGCCTTTGCGCTGTAAATTACACACACGCAGTTTTCGTCCATTTTCAGTAATAGCAACGTCACGCCAAAACGAATCAAGCTATTTCCATGAAAGTCACAGAATAATAAGGAGACATTAACATTATGTAATTATATTGCACTTATTAAAATTAGATACACTCTTGACTATATATTTTAGATATTTTGTTCAAACACGATATAGATCATTGTGGGACACCCTGAATTACGTCATGATTAAAAGCCTAGATTACCAATGGCACATTTACGCTTGATTTATATTCGTCTTATTTTGCTATAAACTACCGTAATAGGTTAATGCCTAAACAGTAAACCCCTCATGGCATGCCTTGTTTATACGTTTACCCACAGAAAAGATATATGTATGCATCCGTGATATAATATTGAGGATCTATTCTTCGTGTTCTTCATTTCCCTTGGCATTAATCGATCATGACTTGCACATAAATTTCCAATGTGAACTGCGTAATTAATGATGAGATAAACACGACACGACAAAATGCTCAAGTTCTACGCACTTATCAATTGGAGTGTTATTTTGACTGACACGTGAGGTTATTGTACTTAAGGTTACAGAATATCATGATTTTCATCAACACCTCTGTTCTTTCTTTTTTTGAAGTACATACATTATTTGTTCATAACTTCATTGACTCAAATTATTAAATATCTCTGTCTACAGTGCTTTTAAACCAGTTTAGTATATAATTTTTGGCCTATATTTTTCGTTTAACGTTAGTAACTCAGATGTGATGCGATCAAGCAAAATCAGTCGGAACTCGGAAATATTACATTTTCAGTTTCATATTGGATAGTAAAAAGAAAGTTTCCTACTATTAAAACCTAACTTTTGAGATGGTTTGTATGTTTGAAGGTGCAAAATTTACAATAAGGCGCCCGGTTTTACCGCCGTGTTCAGCAACTCATATCATCACGACACTTGTAAACAAACCGTGCTCGAGTTTGATTGACAGATGGCATCAGACGCAAACTAGTTTTTTTTTATCTCTGTCTTTCATTTGTAGGCCTTTACAAAGCATCGGGAGAGCTTCCCCAACACTCATGTTCTTGATTTACAACCTTTGAAGACCAACATGGCTTAACTGAAACAAATGCATACGAAACGCGAGGAAAATTGGCAGTTAATGCTAAAAATGAGCCAAAATGGAGTCAATAAAAGTCAAAAACATACCAAAATGAAATACTAATCGCAAATGTGTATACATTTTGTCTCTATATTTCGAGCCGGGACGCATCTTCCCCGTCCTACAGTATGATGGTTACAGTAGGTCATTGACGCTAATGAATGAATGGTGTGTGGGTGTTGACAATTTGATGATTTCATACAATGAAGAAACGGCTGTACCCATGATTGCCAGCCACGACATCCTTTGTAGAATAGATAATAACATCGCTGCTCTTCTTCTTAGCTCAGTTGGTAGAGCCTCGGTCCGGTGATCGGAAGGTCCCAGGGAGCAAGATTAAAAATCCGTGCAGTGACAATCAAAAATCCGTGCTTAAAATATGCAGTTGAGGTGCTTATACGATCACTTTTAGGCAGTGGCGTAGCTAAGGGGTAAGGGATGGCACATGCCCTGGGCGCCGTCCTAGGAATGGGTGCCGAATCAAGCAATTCAGCGCCCCTAGATTGATTCTTCGCGATTTGTTTTGTTTTTTTTGGGGGGGTTTCGGGGGAGAGATTTAGCAGTCCTGTGAATATAGCCAAGGTCTATAATATAGCCCGGTTTTGTTGGATTGCCACGGTAAAGGCCCAATAGTAGGCGTCAATACGTTATTTGCTTTTAGAATTCGTCAAGTTAAGAGTTTGTCAAAGGATGATATAGTGACAAGTCGCGTAAAAGGGGAGAGAATTAAGTATAATTATTTTGCTTTATCTGATTTAATTCCAGTTCAGAGCACATCTCACAACACTAAGAAATCAAATATAAATTTGTTTTATAATATTGTTACACCACAGATCCTAGTAAAAGCTTTTATGAAAAGCAAGTACAAGAAACTCATGTTTTGGCTTATATGAATGGAGATTTACGCAATTAAGAAGTAGCTACAAAAATCAAATATCAATTTTCCTATTGTTAGAGTGCATATAAAAGTTTTTTATTCCTTCTATAATGAAAAGCGAGTAAAAAAAAAACCCTATGTTTGATCTTATAATAACTGAAATTAAGTCCAGTTCAGAGCACATCCGGAGGCGCTATAAAATTAAATGCAATGTTGCTATTGTTATTTTTTTTTAGTTACCCTACAGATAAAGCTTTTAGAGCTTGGTTCCTTGTTTAGTGAAAAATGTGCTAACATCATGTACGAATATCAATATTAAATTTTAATCATTTTAAAAGACTATAAACTTAAATGAAGAACCTTAATTACAATTTATGTGCATACAAATTACGTCTGTATGTTGAACAACATAAAAGCTAAAACTCAATATGAATTTTTATATGACAACAATCAATTGTTTCATGTTAATGTTCACGATTCAATTACGTGTTGTATACTTTACCTGTACAGCGGTATTAGATCTTTTTTTTTCAAAATGCATGATATTGTACAGAAAATTCCATCAAGTGATCAGCATTGATGCATTTAACCATAAGATATCTTGACGCATACTGTATAAAATGTTTAAAAATGTTACATATAATTTTTTTGAGATCGGCGTTTATTATAATTACCAAACAGTGTCGTAACCAGCCTCATAATTTGCTCATGGTGGGCGAGATCGAAGTTATGCAAATTTTTCCTTCTCCACTTCTCTTTCTCCATTTTTCTCTTTGCCTCTTTTTCTTTTTCTTCTATTTTCCTTTCCTTTTTTATATCTTATCTTTACTTCCTTCTCCCTTCCCTTCTTCAGTTTCCACAAACTAGAGAAGACCAATGGCAAATGCGACTCTATATTGACCAATCTGGAATGAAGCCCGAGGGGTATCCCCTCCTCGAAGTAGACATTGTGAACAAATTGTGATGAAGTCGCCTAAAAATGAGGCACCGCGTGCGTAATGCGCATTACGCCAATGCGCGAGGAAACGGCGCAGAGCCACGCGACTTGCGAGCAAGAGACCAGTGGACATGATAATACGGAAAGACGGAAACATAAAGGACAAAAAGGTACATGGACGGGTCACGGGATGCCGGGTGAACACGTCCGCAGACACGCTACGAGAGGACGTAATAAATACGGGAAAAAAAGATGCGTGTTGTTTAAACAACATGAAGCGGTACACTATAAAGAAAAAGAAAATTGAAATGAGGACAAAAAGGTACGAGTAATTAGGCCAACGGGTTAATGTAACTAAATGAAACGGGAACGAAACAAAGAAGGAAAGAAACTAATCAGGAAATGTAAGAAAAAAAGAAGCTAAAATAATGAGAACAGAATTAAATAAAAAACATGGAAACGGGAAATCACAAGCAGCAAATAAAGATGCGAAAAGGGAAATGTAAGAAAGAATAAATTTAGAAAATAATGGGAACGGGTTATAAATAAATAACATGGAAATGGAAAATCACAAGCTAAGCAGAAGAAACTAAAAAAGAAAATGTAAGAAGAGACAGATTTAGATAAATAAAAATGTACCTTTTCAATGATTATACATGTTCAGTAATTCTTCCTGTTATAGTGAAAGCTCCCATTTACTCATCTAGCAGGGACCCGCGCGAAGCGCGGGTATCCCGCTAGTCTTACTATAAATCGGGGAATGTTGTATGTATCTATGTATCTATCTATGTATCTATCTATGTATCTATCTATGTATGAAAGTGAAAAGGCTCCGTCAGTTTCGATCCAAATGTCGCCAAATTCATACGGGAGATCGGGGAATATACCGAGACGGTTATACGAAAATTTGGTTGGAAACGGTCAAGAACTAATCAGGAAATGTAAGAAAAAAATAAGCTAAAATAATAAGAATAGAATTAAATAAAAAACATGAAAACGGGAAATAAAAAAAGCTAAAAGGGAAATGTAAGAAAGAACAGATTTACAAAATAATTGGAACGGGGTTAATTAAATAAATAACATGGAAACGGGAAATCACAAGCTAAGCAGAAGAAACTAAAAAAGAAAATGTAAGAAGAGACAGATTTAGATAAATAAAATGTACCTTTTCAATAATTCTACCTGTTCAGTAATTCTTCCTGTTTTATTGAACGCTCCCATTTACTCATCTAGCGGGGACCCGCGCGAAGCGCGGGTATTCCGCTGGTAATAATACCACGCAAAAATCATCAAAAATATCTCAGAGCGCGAAAAAAAAGCAAAGGACACACAGTGAAACACAAAAAAGCCTCAAGATTCAGGGAAAGTATGTTGAAAAAAAAGAGGTTTAAGACTACATTTGAATTGAGCAAGTGAGTGATATTGCGGATGGAGTTGGGATGTGAATTCCAAGCTACAGGGGCAGCATAGCTAAAGGAACGCATAACGGCAGATGATAAATTAACACGTGGCGTCCTGAGAAGTTTTTCAGATGATGAACGGAGGGAGCGTTGAGGAACATAAGTACAGGTAACCGATATGAGGTAAGACGGAAGGGTACCCTCAAAATGCCGGTAAGCAAACACACATAATTTAAACTGAATGCGGAATTTTATGGGTAGCCAATGAAGCTCATAAAGTATGGGAGTGATATGATCATATTTACGTTTATTAACAATGAGCCGGGCGGCAAAGTTTTGGATCAGAAGTGATAACAGCCAAAGCAGAATTACAGAAATCAAAGCGAGACGTGATAAGAGAATTAACAAGACACGACGTTGGTCTCTCAGACAAATATAGACGGATTATGCCAATTTGTCTCAAGGATAAAAATAGAGAGCGACATATATCACTTATATGATCAGACATGGACAGCGTTTGGTCCAGCCGAAAACCGAGGTATTTAACAGATTGTTGGAAAGGTATGTCAGAATTCAAAATCTGGATGGTATCATCCTCTTCTCTGTCAACTTGTTTGGTGCGAGAGGACGAGCCAACGGTTAAGATCTCAGCCTTGTCAGTGTTTAACATATGTTTGTTACTATTCATACAACTGAAGATAGAACTAATACAGTTTTGAATAGAAGTTTAAGATAAGTTCAAAGTTCATGGGAGAGTCAGATTGGGAGACTTCCGTGTCGTCGGCGTACTTGTGGAAATCACATTTGTGCATGGTAATAATATCTGATAAAGGCTGAGAATAAAGAGTGAATAAAACCGGTCCAAGTACGGAACCTTGAGGGACTCCGCACTGTAATGGAAATGGGTCCGAAATCACTCTATTAATATTAACAGATTCAAACCTCTCAGTCACGTATGAAGTGAACCACTTAAGTACGACTCCTTCGACACCGAAAGTGGTCACCAGCCGCTCAATGAGAATAGAATGGTCAAGCGTATCGAACGCGGCGCTGAGGTCAAGGAGGACCACGAATGAAACTTTTTTCACATCAGTGTTGTTAAGAAGGTCGTCCAAGACACTCAGCACCGCGGTCTTTACGCTATGGCCTTTTCTATACGCAGATTGGTGAACTTCAATAAGGTGGTTGTCAAAGAGGTGTTTTTGGAAAGAAAAGGTAAGTTAGATACTGGCCGAACTAAGACAGTTATGATCAAGATCGGACCTTTCAAGGATGGACACAACAATAGCACGCTTTTAAACTGATTAGGAACAATACCACTCATAAGGGATACAGGATCAATAAAGCACTGTTTCACAAGATACGTTGGAAGTGGGTCTAATAAGTAACCCTTCCTAGGCATACTATGGATCAGCTCAGAAATCTCATATTCAGTGACAGGATCAAAATGATAAAAAACAGGCCTATAGGCTTATAGACATGATTTTGGTTCATACTTGACTCTGGAAAATCCATTTAGTTTATTTCATTCGAAATATATCAACCAGGTCGTTCTTTGAGTGTATGTCCATTTTAGGGCTAAGTCGCCTGCATACAGTAGCATAGCCAGCATGGGGAAGGGGTGACAGGGGGAAAAGTTTTCGTCTTTGCCCCAAAAGTTGTTATTTAGCCACCCCCCCCCCCCTTTCCATTTGCCTTTTTGTGTTATGAAGATAAAACAGTGTCCATGCTTGTGGTTTGGCCACCCCTACACAATGCACTCTTTTGTTTAAAGCACTAATAGTGTAAAAACCTAGTAAACACAAAAATTTTCAACATCATTCGCCAAAAATACTTACCAATAATATTTGAAAACATTTTAAAAATATCGTTGTAGTGTGTTTTCATACAAAACCTTTTAAAACGTATGTCATGACCTTTATTATATAACCCAACATTTAATGTTATTAAAACGTTTTTACCTAAACCAAAACGCAAAATATAACTTGTTTAAAAGGTTTTTAAATGTTTGTGTTTGTTTGGATGGTGCACCAAAACGATTACCAACTCTGTCCAATTATTTTGACATTTGGTGATGTTATTGTAGTCTCCCCCCCCTCCCCCCACCCCACCCCCTTCTGAGTGGGCTAGATCCGCGTTTTACTAACAACAGCGTCCTGGTCCCAGGTTCACATCATGGATGGTCAGTGAAAGTTTTCACCGACTGTCATTTATATTTGTTAAAAACCTTTCTCAAAATCTAATATAATAGAGAATAAATGGGAGCATCGTTGATGTGTCATATAAATAACAGGGGTCCAAGATTGTACACTTTTGATACGCCTCAACTTGTATCTTAATTAATACCATATAAATTCATTTACGATTTTTTCAAATGTTAGCGTCAGTTAAAATTTGATTTAAATCTGGTCAACCAGATATACCTATTTTTGACGGAAGAACCGACGTTGCGACTGAAACCTTCAGTCTTCAGCTGGGTTGTGATGCAAATGACACTTCCGGTATTGATGACAATCGACGAGGAATGGCCTTTATGATTCGGTCCCAGCAGTGTGACAGCTTGGCCCGGACGCCTCCTCCACGGTTGAGAGATGGTTGCTCCGCTCTCACCCAGATAGCTTCTTTCACACCCCGCTCAAACCAACACTGCTCACGGTCTAGAATACGGACATCCTTGGTGTCAAAATGGTGTCCGCTGGCTTTTAGATGTAGAAAGACCGCTGAGTCGTTACCACCTGAACTGGCTCTGCGGTGTTGTAGCATGCGGTTGTGAAGAGGTTGGGCGGTTTCTCCTATGTAGGAGTCATGACAGGCTTGTTCCTCCGAACAGCGTACCCCGTAGACCACTCCACTGATCCTACCCTTAGGCTGTTTGTTCTTGGGATGCACTAAGGACTGGCGGATCGTGTTTGTAGGTTTAAAATGAGTGGTGATTCCGTGGTCGCGATAAATTCTTTTGAGTTTCTCAGACAAGTCACCGTGGTATGGGATAGTGATGCTTGTAGTTTTTCCCGCCTGATTCGAGCTCGTGGCAGCTGTTTTGGTGTTGTCCTTGTTCAGGGCCTTATTTATAGCCCAGTCCTGGTAACCACAGTTACCCAGAGCTTTGCGCAGGTTCTGATATTCCGTGATCTTGTCGGAGTCCTTAGTAATGATGGAATCAGCTCTGTGGAACAAAGTGTTTACCACGCCTAGTTTCTGAATTAGCGGGTGATTGGAACCGAATTGTAGGTACTGGTCCATGTGTGTCTGTTTTTGATAAACAGACACAGTAAGGGAGCGATCAACTTCCACGGACACTAGACAGTCGAGAAAAGCGAGTTTGTTGTCCGACAAACCTTCCTGCGTGAACTTGATATGAGGATCAATTTGATTGATGTGGTTGAAAAACCTGTCAAGTTCGTTAGATTTAATTATGATGAATGTATCGTCCACGTAACGATACCATCTAGAGGGCGCTATACCAGAAAACGTTGACAAAGCAATGCGTTCAAATCTTTCCATGTACAGGTTAGAAATTATCGGTAACACAGGCGATCCCATGGAACATCCATGACGTTGTTGGTAAAATTGCCGCTGTATGTAAAGTAGGTGTTGTCTAGGCAGAGACTAAGTAAATCACATAATTGATCAGGCGATAAGGCTGTCTGCTCATGAAGTGTGGTGTCCTGAGTCAGAACTTCGCGAACCGCTGAGACTGCGTCCTTCGGAGGAATGCTCGTCAAAAGAAATATTTAAAGCATGGAATTTTAATTCTCAGATCACGGTTTTTTATTCTCACTGCACGAACGTTCCAGGAGGTATTTTAATGTAGCCCCTGCGGGTGTGAATTTAACATTCCTGATTTCGTTAGTTATCAGTGGAAAGTGGGAGGCATACAGGTTAACTTAGTACTTTCAATAGTGGGTTTCCTTTTTTAACCACCCTGTATTATTAATAAAGACTTGAAAAACAAAATAACTAGTGTATTCTACAAGTAAGAGAGATGGTCCCATGATTAAATTTCACTATCTCGCAATCAAAATCGCCACAAGGGAAATAAACAACATACTATTTTAAGCGTTTAATGTAATAAGGTGTTATCCCTGATCTTTCTGAATTTGTCGTAGTTTGTAGAGCCTAATTTGGATTTGATTATTTTCGGCGAAATTGTTCCTGGGAGAATTTGTTCCGAGAATGTAGACCCATATTTTGCACCTCTAAGACATAAATATTTAACATCATTTTGAAAAGCAAATTTAGATTTTTTTATTTTTATATGATAAACTCATTTGCCAATATCGACTTTTGAGAATATTTGATAATTTAAATACCGTTTCCCATTGAAAACATCGCATCGTATACTAAAAAACAAACAATTAAATTTGTAGAGAACGCAGATCCAGATCTTCCTCTGCAGCAATGCTGTTGATTTGGCTACATACACCGTGCAATTTAATCTCACTTACTTTTATCTTGTGCTGGTTTCTAACGTACCTGAGTTCGATTATTTATGTGATTATTTTGAAGAAGACAAATGCACTGATTGAAATGTCAGTTGTCTCCGTGTGAATTTTATTCTGAGGGGATGTTCAACAATTGTCTTTTTTCTTGAGAGTGAAAAAAGTAGGGGAAATCCATTTTTTGAAAATGCAAAAGGAGGTGCGGCAATTTTTAGGAGGGCAAAATAATGTGGCAAGAGATTTTTGTCTAGTCAAAAGAAAGGTTGCAAGGGATTCTTGGACCTTATTTCATGGGGTAGATATAAGTAAAACGCTCTAAAAAGGCTTATCTAAGTACGTAAACGTTCTACAATAACAAATTGGGTTCCCAAAAATTGACATGTGCAGAGGCAAGTATATTTTGGCAGATATGGGGGAAATCAATTTTTAACATGCCTTGACTAAAAAAGGTTTTTTGGCAGGCAGGGGGGTAGCAAGCGCTGATTGGCAGGCCAATTTTAATTTGCCCCAACAGAAAATTATTGCACAGCCTGTAAGGAGTATGGTTGCTAAATTTACTTGGTTAACATACATTATATTAACATTTTCTTAACAGGCGATTAGGTAAAAAACTCAATTCCGGCCAATACTTTCGTACATAGCCAAGGAAGCACTCATCCAATGACGTCATAGCAACATTACGTTGGAAATGTTTATACTCATTTTGGTATCAATGGATAGAAGAGACATGTGGCTATATAGCGGTTTCATCTGTAACAGTATACTGACGTTTAATGCAGACTATATAGGGGATTGCAGCGCAATTCATGTTGCTATCCCTTAAATTATTTCATAGCCATATACTACAATGTATGTTACCACATCTACCAAAGCAGTAGTATAAACATTTCAAAAAAAGTAACTAACCCTCTTAAATAGTGGCCATTATTCAAAAACGGGCAATTGTATTACAAATCTGTAAAATGCGTTGGAAACTTCATTTGTTGCAATTGACTAAATATTGACGTCACAGCGTACATTTAAATCAATGTAATCCAAGATTTGAAAATGCAGAAAATTCTATTTATTTGTATTCAGTAAAATGGAAGTAAATCTGTGTAATGATATCTGAGTGTTTTTGTATTGTTTTAAGTGCAACTTTCAAATCTGGACCTTACTACATTAAATTAACCGGTGTTATATTGTTTTCTGGGCTATTGTATCAAATGAGGTGTCAAAATGCGCAGAAAAAGAGCGATTTATACCACATATCATTATATTTAACGCAAAATCAAAAGACTCTGCCGAAACTCAAAAACACATCAATAACAAATGACGATACACATGTTTACCTATTTCCACCATGTGTATTGTATGTGCTTTCAAAAATTATATTAAAAATAATTCAAAATATGAATAAATATCGTGTTCAATGCAATTTGAAATGGAATGTAAAGTACCTTGAAATATAATTTCGCGATGACATTTTTGTTTATGTCTGATGAGTGTGAGCAATTAATGTATCCTCTTTTTTGGCACCGTTTGCTTATAAATGACAAAGCAATGAGTAAATTAACTTGACACGTTCATTACATGTGAAGTAATTCATTTGGGAATTGGGACATCAACTTTTATCAAGATTCACTTGTGACATCTCTCTCAAATGATTAGTTGTAGTATAACTTAAAGGAGTTTTATGACAAGATAATACGCGCCCGTGTCATGAAATAACCCCACAAGATGTGCCATCGTCATAAATATCTGCCTGTCAGAGATAATTGTGATCACAAACATATATAAGCATAGCTGGTGTCGGTTGGAGTTAACGGTACGGGCAATTTAAAATCGAGTTGCGAAAAGTTTTTTGATACGTTCATTGATTTCTCAAAAAGTAAAAATCGCAGTTTAACAAATAACGGTTCAAATGAAAGCCAATATTAGGGGCTAATTGTTGTATCACTATGAAAGGCCTGACACCAATATAAACATTTGTTTCGGTGACCCAAGTTCATGGACATTTCCGCCCACGCACCTTTTTACAGATGGCCTGGAATTTCATATTTCGGTTTCAGCGATTGCCCAAAAAAAGGTGGTATGTTTTTGAAAAGCGTTTCCGCTTGGAATGTAGATAGTTATTGTTACTATTACTCTTCGCGATTTTAATTTATGCACTCTTTAGCCGGCAATTTTCAATGCATTTTACATTAGAAATGTCGCTTGCATAAATACCGATATTTTTAACAGTATCGTTTCTGTTAACCAAAATACCATCCACATTAGTTCCCAAGACTTTGATGAAACCATAAATACCAAATCGGACTGCAGGTGATGAACAGATTTTAAACTAGAATCAAACGAACCAGCGTAGGCCCTCTCAAAATGTACTTTTTTAATATATCGCGTTGTGATAAAAATGACTGCTTTTTGCTTGTTTTTTATAACAAGGAAAAGCTTTACTTACCTAAAACTTCACACGTAGTGTTGTCTGAATGTCCGTTGCTGGTTGGTATTATTCCGATTATGCGATTCTCATGATTTAGGGCTATTTAGCCTACATTTGACCAAATATTTGCCGACACAATGATCGAATATATTCCACAAATGGCGCTGCATTCGGTGTCACATTAACGACAAGGTTATGCTAAGATGTGTGAGACTTGCTGACACTATATTCACGGTTTTTCTACTAGCTATTCAAACCTATGACAAATGTGGCTGGTTTGCGATTTTCAATTGAGCTTTTCGGTAAATCCCATAACCCTTTGCGAGTACACCTAAGAACTCGTCATTTTGCGTCACGCCGCTCTGCGCCGATGCGCACATCGTTTATCGAACATCGTTACTGCGCATTGCAAGTCGGCGTGACGTAAAATGACGAGTTCTCAGGTGTGCTCGCAAAGGGTTATGGGATTTACCGAAAAGGTCAATACCATTTTCACCCTGATGTGACAGTGACGTCACGTCAGTACTGTACGAATTTTATTAGGTGCAGCCTCACTCGCTAGAGTTCGATCAAAGCGCCGGTGTACATACGCACGCGCTTAAAGACGCCGCATAGATGCGCGAGCGAAACAGTCGTTTCAACGCGTTGACGTCACTGCCATATCGGGGTGAAAATGGTATAGGTAATAGATGACTATAAAACCTCAAACTCGCCCCTCGATAAAGGTTGGCAATTGAAGCAGACCTCAGTTTAGCGAACTTTGCCTGTTTAATGCGATGCGAGTGCAAGCGTCGCCCGGACTGTGAAGGTTTCTGCGTACCGAATATGGGTTTAGGTTAGGCCTATATCATGGCCTCTAGGCCCTATGATTTATTTTTCGAAAAGAAAGCCTAATCCCGGAGCATAATCAATTGAGAAGGGACTGGATTTTGTCATAATAATATAAAAATTAATACTTGTCGTCCATAACAAGAAGGAATGCCTCGCAATTTTTTTGATATCCAGTCATAGTATTTTAATTGATTACACTGAACATGAAGCTATATCTCTTCTACATGTAGTGAGTACCACATTAGATTGTGTTTACAAGAAATAATAAGCGCTGCCTCCTCGAAATATCTTATGCCAGCAGCTTTGATGATCAAATAATATTATCTACAACCAGACACCTGTGTTCAAGGCCTTTCTTTATTCTATTGACCTCATAAGAAAGGATTAGAATTATCAGAATGCCGTCCTTGACCTGTTTCCACACATTATTAATGAGTCGACAAGGGACAGTGCTACCGTTTTACTTCAGCGAATACGTATGACCACTATACAGTTCAATGGCCTTATTGTGATCTGGCGGGCGTTTTAAAAGCACGGTCCCTGAACACAAGATGACTGCGTGGGCATATTTCCGGGCAAGGAACAATAGAGACAAATTGCCTGGCAATGACGTCACATGTAATCCCAGTCTATAGTGTGATCAGAACATTATAGGCTGGCGGTCATTAATATACGATCAGTACAAAAAGTCCAATGCGATTTTTAATGTATTTTCTAAAATTAAAAGAACCACTTTTTAGCGGGATTTTTTGTAAGTTACACAGCTGAAGTTGTGAAAGGGTTGAAAGACTACAATACTACGGCTTAAACAAGAATGTGTTTGTTTGGTCTTTATTCCTATAGCCATATCCCTTAAGCTTGCTTTAGAGGAAGTTAGGATGCAAATTTAAATATATACGTCTACTTCATTTTTCATGATTGGTACGTTATCATCTATCTGTTACCAAAATATAATGAATTTACCAATTTTGATTCGTATTTAATTGGCCCATTTTAGATTATGTTCAAAAGAAATATAATACTTTTCAATCAAGTTTGCCTTTTTGAGATGTCGTCAACCTCATTGCGCCCCCTTTTCACCTATTTTTGAAACGTTGATCAAATATAATATATCGTTAGCTTTAAGGGTACAGTCTATAGGAATAAAGACCAATCGAACATATTCTTGTTTATGCCATAATATTGTAGTCTTTCAACCCTTTCATAACTTCAGCTGTGTAACTTACGAAAATTCCCGCTAAAAAGTGGTTCTTTTAATTTTGAAAATCTGGATTTTTCGTACTGATCATACTATAATGATCACCAGACAATAATGTTCTAATCACACTATAGACTGTGTTGACATGAGACGTCAATTGCTGGGCAATTTCGGTCATATGCCCACGGATATGTTATGTTCAGTACGGTGTACCATGAGGAACATGCTAACTTAAAATAATTTTTGCAAACTTTGATAATTTTTACAAACTCAAATTATTTTTTACAAACTCAAATAATTATTACAAACTTTAATTTTTGTTGTTGCAAACTTTAATATAATGTATTGTGCATGTAGAGGCCCATTTATTGTCGGATTTCTGTATTTAGATCACGCAGGGGACGCGCCATGAGATTCTCAGGGGTGCATGGGAGTTTGGGTCAGGCAGAATTTTTTTTGTATTTTTTTATCGCCTCCAAAGGGAGGATTTATTTTCACCGCCTTTTTTTATTTATTTATTTATTTTTCAATTATAATGTATACCTTTATACAAAGTTGGGTGGGAGAAATTTGTTTTACTCACCAGTGAGGCAAAAAAAATTTCCATCTCACTAGTGGGCGAAGTTGTTTTTTCGTCTCACTAGTGGGCGAAGTTTTTTTTCAAAAAACTCCCATGCCCCTTGGAAATCAAATGGTACGCCTCTTAACGCGGCTGTGTACTCTAGACATTGTTTCTTTCGCAAAATTGAGGGTTTTTTTATGTTTGCACTTTGTTATGTTTTTTATAAATAAAAGGAATGAAAATCCAGATTTGTAAACTCCAACTGCAATATTTTAAGGATTTTATTTCACTATTCCACTCGTGTTTGAAATTGAAAAGGAAAGAAAATCTTTGTTGAACCAGCAGGGTACACGCGCCCAACAACGCATCGCGTTGCGTATCGCGCAATTTGTTAACGCACAAATACGCTACGCATACACGACGCTTATATGCATGCGCGGCGCATCTTATGGAAACACCACGGAAGCACTGATTTCACAAAAACCTAGTGGTCAAATGGCTCCGTTTTAGCTGACAAAATGTGGGTTTTTCAAGTTCTTTCCCCGATTTAAATATCAAGTTATGAATGGATTTCGCTCAAACTTCTCAAGGGGCTGTGGATTTACCCGATGTTCACGTAATATAAGGTACAAAAACGAAAACTGCCCTATTCCCCTGTGAAATTCGATGAAAGTGCAAAATGTGACCACTTTAAACTTCAACGGCCATTATTTCAATGTTCATTTTCTCGGTAAAATGACGATTTAGGTACACGATAACTCAATAAATACAGCATCTAGGTAAGCAAATATGATCATCGTAAAAAGCACGATTGACTCAAGAAACGGTTTTCTCATTTTTTATATTTTGGTCTATTTCCGATTTTAGGCATCATTTTGTGCAAATAGGCGTTTGTGAATTTTAAAAGTTCAATTTGATGTCTTATATGGTCAATATCTCAAAATATAAGGCCAATTGATATAAAAAATATTAAAAAAACGGTTTTTGGAATGGAGCCTCAAGTTTGAGCTAAAAACAAAATAAAATATTTTGGAAAGAGTGATTTTTTTTTTTTTTTTTTTTTTTTTTTATTGCCAAAAACTCACTTTTTTGTGATTTTCTTCAGAATTGTTGTTTTTACCCCAAATCTGTATTTATATTAAGATTTATTGATGTCTTGCCTTCATAAAAATGTATACTTTTATATGTCTTGTGCGAATAATTACAAAGTTATTGCACTTTTACTACATGCATGTCTGAGAGTACACAGCCTCCTTAACAACAATTGGGCGCTATTAATACACATTAATATTTTTAAGCAAACAAAATTCCAAAATATGGTACGTTTTCTGCCTTTGCTTGCCACGTAAGCCTATATGTTGAGGTTGCGATTATATGTAAAAAAAATTCAAGATGGATACCAACAAGTCGTGTGGCCGAGCGGTCTAAGACCCTTCTTTAAAAAAAATCATATCGCATCGCGCATATACTCAATCTCGATAGCCTGAGTCTCGCTGGGAGTCTTGCTCTCTCGTGAAAGTCGAAAGTTTGCACAAAAATATTTCAAGTTTGTAAAAAATTATTTGAGTTTGTAGAAAGTTATTTGAGATTGTAAAAAAATTATTAGAGTTTGTAAAAAAATATTTGAGTTTGTAGAAAATCATTTCAGTTTGCAAAAAATATTTGAGTTTGTGAAAAATTATTTTAAGTTTGCATGTCCCTCATGGTACACCGTAGTTCAGGGACCGTGCTTTTAAAAACCCGCCAGATCGCAATCAGGCCATTGACCTGTGTAGTGGTCATACGTTGCTCGCTCAACCATAACATCATGACTGTCCCTAATAGCTACTCATTAATAATGCGTTGCGTCAGGTCATGGACTCTATTCAATAATTTTAATCCTTTCTTTAAGGTCAATAGATGAAAGGGAGACCTTGAAAAACAGATGCGTGTTTTTAGATAATATTTTATCATCCAAGCTGGTGATCTAAGATATTTCTAGGAGGCGACACTTATTAATTCATACCGCTCACATCTTTCTTCATCCAATGGACTTTGGGGAACTGCTGAGATAATAAGTGGATGATATCTGATTCTGATAATTCACTAGTAGCAGCGAAATTACAGCGCTTTGTATCCTCTGGTGCACTATATAAATCTTATATGGATTCATGTTATTTATTTATTTTATAAATATTTCTTGTAAACACAATCTAATGTGGTGCTCACTACATGTAGAAGGACTGGTCTGCAAATGTTCAGTGCATAAATCTAGTAAAGATAAAGCTTCATATGTTTAGTGTAATCAAATGAAATACCAAAGCTGGATATTATACAATCGTGATGCATTCCTTCTTGTTATGGACGACAAGTATTAACTTTGATATTATTATGGCAATATTCATTCCCTTCTCAATTGATTATGCTTTCTTTTCGAAAAATAAACCATGAGGCCTAGAGGCCATGATATAAACCTATATTCGGTATGCGGAAACCTTCCACGGTTAGGGCGGCGCTTGCACTCGCATATTCGCTAAACTGCCGCCTCCTTCATTTGCCAACCTTTATCGAGGGGCGTGTTTGAGGTTTTATAGTCATACATGTAGGCCTACCATTTTTCACCCTGATGTGGCAGTCAACGTCAACGCGTTGAAGCAGCTGTTTCGCTCGCGCATCTATGTGGCGTATTAAGCGTGTGCATGTGTACACCAGCGCTTTGACCGAACGCTAGTAATTATTTGGCTGTGCCCAATTAAATGCTCACTGTACTGACAACACTACCACATCAGGATGAAAAATCGCATATCGCAAACCAGCCAAATTTGTCATAGGTTTGAATTGTAATAGGAAAACCGTGAATATATGGTCTCAAACTCTAAAACATCTGAGCAGAAACGTGTCCTTTTTACTGGTTAAAGTGAGTCTGTAGCTGTCGCCATCTTTGGAATATAATACAACATTCTCGGGCCAAACATCGGGTTAAATGTAAGTAAATAGTTCAAATCGTCTAAATTCAATAATATCAAACAGTCACGGACATTAAGTCAAGGCTACATGAGAAGTTTGGGGTAGGTCACGCATTTCCTTGGTATAAAAACAGCCAAAAGGATGTCCAAAATTCCCTCTTTTTATCACAACGCGATTTATTACGAAACAGCATTTTCATAGGGCATACGCTGGTTCTTTCAATTCTAATTTAAAATCTGTTCGTCACATGCAGTCTGATTTGGTATCTATGTTTTCATCAAAGTCTTGGGAACTAATGTGGACAGTAGTTTCGTTTAAAAACGGATACTGTTTAAAATATCAGTATTTACGCGAGCGACATTTTGAGTGTGTAAAATGCATTGAAAATTGTCGGCTAAAGAATGCATAAATTAAAATCGCGAACAGTAATAGCAACAATAACTATCTACATTCCAAGCGGAAACGCTTTTCATAAGCATACCACCTATTTTTGGGCAATCGCTGCAACCGAAATATGAAATTCCAGGCCATCTGTAAAAAGAGCGTGAGCATATTTTACTATGAACTTGGGACATCAAAACACATGTTTTAATTGGTGTCAGACCTATTTTAATGATACGATAATTATGCCCCCAATAATGGCTTTCATTTGAACTATTATTTGTTAAACTGCTATTTTTACTTTTTGAGTATTTAATGAATTTATCGAAAAACTCGACGGAGAGTGTCACCGTAACAGCTACATGCCTTAATAAACCAAAATAATTATTTCAATCGACTCAAAACAGAGGAGGTTTGGCTGCTTCAAGATTAAAAAGGAGTACACGTAACATACAAGAATGTCAAACATTCCTCAATGATAACTTTATGACAGATTGAAAAACGGGTATATTTCTTTTTAAAAAAAATACTTAGTAGTACTTAAAAACATGAACTTTATACATATTTTATATTTTGATTAAAAACAACTTTAATCATATTTAGAACAACCTAATGCTAACATTTGTTCCAAGAATTATATAGAATATGTGGCAGTTTTCAGGCTTAATTAACCTACAAACCCAGTTCCCTGTCTTCATGTAAGAGACACGGTATTGATCTGTACGCTAGCATTTGTGGAGAGTAACTTCGAATAACATTGGTAATATACAGTCAATCATATGGAGGCACTTCGTTATCTTGGTATTATCTGCTCTGAATGCAATCTTGATTAGTTTAAGAGACTAATGTGTCAAAAGGGAGATGTATTAAATGCTCATTTTACGAACTGGTCAAACTTAAAAGAAACCCTCATGAGAGTACTGGAAGTGTAAAACAACTTATATGTATGTATACATAACATCAGAAGTGATTGCTTAGTCGGCTTCAATTACCATGTTATTGAAGACGTGGGCGTAAGAAGACCGTAAGTCCACTTGGCCCCTCAACATGTATACACTAAAGTTACGTATATTTTTGTATAGTTTGGTAATGTTTTATACATGTTCAGGGGCCAAAACAAATCTTTCACAACCTTTCATGATGATTTCAACCTGTAACATGTATTAAACATTATAAAACCGTACGAAACTATACTAACTTCAGTGTATACATGTTGAGGGGCCACGTGGACATACGGTCTTCTTGCGTTCAGGTCTTCAATTGTTGAACGTTTCTGAATTGCCCGCTGGACGTAATATATATAACCTTTAATATAAAAAAACAAAGCTCTTGGGGAGACTAGAAGTGCATTTAGTGTTCTGAACAAAAAATAGGCAGTATTCCAAGAGTTGGGTATTTAGCAGGTTTCAGGCTACATTAACCTACAAACCCAGTTTAATGTATATTGTAACAGACAGGCGATTTCCTATTTGAACCCTCAAGTGTAAAATAACAAATATCTTTATTATTTCCTTTAAGATATACAATGTTCTATTTTGTCTATGGAATCTTGCTAGAGCGCATCTTGTGCTAAGTTTTTAGTGTGCGGATTGTAGTGTGTATGGGGTGTTATTGTTGTTATTATAGATGATGTTTTCTCTATAGTCGTTCCAGTCTTATTTGTTTCGTTTTGAGTCAGTGAAAATGAGTGGTAACATAACTTCATCAAAAGTTGTTTCCCTGTCCTTTTCAAACAATGGGTTTCGAGTTGTATACTTTCAGCACTTTCAAAGTCATAATATCAATTTGATGTATAAAACCGTTATAAAAACAGATTGTACATTTACTCTACCTTTCGAATTAAGCAGCAAACTCTATATACCCTCCTTCTCTAAAAGGACTGCAGCTACCTTGATAGGTTCAGATCGATTAGAACACTTCCTTTTTGATGTTGTAAAGTGAAGCGTCTCCTATTACGATCAACAGGTCATAATGTGTCTTACCTAAGGCTAGCGTTACCTATATATATTTTGAATTGCATGAACACAGTCTGACATAGCGTGACGATGTTTTTATGTACGCGAAAGTGAATCCAATCATGTCAACACACTCGTGATTGGTTTATAAAGTATTGTATCCAAGGTCGTGCGTTCGCGTTGTAGTTTGAAATAATCGCCGTTGGATCGAGCACAGATGTTGAAAGCTGTGTTCATTCAATTGAAATTGCCACTATAGATAACATTCAGATGTTAACAATTGTTCAAATCTTACAATGCCCATTTTCAGAAAACGAAGCGCAATATTAACTTAAGCTGAGGATCGTATTTTGTACCGTATCGTAACAAGTCAGTACAAGAGTATAATGTCATTCAAATAAACAAAATGTTAGTAGATGGCCACCACCATATTGATTAACCGTCTGTGACCTTAAATAAACGTTATAGTGTGATATAGTGTGATTGTTATCCTCTTACTACGTTTCTTACCTAGTATTACCAAGCTGACATTCAGATTATGTTCAAATCTAACAAAATCCCATATTTTCAGAAAACTAAGCGCAATAACTTACTTTCAAGCTGTGGCTCGTCTTTTTTACCGTATCGTAACAAGTCATTACAAGATCATTCAAATAGAAGACAACATGTAACTGGATGGGCACCAAAATGCTGATTAACCGTCTGTGACCTTAAAAAACGTTGTAGTACATGTATAGCTTCTTACTTAGTAAGTCATTGAAAGTTGTTTTCCCGCAAACACTTTGTTTGACCCTCTCAATAGCGTAGCCAGGGGGTAGCAGACTGCCCCCTGACAAAATATGAATGAAAAAAGCCCCTCTGAAAAAAAATGAAAGAGAAAATCTGGAGGGCAAACGAAGAGAAAAGGGGCAATTCCGGTATATGTATTGAATGATGCAACTGCAATTGTTTTTCAGATGTGCCACTGAAATTTTATTTTGCCCCCTGACCAAGAAAGCTGGCCCCGCCCCTACTGCCTTGAAAACACTGTATAGGCTACTGCTTACAGAACCATTACAACAACGACGAAAAGTATCCTTTTGTATATCTACTGTAGACTTTATTCTTAAGATTCAGAAGACACAGCATACCAGAAAGATGGGGAGATGTTTAATTTGCCGTGTTGCAATGCTACGCTTAACATGAATTAGTTACTTTTAACGATGATACCAGCATTGCTCCTTTGGGAAGATTTAGAATGGCATACTGTAGTTATTTCCTCAAATGTAAAATCAATCAAAACCTAATTTTGATTTTTAATTTGCTGCTCTAGATTACACAATAGGCGGGTTCGTGAATGATTTTTGGCAACCTTCAGACATCGGGACATTGTCAACCTCCAGGTTGAATCGTGTAATCAATTAAAGATGTTTTAAAAAGTTAAAACTGATTTTTGAAAGGTGGAATAAATGATTATGAGATTATATTTGTTAGATGTATGGAAATTAAATGTAAATGTGAGTTCATTTTAATGATTAAATATATCCGCCTGAGCAATTAATAGAAACCTAAATGCTAATGATGATATTCCAAATGATTCGTTGACTGTATAAGATAATTAACCTCATGTTAAGCTATTTTGCGCATAAGATAATTAATTCTTGCAGAGTGCTTTGCATGAACCTACTACCTGAAGTATTATAATCGCATTTATGCTTAAGGTACTATTTTTATTTAACCGACCATACCGGGGATTTCCCATTTGGTCTAATACCATTTGGTCTAATATCCATTTCATCTACATCCATTTCGTCTAAACCCATTAGGTCTATATCCACTATGTCCAATAATCATTTGGTCCTTTAACCATTTGGTTTGATAACCATTTGGTCCGATAACTAGTTAGTCTAATAACCAATAAGTCTTAAACCATTTAGTCTAACAACAATTTAGTCTAATACCCATTTGGTCTATAACCAATAGGTCTAATAGGCATTTGGTCTAATACTCATTTGGTCTACACACCATTTAGTCTTACAAGCATTTCGTTTATTAATAAATAGACGAAATGGTATTAGACTAACTGGTTATTAGACCATACAAGTAGTAGACCTAACGGTTATTAGACCAAACGGTTATTAGACCAAATGGTTATTAAAGAAATATTAGACCAAATGGTTATTAGACTATATGGTTAGTAGACATACCGGTTATTAGACCAAACAATATTAGACTAAATGAACATTAGACTATATGATTATTAGACTAAGTGCCAATTAGCCTTTCTGGTAATAGACCAATTGAATATAGACGAAATGGTATTAGACCAAATGGCAATAGACCACCATACCTTGCCTATATATGCGTATATGTCAGATAACCGATCCATAAATGATTTTGATCTATGAATTATTACGTGCAATATTAGTAGCTGATCTACACGCTAGCATTTGTGGAGAGACATTCCGAATAACATTACCTATGTACAGTCAATTATATGGACTCTTAATACAGGCAAGTTGTTATATTGGCATTATCTACTCTGAAAGCAATTTTGATTTGCTTGAAGCATGTTTCTAAACAGAGATGTTATGCTCATTTTACGAGCTGGTCAAATTTAAACGAAACCCTCAAGAGAGTGCTAGCAGTGATGAACATCCTAAGTACACATTACACCATCGTCTGTCTGCTTGAATTACAATAATTGAACATTTCTGAATTGTCTGCTGGACCTAATATTAACCTTTATTATATAACAAAGAGTCTGTTGGGGAGACAAAGAAGCCCTTGTAATTGTACTGAACAAAAATAGCCAGTGTCTCAGGTTTATATATATATATATATATATGTTTATATCTGCTGCGTAAGTACGGTATGTTATACGTTCAAAAACATGTGGACATTTAATTTACCACATGCGTGATAAATAGAAACAATTTGTTATGTTCTGATATGTCATTCACCTTATACACCTATATTCTATTATTTTGCATGAAAAACAAAATAGGGGCCAAAATTCGTGATCTTGAGGAAATTATGCTTTTGTGCCCCACGAGGTCAATAGCAACCCATTTGATATGGGTATGTGTAAAAGTGTTTAGATGTAATATGTGCAGTTCCAGATATAAAATGGAACACAATTGTTCCAAGAATGTCACCCGCCGCATATATCCACGAGTAGGGTGATATGTTGATACCTTAAAGTGAAACAAAATTGCGTAATCGGTGTCGCTACCTTGCACCATTGGTTTAGCTACTAAGCTCCTAAATTTGGTACAATTGCGCACTTTGAGAATCGCCACACATAAAGTACGTGATCCAAAGTTGATTTTAAGATGTGGAGCCATTTCAGATTTGAACCCTAGGTCACAAAGGGGTACACATTTGAAGATGTTCCAATCTTGTCGACAGATGCACCAAATTATTTGTCTGATCACAATGATCTCATAAATGTATATTGTGTGTTATCTTCTTTCTTTCTTTCTTTCTTTCTTTCTTTCTTTCTTTCTTTCTTTCTTTCTTTCTTTTTATTTAATATAATATTCTATTGTTTTATAATATTTCTTTTGCCCGTTATTGTATTTCTCTATTTTGCTCATTCCAACCTCTACTTCTTCTCAAAATCTTTGCATCTACATATTTAAGCGTGACCTTTACAAAGTGAAAAGTCAATATTATATTTACTTAAATCAATTCAGTGACAAGTTCTTGAATAGCAATGCTTGTAGCGTAATTACAGATGATGTTATATATGTTTGTTTTAAATCCTGTTTATTAGAATGACCGAATTCGGATAATGAATTGGTATTTAAAAACACTTGTGTATGTAGCGCTAGTGTTACGTTACATCAAAGTAGGTTACAAAGAAATCCATAAAGCAACAATCCAGAGCATTAAATGAAATGATGATCACTGTTAGTTATTTACTGCTATTAAGAAGTATCATGTATCATTCATGCTGCATAAAGCTGAATTTATACTCAATCGCTGAGCGATAAGCGATTGGTATTTGACCAATGAGGTAGCACGATTATTCCAACGCAACAAAAAGCGCTCTATCACATTGGCTAAAAACCAATCGCTATCGCTCAGCGATGTAGTATAAATTCAGCTTAATTTAACAAAAAAGGAGAAGTTAGACTAATGAGAGAAAACATAAAACAACAAGGCATGGCAATACTTGAAATACACCGACATTCTGTGACCAAATCCCTACGGCAACAGCGATTACATTTCACGTTCAAGAAGTAAAGACACATAATTTAAATAAAACCTCTTTACGTCAATTGAAATTTGGCACTATTTTGAATGTTAAGTAATTGCATATCAACGGTCACTGACACACATTAGTACTGTGATCGATGGTATACGAGTTACAGGGTGAATCAACAAAGTGTAAATAAGGCAAAAAAATATCCATCGGTATTTTAGAACCAGATTGAACTTTTTTGGTTTTAAAACGTCGTATAAATAATTTATGCGTAAGTGACCTTAGTTTGAATGTCTGCACATTTCATGTAAGGTAGATTTGATTATTTGTTTCATGCGTTTCCTATGATTTAATAGTCATCTAATAGTCTCCTGGAGTTTCCCCTAAAACATTATAAGCTCACCCTAAACAATACAGCATTTGAGATTCGAAAATATTGCCCTATTGTTGCCAAATGAATCATAGCTAGATCCTGATCCTTTTGTTAGTTCTAACTGGCTCAGAAAGTATAATTTAAATATTTGGCCAGATGTTGGGAGTTAGTGCTAAAATTGGATGCAACAACTAATGGCTAAAGAAGATCCGCGGGATCATACATCGGTGTCAAATAAAACAGGTGTAGGAAACTTCGTACAGGAAGTTCATGCGGTGGTGACATCAGCTATCCATATGTACACTTGTCATGACGTGCAATACAAATAGATTGGTTAGACGCGAGTAAGGTATCGTGTTATACTGATAGTTTTACAGATAATACTTGACGTCAGGTGACAAACCTTAAAGTCTCTGGTCGTAACCGAGAAAGAGTTTCACAATACACTTAATTTATCTTGACTGCATCTTGACTGCAAGATTACCCCGATGAGACTTAATGAAGCAATCAACTTTACCTGGCATGCCAAATTAAGACATATCGTTCGCTCTCTGATTTACATTGTTAAGGCTCTGGTATGAGCGTTTGGAAAGTATTTTTTGTGTGACATGAGAGCACATCAGACATATCGAATTGCATTCTGAATTCGAGAATGTCCTTCTGATATCAAATAATTTTGATTTTTTGAAACTCGCGATATAATACACATTAATCTAACCACAGAAGTGTATCGGGGGTGATGTCGGCGTAAACAGTGGAAAGAGTTCAAGAAGAGGGCAGGTATGTATCATGGAAGTTGTCATCATCTCCTCTAAGGTCATGGCACGCATTTAAACAGAAATCGTTTTCAAATCGATGGTTGGTGATGTTTACTACATGTTTTATTACCAGGTCCTATTAAACTTGCAGCTCTTAGCTTCGTTATCCTGGGAATTATATTCTGAGCTTGCGCGGAAAATATCGTATTTGACCAAATCGATCAAAAACAGAATGGGATATATACAAACGAATACACTGTTGAATAGTTGTTGGCATTTGTGTTAGACTGTGTGAGGACATATTTTCTACAATGTCAATTTTAGACAACATATAATATGTAAAAACACATACTTATTTAACATACTATTTTATTAAATCATCTTTATCTATTAACTAACTGGAGGACAGTGGTGGCATTATCGGTTATTAGATACCTAGCAATAGGTCTGATCATATCGTTATGAATTCGGCAGAGTGACGAATCGAAAATTTTGAGCAAATTGGGTTTTTGTATGCTTATGATTATGTTTCAGGTTATCTTTTATTTCCACTAAAAATTAATGGCAAATCTTACTCACCGACATAGTTATTGAAATTTTGATTTGGACGAATCGCGCCTAAGTGCGATAAATGAATTCGGCAGAGAGACGAATCGTATAATTAGCTGTACAAACCATGTTGATCTATAGTATTGTATAGCGGGAAACCCCAAATTTTCTATATTACATGTCCTATACTAATATATTTTGATACCAACGTATAGCCGTAGGTATCTTCTATCTAGTGAAACCAAAATAAGTACAAACATTCCCCACAATATATTGCTGTGGTTTAATAATGTGAGTGCGCGCCCGTGAAATTGGAAAATCCCGGAAAATCATACGCAAAATATAGGTCAATATTGTTATTTTTGCTTTAAAATCCTCGAGTTCTTGCTAAATATTACAGGGATGACTATTTTTAACTTATATAGCAAGTTAAGTCTACATAGCCTTAGCCTTGTTTTGTTTTCAAGGTTGTAGGCCTATATCCAATACTTGTTACATTTACAATACATCTTTTTCATGTAATATTTTGGAAATTGCCTAAAATGACTTAATATTCTAGATATGCCTACTGGTTATAAAATTATTTCTTATTTAATATGCATTGTATACTTTGAATTTTGCATTGGTAAATCTTGTATTTTCTCTACTTACAAGGCTTGTTTGTCTTTGTTCGTTTTTTTTCCTAATGTATTAAATTTTGTTTTGCTTATTGTAAAATTGAAACACTATGTATAGGGTGCCACGTCATCACGCTGTGCGTTTGGTGGCATCCTCATCCTCTGTTTCTCATACTTTTGTCATATAATTTAAAATGTTCCACACTGTTTTATACAAGAAAATATTATTCTGTATTATGTTAACATGTATTTTGAATGGATGAAATAAACTGAACTGAACTGAACTGAACTGACAACCAGTAATTTCTACACAAAAATGCTACTACTCTACTCTACTCTCTCTGCGCAGTGGTAGAGACATTTTGGATATAGCATAAAGCCGAATAGCTGTTAAAACGCGTTTTGAGGGATATCGATTATTTCAGAACATGCAAGTATTGCCAATAATTCGTGTACATTCACTTCTATAAAATACATTCAAATGAGTGCTCACGAATGTTCTAAATTTTTAGAAGGACCAATGGAATGGTACCAATATTTTCAAACGCCGTTTTCTCAGAACAGCAATGTTGCGTATTCGGTACTCTGCCGTGTTCATGACGATATGATAGCCTTGACTGTTAAGAGGCATTATCTGTTATTTTGGAGAATTTTTTAAAAATGTTTGCCACGGTCAAAAAATGGATTTCCTTTAAACTTTCATATTTGATGCACCTTGACCTGAAACAAACACACATGAAATAAATTTTGGAAAAATATCCCCGTTGCCATGGAAACAGCCAAATTTTCATTTTAGGCCTATTTTCACAATTTTGCACTTTTCAGCAGTCAATTTATCAAGTTTTGAAGCCAGTGTTACTAATATACACAATATATATATACTATTTTCTTTATAAGGTATGAATAGGTCAAACCTTAGATGCCGCATTGAAAGTATAAAATAATCACCAGATGTCAGGGTGGGTTATACCATTTATTTGAAATAGGGGTGTTTTTAAATTTTTTCAAAGTATGAAAATATACCAACTTTGTATAGCTCATAAACCATATGGTAGTGCTCCGATTTCAACATCGACCACAGCATGTTGAGATGATACATTGGTCTTATGAAAAAATTACATTTGAGCTTGGGGAAAACACATCTGTATATACAGTGTTGCCAGACATTTTCCTATTTTTCGAAATTCAACACAAATCTCACCTTAAATTAAATGATGTGAAAATGAAACATCATCCTTTCAAGGAACATTTATTAGAAAGAGAGTTTTTATTCATATCAAATTTGATCAGTTATAATGGTCAGTGTTGTTCTAAACCACATGGGTGTTGCCATAATTGGGGTTTAATTGTGATTTGTGGATATTTTCAACTTTTTACATACAAGTCATAAAAATACCATAATGCATTTCTGTAATAAAGAAAGAAACATCAACCTCGTCATGTTGAGATGATACATTGTCCTTATGAAAAGTTATTTTGATCTGGGGGGTAAAGCATCAGTTTATACAGTGTTGCCAGATATTTTCCTACTTTTTCAAAATTCAACACAAGTCTCGCCCTAAGTTAAAAGATATGAAAATGAAACTTCACCTTCATACGGAACATCTTTTTAGAAAGAAAGTTAATTTCATATTCAATTTGATCATCTGGGATGGTTAGTGTTATTCTAAGCCATATGGGTGTTGCCATAGCTGGCGTTTAATATGACAATTTAGATATTTCCAGCTTTTTACAAGTCTTAAAAATAGTACAAATCCTTAAAATTATTGTGGAATGAACGCAAAAATTAAGGTTAAAAATTAACCTAAGAACACTTAGTATGTGAATTTAAATTTTAAATTTGAGTTCGGAAAATATTTCCTTCTATACAGTATTGCCACATATGTTCAAAATTCAACGTATGTTGAGCTTTTTTTCCAGCTTTATCAGCTTTTTCAGCTATTTTTCAGTCTTAAAAATGCCAAAATACAATGGCATGCATTCCTAAAATAAAGATGTGAAAATGAATCATCGACCTCATCATTTTGAGATGATACATTGGTTTTATGAAAAATTTACATTTGCGCTTGGGGAAAAACATCTGTTTATACAGTGTTGCCAGATATTTTCCTATTTTTTCGAAATTCAGCACTAGTTTCACCTTAGGTTGAAAATGAAAGTTTATTAGAAAGAAATGTACTTTCATATTAAATTTGATCAGATGTATAAATGGTCAATGTTGTTCCAAACCACATGGGTGTTGCCATAATTAGGGTTAAATAGCAAGGTGTGGATATTTTGAACTTTTTACAAGTTTTAAAAATACCAAAATACCATGGTATGCATTCCTTAAAAAATATGTGAAAGTAAAACATCAACTTCACCATGTTGAAATGATACATATTTGGTCTTATGGAAAATTTACACTTAAGCTTGGGGAAAACATATGTTTATACAGTGTTGCCAGATATTTTCCTATTTTTTCGAAATTTAACACAAGTCTCACCGTAAGTTAAATGATGCGAAAATGAAACTTCACCTTCACAAGGAAAGTTTATTAAATGAAATTTACTTTCATATTAAATTTGATCAGTTGTATAAATGGTCAGTGTTGTTCCAAACCACATGGGTGTAGCCATAATTAGGGTTTAATAGTGAGATGTGAGTCATAAGGGTTCAAATAGCGACGTTTTCGCATATTTTTTGTGGACCTGAGAGCACATCAGACATATATTGAAATTTGCGATATAATACAAATTTTATGGCAAATGATTAAAAATTGATATTTTTGAAATTTAACAGATCTCAAAAGTAAATTGTATAAATCTAGTGATATGTACTTAAAGTGTATGTAGCTGGAATGAAAAGCCGTCCATATGAAAATTTGACCTTTCGTATTGAAGATATAGATTTTTTCACCAAAACACCTAAAAATGTAGGTCTTTTGGGAAAATATCTACATCTTCACTATGAAGGTCAAATTTTTCAATTAACATTAATTAATTGATTAGTGGTCGGCTTTTCATCCAGGCTACATACACTTTAAATACACATCATTAGATTTATTAAGTTAACTTTGAGGACTGTAATATGTCAAAAAAATTAAAAAAAATCAATATACATAATTTACCCTAAAATTTGTATTGTATCGCGAATTTAAAAAAAAATCAAAATTATTTGATATCAGAAGGACATTCCTCGTATTCAAAATGCAATTTGGTATGTCTGATGTGCTCTCAGGTCCGAAAAAATACTGTGCAAAGGTGGGTGACCAACCCCTTAAAATACAACACAGAAAACATCAAACATGTATACTTTAAAATATACATAAAAGCCATAATTTTTTTACCAATATACACATACTAGCTAGGCTAAAATAAATTAAAATAACATAAGATTGTTACATTGCAAAAAGATGCATATAAGAGTATAAGATAATGTTTAAATTACGCCTACCCCATATTATTAAAGCACACGTCCCAACTATACTTGCAAAAAAGATATGGGGAAGAAATGGGCAAAAAACTATATAGATCCAGCAAATGTTTCGAAAGATATGAGACTAGTCAAAAACAATAATGCACATAACCTTTTCACAGCCAGACAAATTAATGTCCAGTTACTTTTCCCGAGAGGAGCTTGCAGGAGAGTCGAAAGTATGACATTTAAAGTCATGCTGAAGAAGAAATGACCATTGAAATGTTGCATGATATTGTTGCTAATTCTCTATCATTCAAGCATTGATTCATTGATGACATGAATTTGTATGAGCTTGTAAAAAGGAAGCAGCTAACTAAAATTAAGCTTTCAAGACTGAAGGAGATTTATATGAACACTTTTGCAGATACTTGCAGGGTTAAAGCAAAATAAAAAATCACCAAATGTTGATAAGAGTTGTCTGAGGAAATATCCGTTTCAAGTAGAAAAAGAGGACTACTGGGCACAGTATACCTATGACATGACCCCGGAGGGGGTTCTCCCTGGTTAAACGTATACGGGGATGTGCCACGGTTTTGGGGGTACCTTAGCAATTTTGCTGGGTTTGCAGTGGAGACAATACGCCAAATTGGGTGCATTAAGGCAAAAGTGCCCATAAAACCCCCATAAAAGCGCCAAATTAGGACAAATTTGTGTGCTTTTTGGGTGTTTTTTGTGAAAAGTGGAATACTATAGCTATAACTTTCACTATTAACTCCATTTATAGTGGCATCATCCATGCGGTTTATTCATGGCAGCGATTTAAACAATATAAATCCTAAAGTGAGACATACGTTGAATTTTGAATATATGTGATAATAACTGGCAATACTGTATAGAAGGAAATATTTAAAATTTTAATTCACATACTAAGTGTTCTTAGGGCAATTTTAACCTTAATATTGCGTTCATTTTACAATAATTTTAAGGATGTGTACTATGTTTAAGACTTGTAAAAAGCTGGAAATATCTAAATTGTCATATTAAACGCCAGCTATGGCAACACCCATATGGCTTAGAATAACACTGACCATCCCAGATGATCAAATTGAATATGAAATTAACTTTCTTTCTATAAAAAGATATGTTCCGTATGAAGGTGAAGTTTCATTTTCATATCTTTTAACTTAGGGCGAGACTTGTGTTGAATTTTTAAAAAATAGGAAAATATCTGGCAACACTGTATAAACTGACGTTTTACCCCCCCAGATCAAAATAACTTTTTCATAAGGCCAATGTATCATCTCAACATGACGAGGTCGATGTTTTTTTCTTTATTATAGAAATGCATTTTGGTATTTTTATGACTTGTAAAAAGTTGAAAATATCCACACCTCACAATTAAACCCCAGTTATGGCAACACCCATGTGGTTTATCTAGCAACACTGACTGTATAAACTGATGTCTTAGCCCGCCCCCCCCACATCAAAATAACTTTTTCATAAGGCCAATATATCATCTCAACATAACGAGGTCGATGTTTCTTTCTTTATTATAGAAATGCATTTTGGTATTTTTATGACTTGTAAAAAGTTGAAAATATCCACAAATCACAATTAAACCCCAATTCGTCGGCTGTATTCCATAGTGGCGTATAGTGATTTTTGGTCATTTTTTTGAAAATTGGCACATATGTCTTTAATGATGTTCTCTTTCATTTTTTTTTATTTTTATCAGTCATAATTAGCTAATTAATTAGTAATTAATTAATTAAATGTGGCGTATAGTTACAAAGTGACATTTTTCGTATTCCATAGTGGCGTATCGATCATACGCCACTTTTTATACACATTTTATAATTATGAAATATCGGCAAAAATGAAAAACATCGTATGTCATAGTGGCGTACGCGTATCGGACCTATACGCCACTATGGAATACGATGTTTTTCATTTTGCCGATATTTCATAATTATAAAATGTGTATAAAAAGTGGCGTATGGTCGATACGCCACTATGGAATACGAAAAATGTTAGGGTATTGCGTTTTGTTCGTTTTCCATAGTGACGTATAGTTTTATTGTCAGTTTGCCAGCAAAAGTATGTATTTATTTCTTTTGAAAATATATAACAATAAAATCTATTTAGTTTACTACAGAAATTTCACATCATTTACAAAATATAATGAATGTCTGATTTACACAACTCGATTTTAAATTGGCATTTCTTCAAACCCGATTTTCTCGAAAAGTTGTTTATTCGCGGCGCCCCACTATACGCCACTATGGAATACGGACGACGAATTATGGCAACACCCATGAGGTTTAAAACAACACTGACCATTATAACTGATCAAATTTGATATGAATAAAAACTCTCTTTCTAATAAATGTTCCTTGAAAGGATGATGGTTCATTTTCACATCATTTAACTTAAGGTGAGATTTGTGTAGAATTTCGAAAAATATGAAAATGTCTGGCAACACTGTATATACAGATGTGTTTTCCCCAAGCTCAAATGTAACTTTTTCATAAGACCAATGTATCATCTCAACATGCTGTGGTCGATGTTGAAATTGGAACACTACCATATGGTTTATGAGCTATACAAAGTTGGTATATTTTCATACTTTGAAAAAATTGAAAAACACCCCTATTTCAAATAAATGGTATAACCCACCCTGACACCTGGTGATTATTTTTATACTTTCATTGCGGCATCTAAGGTTTGACCTATTCATACCTTATAAAGAAAACAGTATATATATATTGTGTATATTAGTAACACTGGGTTCAAAATTTGACAATTTGACTGCTGAAAAATGCAAAAATTGTGAAAATAGGCCTAAAATTGAAATTTACCTGTTACCATGGCAACGGGGATATTTTTCCAAAATGTATCCCATGTGTGTTAGTTTGAGGTCAAGGTGCATCAAATATGAAAGTATAAAGAAAATCTATTTTTGACCATGGCAACTCTATTCTCAAAAATAACAGATAGCGCTGAATGTGAAAAGTCATGTTTAAAGACATGTGATAAATGTGATCCTTACCAGTCACTGTTTTTTTATTACCTAATGTCAAGAACAGGCATTTGATTTAAGTTAAGATTTTAAGTTACACTTAATTGGTATTTTGGTCAAGAATGAAATACTTGATTATAAACGATAACAAAACACTTTGTTAATAAGTGGTTAACAGGGAGATAGAGTATCAGATAGGGAGATGGACACGGATGAGAGGTACAAACAGAAATAGAAATACAGACAGACAGACAATCAGATAGGAAAATTGGGGTATCTATCTTAGATGTGATATATCGCTCTAAAGATGTGACGTAAATGAAACCATTTTATTCTATAAACACTACCAAATTACGAGAGATATTTGAAGTAATACTCAGATATTTCGTTGAAAATCTGTCTCTTAAACATACCAAATACGTGGGGGCTGCTTGTAACTATACAAGGAACTTTATCGTGTTCTTTCTAACACTGATTCGGATGATTTGAATACCAATATTCTTACACTTGTACGTTTCAAGAATTAGAATACTAATTTCAAATATGTTATTTCTTCGTATTGATAGAAGCAAAGTCATGAATAAATTACTGTTCTTGTCATTTGTGACAGATCACCAATCTTTATACAAACCAAATCTGAAAATGGTGTTCGTGCTTTTATCGTCAAGAATAAGGTGATAAGTAATGCAACGAGCAAATTTAATTGAACATTTGCATTATGTCGAGTATAAGCCGTGATACACTTATTAAGTATTTTATACACAAAAATCTAGGACACAATATATTATAGAGACTTTGAGATAATTTCTTGTCATATGTAACTGTCAGAATCAAGTGAGCTTGTAGAGTAAGCTAAAAAATTAAGGTACCAGTTATGTTCACCCTCTGCATATCCTAAACAAAGACAGATGTGTCATAATTAGAATCAGCAGCAAATAGCTTTTAGCTCGAATTTAAGTTTTCATTTGTTGCAATTGTTCAAGAAATAAAACCACGACGATCCAAATACCCAATGAAGATGCCAATTTAAAAGTTGAGTTTGCTCCATTGCAAGCCCTATTGATTTGCACACAAAGCATTCGCGAACAAGAGAACGATTAAACGCCGTGCTTCCATTGATTAGCACATTAAAACTAACGTCGTGCTTTCATTGATTAGAATACAAAAGTGCAACTTTTGATTTCGTTTGTTCGTAAGGTTTTAGATCACCGTTTCTTTAATTCTCAACCATTTTAACATACTTATTTAGGACATACAGGGGTGAACACAACGGGTACCTTATTTTGTTAACTTGCTGTATACTTAGCACGCGGCAACATTGAAGAGCTCTACAGCTCTTATGACAACTAATTCGAAAAAGACATAAAACACATATTATGGGTTGATTAACTCTTCTTTATAAGATCTGTCAACTTAGCCTTATGTTTTTAAAATAAATCTCCGAATTTAGAACATTTTTTTTTGTTTCCTGGAAGATGATACTTTTAGTTCCTCGAAAGTTGTCCCTTCTTGTATTAACATATATCATATCAAACGCATAACGCTATTACCGTCATAATTCGTTAACCCTAGAACTACTGAGCCATATTTTGAAAGACGAACTACGAAGAGGGGGGTTGTTGCGACCCCACCCCTTAATTTTCAATTATAAACATCATATGCCTTTGTATTTGGTACTAATGTTTAACTATGGGTCTCCTCTATTGAATAGGATGATTTTTTTATCATTTTGGTTAAAGCTCGGTTATGTACATTAAGTATCTTAAAAGAGGAATTAACATTATATCAAGAGTAAGTAACGAGTACCCCAAAGGCATTTCATTTTATTGTTTATAAAATTTAGGACTATTGACAAGAATGGTTATTAACAAGAATGTTTATTAACAAGAAGGGTTATTGACAAGAATGATTCAAACAAATTTTATTGTCTTATAAAGTGAGCTATGTTCACTAAAATGCGTTCTGCTAAATACATTTAGATCCAATAATTCTGAATTCAGTTTATTTAAACGGCCTTCTTTTGATAACGACGACATTTCAAATTGGTATGCAATTTATATAATGAAGAACAAAATGAAGACTTAGATATTTTGCAAGTAGTTATTGATATGTTTTAATTCTTTATACATTTGTTTTGGAAAATCATTGAAAATAAAAAACTTTCCAACAAAAATCTTCCATGTCATTAAAAAAACACGTGTATCCCGAATGTAATACTGACCGACGCGCAGAAAGAATCAAGTGCTGTTTAAAGGACGTTAGTTATAATTATTCAGAAAAAGTATTAACATATGGTCCCAAAATCTTCAGGAGGTCAGAACGGATGTTCCCAATTTGCCAAATCTGCATTTGCATGGGAAGACAGGGTTCGTGTAGGTAAAATAACGGCTGACAAATATGTCAAATGACAAAGTATTATCGCTGGAGCCGGAAGCTTAAAATCCATCTTTGTAGATGTATAGCACGTCATTTCTAGATGCTATGTTCCAATATAGCTTTCTATATATGAAATACTGAGGTGGTGCGAGGTTTTGAACATTTATTTTTACTTTTATTTTAATAGTCGAATATTGCAATGTGACTGTGCATCTAGAATAGATAAAAGCAGCGAAACTTTGGTCATCCCTTAACTGCAATGATGTAGGTTAACATCATTTAATGGGCTGCCATGAGGACACTGCACCTGCTATATCAAGGTTAATCAGCTGCCATGAGGACACTGCACCTGCTATATCAAGGTTAATCAAGGATTAGATACAAACATCACGTCCTAAAGTACCTAAGAGAGTGCTTAACGAGTGAATACTGACTTGATTATATCACGATGCCTACGCTTGAACTTTTAAAATAGGCTAATCATTACTCTCTGGTATTTCCTGTGTTTTTTTTAAATATCTGTACTCAATTCAGAATAAACCAGTATTTTTAACATGAAAAGACGTGTACTCATTGAAATAGCGTCATAATTAGAACTACATGTTTATGTTGAGAAAGTAGGAAAAGGCCAGAAACGTGTATTTTACATGTATGTAATCAAGCCAAATAGTTGGGGGGTCGTAAATAAAATTTGCCCGCGATAGGGGGGTTCATACAAAAAATATTTGGGACCACCAAACCCCCCCCTTCGGAAGAAAATGCCAGCCCCTAATAAAATCAATATTTCTAATCAAAATAATTAGCGCCCTTAAATGAAGAAAGTTATTAGTTCATAAATAACGTTTAAATATCAGATAACATGAATTTATCATACCAAGGACTATTGTTAAAAATTAAACAGTTTTGCTTTCAAAATATTTAATGCTACAACCAAACAGCGGTTTCTTATTCCCTTTTCTTTTTTTCTAATTATATCATTGTGAAAATTGATTATAACGTACTAAAGTGGAGAATCAGTTCTTATTGAGTACAAAGCATTTTGACTAATCAGACAATTCAGCTATCAGTTCATTGCACAAGACTTGCTAAGTAGTAAAACGGCAACCCGCATCTTAAAGTCGAGGTTTCCTCTCTATTTCAGAGTTTTCTTCGTTTTTTATCGATTTTTTTCACAATGATTATCTCTGTTACATGTTAATCGTATGTTACATATCCTGCAGTTAATATTAATTACCTAGTTATTTGATAACATTTGACATATGTTATCGTCTGCAACTTTGAAACTATTATACACATATACATGCTGTATCAAAATGATTGGTACATGTCAAATCTAATGTTTATTGAAAAGCCCGCCTCTTCCCAGTGCAACTTTGGATACTCTTCAAATATCCAGAATGTATAGTTTACACAATTAAACAAAAATTTTGGATCTTATGTTGAATGTTGTTGCGTCAGACTCATCCATCATCAATGAAAACTGATGTTTTTTTAATTGTTTTTTATTTTGCCGCCCAGTTTATTCAATTATTGAATTCAAGAAGTTTCTGACAATATTGGAAAAGTGTATGCCACAGGTGGTCCAAATTATAGTTATCGTATCATGGTATTGCAAGATGTTTACTTTTTCTTTAAATACGGTTTACTGCAATTTTTGAAACACGGTGTTAGTTCATTCAACTTTCGGTAACTTGTGATTATGTAAATGAATTTCAAACATTTTTGCACCACAGATATATACTGCGCCAATAAAGTATCCTTACACTTGGAATAATAATCACAATTTCAAAACTGAACAATATTGGTGTAAATTTGTTTTTTGTTTTAAATAGATGCACACACCACATTGAATCTAATGTGACCTCAAGAAGTAAAGTTACAAGCATTTGATTAGACGAAGGTTCAGTTTTAAAAGTGACAAACCTATACAAGGTGCAAAAAGATTCCAACAAGCGAAACAAAGAGACAACACAGTTTTTTTTATTTTTTATTTAAAGCAGTTTTTAATTTCAGTTTTTGCTTCTCTGTACTTTTCATAACTTTCATTTTATTTGTCAGTTCTTTTGTTTCAGTTTTCTTTTGTTCCTTTTGTTTTAAATTAAAGCCAAATGCATAAGTTAGCCATTCACCACTCTCAAACCAGATGTCTTGTCCCGGGGGGGCACTTCAATATGAAATGGATATAGGTGTAGGGCTGGGACTTTTGCACCAAGGGGCATTCGGTGGGAGCAAAATGTAAAACATATGGGGTCATTGGGTGAGAGCATGATTTTTGGCATTCGGTGAGAGCAAAATGTAAATGGAATCTTTGGGTGAGAGCCGAAACAGCGCCACAGAAACCTCGAAAATCAAATTTCTAGTTCTAAATGGCTTCAAATTTCTTTGGTTTTTCAAAATAAGTAACAAAATCAGTGATAAATGAAAGATGCTGTTCAAATTTCACTTGTAAGGGTCTTTGGGTGACAGTGAGGCTGAAAAGGGGGTCTTAACAGCCTACATATGCGTCACCTCCAAAGTTTGAGTGCCCCCCCCCCCCCGGTGTCTTGTCTGTGGAGTTTTGAATAGGCCAGTTTGTGGAGTTTTGAATAGGCCAGTTTGTCACTTTTAAAACTGGACCTTCGTCTAATCAAATGCGTGTAACTTTGCCTCTTGAAGTCACATTGGATTCAATATGGTGTTATAATGTGCAGGATTAGAGAGTGCATCTATTAAAAACAAATGTACCCCAATATTGTTCAGTTTTGAAATTGTGATTATTTTTTCAAGAGTAAGGATACTTTATTGGCGCAGTATAGAACAAGTCACTTTACATTATACTTTTTGAATTTGTAAAATATGTGGAAATCTTTTTGGGTTATTTAAAAATATACCAGGGGAGCTTAGAAGTTATGCTACCTGTATTTTCACACAATTACACATTATAATTGTGGGATTTCGAACATTCAAACCCTCGTGATCTGATGTTCGATCGTGCTCGATGTGGTAGATGTTTGCTTTGTTCAATGGCGAATGATTGCAAAAAGTTGTCCTAAAATTACATCGAAGTATCTGATGCTATATGTAAGCATTTTTTTAACTTTTGAAGGTGAGTATGATGAACCTCAGTGTTTAACATGGGCTTATCTTCGCTATTCTACATAGCAGCAGCAGCATGACAGACGCTATGGGCCCATATTCTTGTTCCTTAATGCTCATTCATACAACAGCATAGTATACACCAAAACATTGATCCTGAGTATTTTGAAATGTTGTTTTATGCAGAATAAAAGTCGAATTCCTCTGCGGGTGACTTGAAAGGTTAACAACTGTACAGGCGGTAGTTCAACCATATACAACGTAATTCTTGCGACAACTACCCAGCAAACACGAAATGCTCGTAAAACATTTTAATATCATTAAAATGCCGGGTAATACAAATATCATGAATCTGTTTTTAAAACATAATGGTAAACTATTTTTGGGGCAATCATTGTATTGCATAATCCCATAAACCCTGTGACCAAAATAAGATGAATGTGATGGAAGGATCTAATAATAATATGAGGGTTTTGTTACTATTTAAGAAAACATAAACATGATCTATGAATTTAATATATATTAACTTGTTTATAAAGTTAAACACTAGGAATAAGGTAAATTGGAGATATAGTGAAGGTGTTGAACATCCGACCGGTGAACGAAGGATATATTACGCACCCACAGCAATGTTGTTCAAAACGTTTTAATAAGATTTAAATGTCGGGTTATATAAACATATAAAGATCAAGAATAGTTTTTGAAACGTTATTGTAAAATAATTTTGGCAAACATTTTTCCAAAATATTTTGTCACTAATGAAATAACTTTCTGTTAGAATGTTTTGCATCACGTTTTCAAAATGTCATTAAAACGGTTTTATACCCATCATAACTCGACATTTAAACATTTTCTGTAAATCGTTATGTGTTTGCTGGGTATTGAATATATCTTTGATTTCTTAGTAAAAATTTATAATGACGTAACTCAATCTTTGAGAAAATACTTGTCCCTACCCGCGTATTTTGGCGTTTTAGTACACCTGCTATAACTATGGTAGCTATTAGAGAGAAATCTGGCAAACTGCTTTATCACTGTTATCCGGATGTTTTGCCGATACTACTACTAAAACAGTTATCCTATTCTGTCGGTCCGTGTCACGTCACTTCCGGTTGATGATGTTCGAGTGAAAACAAGTCCCTGATTCGATTTTTGTTGATGATTTCTGTCATTGGTGTAATATAAATTTCGATCGCAAATAGTCAGTGGAATCAAACAACCGTTTCTAAGTCTTCAGAGTGAACGAAACTTACTTGATTTACCGTTTATATACTGACAAACTTAAAATTAAATTCCATGGTCGAGTGTCGTTTTTTCGAAATTGAATGTCACTCCAGCAACATCGCTATGTAGCCTCCTTCACAGCCGGTTTCTGTTGTTCACAACAAACCGTGAGCCACATGCAGTTTGGGCCCGAGACTAGAGATAGCCCGGATGTCCGACCGACAGAATATTCTTTTTTTTACTTGATTGATATCTTATCAGATAACTGAAAATTTTCTTTATCATAGATAATACTAACAAAGTGACTAGATCAGTTAAGGGCAGAATGAATGTTATGGTTTACATCCATGATATCAATCAAACACTCAAGCTACTTTAAGGGGGTGGTACTACACCCCTGGTCAATTTTGTGCCTATTTTTGCATTTTTCTCAAAAATTATAGCACATTGGTGACAAGTAAGATATGTATATTATAGGGGCAAGGACTACAACTACTGTACTGAAAATTCAGCAACTCAAAGCAAGTAATTATTGATTTATTGATCAAATATTCCCAGATAGCAAGACAACGTTGGCCCAACGTTGGCAATGGTCGGCATGGTCGCGGTCGGTAAGCCGACGCCAAGCCAACGTTGGACCAACATTGACATGCCAACCTTTAGTCATGGTTGGTATGGGAACGTCAGGCCAACGTTGGGTCAACGTTGTTATGCCAACCTTATATTATGGTTGGTATGCCAACGTCAAGCCAACGTAGCCAGCCAACCTTAAAATGACGGTCGGCATGACAACGTTGGGCCAACGTTGTTGTGCCAACCTTAAATGATGGTTGATATGCCAACGTCGAGCCAACATAGCAAGCCAACCTTAAAATGACGGTCGGTATGCCAACGTTGGGCCAACCTTAAATGATGGTTGATATACCAACGTCGAGCCAACATAGCAAGCCAACCTTAAAATGACGGTCGTTATGCCGAGGATGGGCCAACGTTGTTGTGCCAACCTTAAAATGATAGTCGGTATGCCAACGTTGCACCAACGTAGCCAGCCAGTCGTAAAATGACGGTTGTTACGTGGAGGTTGGGCCAATGTCGTCGCACAAACGGTTGGAATCCCAACATTGGACCAACGATGGTATAAACTGTTGTTCAAGTCATGGAAATGATCATGTTTATAATTATTTTCTTTTTACTACTAAGGCGTAGAGTGACATTAAATAAATACTATAAAAGCCCCACTAGATAAACTTATACATGTAATAATATTAAATAATATCAAATAATAATAATAATAATAATAATAATAATAATAATAATAATAATAATAATAATAATAATAATAATAATAATAATAATAATAATAGGCCTAATGAATAATAATGACAATGATAATAATAATGATGATGATAATAATGATAATGCTTATACCCTACTAGGTATATAATTATAATACATGTAATAACAATATTGCTTTGGAATTAAATCAACAATAAGAATTATATTTTTATATTTTTATATTATTTCTTTTTTTTTAAATCAACATTTATAGCAAATGTTATCAATATTCACAGTAAATTTGACAAATATCCCTAAAAAGATGCACTTTGGCAGGTTTAGTCATGAAAATATAGCTTATATTGACTTCAAACACTTGCTCAACTATGTAATCCCAGTTAGCTCAATTGGTAGAGCATCAGACTTATAAACAGAAGGTCCCCGGTTCGAATCCTGGTAGGTACTAAGGTAAGTGACTTGTGTAAATTTAAGGTAGTTAATTTGTCTTCGTTGTAAAATAGAGAGCCATGTAATTTAAGACTTAAAGTAACTGATTTGTTTTTCTCATTGGGCTTGTTTGCCAATGGTTGGATCAACGTTGGCTAATGGTTGGATCAACGTTGGTCAAATAACGTTGGCCCAACATCAAAGATTTGATGTTGGCCCAACGTCGCAAATTACATTTGTATTGCGGTTGGGTCAAAGTTGGATCGACGTTGGCCCAACGTTGTGGTGGTTGGCTGCCCGGCCAAAATCACGTTGGGCCAACGTCGAAAAGCAACGTTGACCAAACGTAGTAAGGTCCGTTGGACCAACGTTGGGCCAACATGGTGTTGCTATCTGGGTTGGTTTTCTCATTTTTGACTGTAACTCCACAACTGTTGTCTGTGCTGAAATAAAATTTCCAGTGCAGTAGTTGTAGTCTTTGCCCCTATAACATACATATCTTACTTGTCCCCATTGTCTTATAATTTTTGAGAAAAATGCACAAATAGGCACAAAATTGGGCAGGGGTGTAGTACCCCCTTCGGGCTTAAATTAAATGAATGTCTAAATCTAATCTAATCTGAACTTCGGGCCTCTTACCCTCCGGTTTAAAACAGTCCATTGAGGTTCCGTGTTTACGTGTATATGTAATGAAATGGTAATGGACGTGATCTAACACGAATAGGCGTGTGTATAATAGGAAAGTGTCGGAGGTTAGTTTCTGTTCTTGGTCATAGTGTCATTGCAAATTAAATTCATCTCATTTCCAAAACGTCGTGTTTTAAATACAAGCTGACCCTAGCCTAAGGATTTTTTTGTTCATCAAAATCGCTGATGCATTGCTTCAATATCACGAAACCAAAGAAGAAGAAAACAACTATAAAGTGAGATCACAGAATATAAAATAATTATATGCAGCTAACCATAGCGCCTTGTATTATAAACTAACCATATAGTGATGGATATTTACCACACGTAAACTCGCTGAAATATTACGAATGGGAAAGTACATTACAAGGTAAAGAGTGGCAAAGTACGCCTGGTATTTCACACAAATAGACATGACAACTCTGTGGTGTGTAGAAACATGAATTGAATTGACAACTCATGACAGAATCGCAAGGCCACTAGCCCTGAGTAACGTCCGCTAAAGGATGGTATTGTATGGCAAACATTTTTGAACGTCAAATCACGCAATATTTCAATATGCGAGAGGATGTGGGTGGGTGGGGTATTGCTTTAGGGGTGTTTGGTGTATGCATATGGTGTGGGTTTTTATGAGAATTTATGTACATGTGTGTGTTACGTTTTACAATTAGTTGTGTTGAGGACATCGGGTGCCATACACTTTGCAGAATTCCTACAACGTTTATAAGGTGTCTAAACTGAATAGACATAATATCATTATAACTCCTTTTTGGAACTTGCAACGCTCTCATGACATTCATTGGCTTAATCGATAAGGCGTTCCACTATGGTGCGAGAGGTTGCGGGTTCGAACCTTGGCGGTGGCTAGTAGGCTATCGTGAAAAAAAAAGCTTGAAATTCCCCTGGACAAGGAACTCACTGTTAATTGTCTCGTTGTAACCCGTACGAAACTCGGGGAGCTGGTCCTGGCTGCGAAGGTATATTGTGAAATGTCTAGGGTGTGTGCTTCTTAACTGCAAGTCCCTGTGTTGTTGTGTTTAATAAGTAGCTATGCAATAATTGTAAGCCCCCCTCCGTGTAAATTTCCGTAGGGCCCCTAATGGTTATGGAGAGATATGGGACCGTAGTGGTCAGTGACAACCTGTTTTAACTTAAAAGTGTGCTGAGGCTTGCGGATCAACGTCTAGGCCAGGCCTTCTAAACTGGTGGCGCGCGCGCCACTTGTGGCGCTTGGAGTCAATCGAAGTGGCGCATGAAGTGGCGCACGGTAATTTTAATATTTTTTTTACAGAAATCTTGAACAAAAAAGAGGCGAAAATATCCAATTTTGGCCTTTAAAAAACCTTAAAATCCATGAGTTTCCAGTGGCGCTGCCCCCTGGACACCCGATAAAGCACCACTGCGCCTTAACCGCTATTCATACACGCTACATCGCAGAGTCCTCCTTTGACATGTTGGCACTTCATGATCACGAAAATTTTCCAGTTGGCACTTCAAATAAACTAGTTGAGAAGGCCTGGTCAAGGCATTGTGCCTGTGCGATGCGCACTATAAATCCCTGCGGTGGTTTTTTTTTTGGAAATACTAAGTCATGTGTTAGCCAACGTGGAGGTCTGGAGCGAGCAAAGTCTCCCTCGATGTTTGCGAACAGGAAGGTCTTAGAAAGTCTACGTGAATGGTGTCAGCGTTAACGTCGTTTCGAGTCAAGGAATCTATATATTATAATATTAGTGAACACGGAGCTCCGTTGCATGGACAGTCTAGATTTATGTTGGTACACAAGGGTAAACTAAGTCTACATTGGTGTTAGTGTACAGGGGTTCCCGAACAAGAAAACACAAGCGCTGATCCCTATATTATTTGAACATCGCATGATTACGCGCTGGTGTAATTGTTCGCTGGCGATATGTCCATCGTCAGTTATTCGATTCTTTTACAGGAAAGTAGCGAAGATATCTTACCCTTCCCAGAATCCTTTGCAACATGATACATCATTATTTCATCAAATGACACTCCCATTAAATTTGTACAGGTTCCCTTTGTTTTTATTCTGTGAATAAACTGGCTAGGCATGGTTTGATATAAACATATTTTGCAAGATCTAGATGTGCTCTGTTCATATATATATATTTCCTCACTATCAACCCTGCACTACTTGATAGCAAATCAGTACGGAAAATTGAAACGGGAGAAATGCATTATGGGAAGTGTAAGATATCTTCTATGACAGGAAAGCATAAAGTTTTATTTTGTTTCTAAGTCATTGGCTGCGACCCTAGAATATTCCTTAGCTCCGAAACATAATATTTAAATCCTTCACAAAATCCCCAAAACGATGTTATATTTTGTATGTGAAAGGTTAATGTTGAAATAATTTTGACAAATATTTTTTGAATTGAAGCGAGTGACCATAACAATCTATTATAGGTTAAATAAATTAACAATAATGTTCTGAAGACAACATGACATTCGAGCATGTCCAAGAAAGCAGCTTGATCGAATTGACAAAAAGTGACAAAAATGGTTTTCATTAAGGATTCAGAATAAATACGTTCTTTGGGTTCAATGTAATGGGTGATACAAGTTTTGTGTTTAATAAATGACCAACCTTTTCAAATGAACTTTCTGGTAAAAATAATGAAGTCCATTTTAAAACAACAATGAAGTTAAACACAAGTCGTATGCTTCGTCGCGGATATACTCAATGTAAGGTCGATTTTAGTAACACAGACAATACTCCTAGAATTGTGAATTGAGTGACTATGTGATCAGTCATATAAACATCTCAAAAAAGTAACTAACCCCCCTTAAATAATAGCCACTATTAATTACAAATCTATTAATTATGCAGGAAGCAGAAATTATTTCTGCGCATTTTGACACCTCGTTTAATGCGATAGCCTAGAAAACAATAAAACACCGGTCAATTTAATGTAGTGAGATCCAGATTTGAAAGTTGAACTTACAACAATAAAAAAATCAGACATCATTACACACATTGTCATTCTCAGTTTTAAATTCGTGTGATTTAATGGTTTTTACAAATGTCTCTTGTAACTGTTGTTGTAATGTCCACTTTCATATCAGTTGTGTTTTCATATCGGGTGTGGCTTCCTTCTGCCTGAATAACTGTCAAGCACCTCCGCCTCATACTGTTTACAAGACTTCTGTTGCGAACCTGGTATATTGCTGCCCTTTCCCGTCTCAGAATTTGCTCCAGTGCAATCAAAATTGTTGTTGGCTTGATCCTCTTGTCTACCCGGTACTAAATGTCCCCAGAAATGCCCCAACGGTTTCAGGTTTAGAGATTTGGCAGGCCATAACATACGGTTAATGCCTTCTTGTTCCAGAAACTGGTTGGTTATCCTAGCCCTATGTGGAGTTGAATTTATCGTCCATCAAGATGAAGTCTCTTGTAACCTTGGCATGTTTAAAAGGTGAGATGTTACGAAGATGACCAGCCTAACCTGATCTAACTTAACCTTTGAAATGGCAACTTGGTGGGGCATTTAAAATGTGTTAACTCTTCGTGTTTCAACTAGGGATTAAGTAAATATTGACCAACGATAAGAATAATGACAATTGATATTGATTTTCCTGACATTGTGACCCCAAATGGCAAATGCATGAAACAAACCGAAAATTCCCATGAGAGCCGAGCAGATTTATTTCCATCTTTCTGAATACATATCAATAGAATTTACTGCAAATTTCAAATCTTGGGTTACATTGATTTAAATGTACACTGCGTCGTTTATTTAGACAATTGCTACAAATGAGGTGTCAAAATGTGCAGAAATAAATTCTGTTTCCAACGCATTTTACAAATTTGTAATAGAATTGCCAGTTTTGGAATAATGGCCATTATTTAAGGGGGGGTAGTTACTTTTTTGAGATGTTTATATAGCTCGCTTTTGTGCATCTGTGTCACGTATCGTACCAGACACAAGTCTACGAGCCTTATATCAAAGAAGCGTGGCTAACTTGTAAGCATTATTGACTATTTGAATGTTGATGTTCACAAACATTGTTTTGTTTCTTGAATAAGAACAGCTTCCAAAACAGGTTGAAGGAGTCGAACATTGTAGAAAGAAAGAAGGGTCCTACAATTCAAGCAAAGTAAAACGGATAAGAAGTAAGGATTGGACGCAAACTCGTAAACCCATGGTTAAGACAAATTTCATCATGAAAGGAAACAAACAAAAGCAAAGTACTAAATCTCACGTGAAAAGAACAATCACAGATGTTCACTGCAATCGGGTGGATGATTTCATGTACTTTGCATTGAAAAGTGATTGATCGTGTCAATAAAGGATGTGACAGAGCACTGGTTGATCGTACTCACGGTTTAAGTTCAATAAGGTCAAAATCAAATAAGAATTTTTAAGTGCTTCTAAAATGCAGGAAAGTGATGTTTCCGTGACGAAGTGACGATGTTAGTTACAAAATACAATTCCCCAATATTTTACCCACTATACCCAAAATACCAAAAACAAACGTACTTTTTGTGCGTATTAAAAAGTTGTCTGTTTTGGTTTTTGGGGTTGTAGCTAAAATAAAAGATTTTAGAAAAAATCTTATTCCACATTTCAGACCTTTCTCTTTCATCTTTCAAAAACAAGTTTATTACTCATTTCTGTTGGGCTAGCACCTCTTTTAAAATTTGACACCTTAAAATATAAGATGGCCTACAGTAAAATATGTAAATTTTTCCCTCTTTATTGACACAAAAATCCTGCATGCCCAATTTACTGATCAGGGCCATTTATTATTATCATTTATTAAAACGGTGATTTTCATGGCTTTTAAATTCGCATTGACGTTCTTTTGTTTCTAGAAGCAGAATCCGTTGACGTATTTGTAAAATATTTGCAATTAATTCACACCAATGGAAATGACACTTGGACACAAGCTAGCACACTGGATCAACGTAATGATGTTTAACCCACATTCTTAATATTAATATTCAGGGGAAAGAAGAACCTGGGGTCCATTTCAATAAACTTTACAAAACTTCGAAATTAGACTCAAAATCAATCGTAACTTACGATGCGTCGAAAAATCCACTTAACAAAAATTACTTACAGTGTCCCTTGGTAAAGATACGTCTTGTAAAGGGGTATTCGTAACGTACAAACGATTACTTGACTTAAAGAAGGGTTCAAAGTTTAGTGAAATGAACCATATTTTTATAAAACATAAAATTTCAATAATGGAAACAAAGCATAGGCAAATAAGCCAGGGAAAAAAATTCGGATCTTGAATCCGACACCTTCAGATAGTAAGTTCGATGCACTATCCACTGAGCTACAAAGACTGTCTCTAAAATAAGTCTCAAGTATGATACATATGAATGAGCTGTCAGGTAGGCATATCTAGGGCAAGGCAAACAGTAAAAAAACCACAGCAAACACTTACTGACCAGGATGAGTGTACAAGATCATTTTAATGATTCAATTAATACATTGTAAATAATAATATTCGAGACAAGAGTCCGGTCATGTACTCTATCAAGTGGGTGTCAGTGTCGAGAATGAAGTCATACATATTGTTATTATATGTGACCGTCCACGGCGAATGAGCCGTAAATTCCTCCCCGGTCAATTTTGTTTTATTTCGTGTTTAAAAATAAACATCATAAACTTAAAAATGGTATATCATTTGACTTCAAACGATATCCAGAAGCGGGGTTATGGTTTGTTAAACTTTGCTCCTTCAATAAAATTATAGCTTTTTACATTTTTACATGTGTCTCTTTTTCCACATTGCTGGCAATAAATATCAAACAGTCATAATTGGCGGTCATTTCAAATCATCCCCAAGTCAACGAGGTTTAAGAAAGTTCTCTCATTGTTAATTGTTGGTTATGCATACCTGTTCAAAATACAATGCCTGGTAACCCACCACTTGAACAGGATTTAGCAAAAGCAAACAAAGACCAGAGCTATTAAAAGTTCTATAGCCATCTAAGGTAGAAGCTTATTATCCACTTCAACAATAGGATTATTGATTAGTTTTGACTACCAAAATGAGACGGATGTCGGGCCAGCTTAAGTTACCGATGAATATGACCTTCGTACACATTTTACACCGTAAATCAGAATACAATTTAGGGAATTTACAGCTCATTTGTGCTGCCGGGTCACATATTACTAAAAGGGCTTGCTAAGTGCAATAAGTGGCATTACAAATGTGCAAAATTGTTTTTGGAGCCATTATGTTATAGGCGTTTGGACTCAAGTACACTTTTGTAGTGCACATAGATCTATTTTGATCATCATGCTTCAATGAACATACAAGCACCTTTGAAGTTTTAGAAGTTGTATACTATGACCATAATGACACATGGATTCATTGTGTCATTTCATCTTTTTTTTTCAAAAGGTAGTCATATAGAGTTTGGTAATTTCGTGTCACATGAGTTAGTCGGTTTAATGTATTACCGATATTTTGTTGTACACACATTTGATAAAAGATATCTGCATATAATTTGAATGTAAAATAAAATAGTTCCATTCTAAGACGTTATTAATAATTTTAGTGGAATTTTGGGATTTTGGTCGCCATCTTGGATTCGGGAAAAAAATCGAGGTGGCCTCTGTGCTTTTGTTTTATCTTTTTAACCCAAGCAACTTATATGCCATGTATTATGGTGTGGTAAGGATAAGTGTTAGTTTTTTTTCCTGGGATGGACCTGCCTATCATATCATCTTATTTATATTTATCTTTAGGACTACGAACCACCCTCCCCCCTAAGATTTTTTATCCGTCATAACAAAATGCGCGTGCTTTGAAGGCAAAGAAGTCAAAAATGACCTAAGCTAATCGTAGATCTATACTTTGCGCTTCATTTTAGTGATACAATTTTAACCCCAGCACCCTTTACCACCGGCCCTTAATACCCCGAGTTATGACCGGCCATCAAAGATGACCATGAAGCGGGAGGAGGAGTGCGGTGGTCCACCATTGGTTTCTACAGTAAAATCATTAGTTTACATTTCGCTGTTGTAAAATAAATAAGCCGTCTTACCTTTAAATACCTCTCCAACATCTTCCCCAAATACTCTGCTTGTGTCTCTCCACACCTCTTCCATAGATGATCATTCTTTTCCGAGCAAATTAATGAAAGGATTTTCCATTTTGATTGAAGATACAAAATGCGTATTGCTTCCTTCTCGGCTACGGCACAAAAGATCGAATTTTGTCAAAATCGTCTGCGAGCTGCGTCTGATTGACCAATCGAAATTATTCTTTTATGTCACGTGGGACAAAAGCGCGGTATTTAAATCATGTACGTGTTTAAATCCTAAACATGTAACTGGAAGTGTTACTCTTCGAATCGGGTGTCCTAGAGTTCGACGAGCATCTTTTGAATAGGCGTCAAAACTGTAAACATGTTTTCTACTAAACGTTTAGCTATTTTGTGTTTACATTTTTTTCACGTATTCAGGATGCATTTAAATCCTAAACATGTAACTGAAACTGTCAAACTTCGTAAACACGTAAATATTTACCAACTGTTTAGAACTTCAAATGTTTGCAATCTAAACATGTAGAGGAAAGATGTATCACAGATTTAAACACACAAATACTTGTGCTTAGACTTCAAACGTGTTTAGTTTACTTGCAAGTGTTTAAATCCTAAGCACTGTATTTACAGTGTATAATATCAATGTATTAATATTCAGAAGTACGCTACCTGCAACTTTAGTTTTGTAAATGAGATAAAACGGCTATTTTGAAAAAAGGAAAAAGAAAAGATAGCTATTTCTATAAAAATACTGTTGACTCAATCACGTTAAATATTTAAATGCGCAATATTTCACTGACTACACATCCAAGACATCAATGTAAACAACCCTAACTAGTGTACACAGCCATACACACATCCCCAAATCCAGTAAAACTCATTTATTTAATGTTGTGTCAAACTCAAAATGAAACTTTATAAATATGACACATTTCGTGAATTATCCTAGCAGTATGCATCCAGACATCACATTGTTCACCAGTGAATTAAAGCGACATCAGGTAGCATGCGCATTTGAGTGTGCGCAATTTCTGCCATTCAGAAATTTGCTCAACTTGGAAAGCACGACTATTTTAATATTAAGTGATGTACATTTGGAACAACTGACAATCATAGAGTGTTTGTTTTGTTGCGTGTTGGTATACTATATCAGCGCTTGCCTCGTCCTCTAAAAGTTATAGACGTTTGACAGTGACCGTGAATTTAATACCCAAAGGAGTTGTTCGATATATATTACATTACACATAAATTGACCTTTGATGTTACAATTTTGTGTACTTCAGATCTTTGCTATTTTTGAATCGGATCACGTGTGGAATCCATTGAAGAACTATCATAGTGGATGAATACTAGTGAAAGGTAAGTTCTAACTGTCACAGTTCCATGAATACTGTATTGCGAATATCGTTAGCCCATTAGTAAGGAGGATTATATTTAAAGTCACTATCAGTGATTCGTTAAATCAAAAAATTTAAGAATTAACGACCATCAGATTTGTGCAAGTCCAATCAAGGGGGAGCACGGTGGCCGAGCGGAACTGGCCCCGACTCTTAATCGGAAGGTTCGGCTTCAAACCCCGGCGAGGCCATCGTGTTGTGCCCTTGAGTAAGGCACGTTATCTCGAGTAGTCCTCTCCGCCCAGGTGTATAAATGGGTACCGGCATTCATAAATGCTGGGAAGGTAACAGACTCGCTGTAGAGGAGGTGTAGCTATCCCCCTATAGCAACATTACATGGAGGATTCTGGCCCTATCGCCAATGCAAGATGGGCACTCCGATCGCTGTTTTTACAGGATCGCCTCCTTTTTATACCAATCAAGGCCTAATACAGATTCAAAAAAGTGCCAACATCAATGTTGGAGGGGTTGTGCAAACACTTGTCTTGTAGCCAAATACAACGGAACTTCGCATTTTATCACCATTTCTGTTGTCTTACTTTTAAAGCCTTGAAACAAAATAAACACGTTTCTACTTTGTGTGGATTATTACTGTGGCTTAAGTTATTTACCTGAGTTACAAAATATATGATGCAAGCCCACATTCACAGCCAAACAGATTTCTTTTGCTTGGTTCCAATTATTCGCCTGTGCATGAACAAAAATTACACACAGGATTACTTCAATACTCTACTCTAAACACATGTCAGTAACCAAGCAGTTGTCCAACTGACACAACGGTAAAATGCACTGACACGGAACAGCTTCCGGGACCACATTCACAGGCGAGTAATTGGAACCCAGCAAAAAAAATATGTTGGGCTGTGAATGTGGTCCAGGAAGGTGTTCCATGTCAGTGCATTTTGCTATTGTGTCAGTTGGACAACTGCTTGGTTACTGACATGTGTTTAGAGTAGACTATTGAAGTAATCCTGTGTGTAATTTTTGTTCATTTTATAGACAGGATTTTAAGATATGACCTTGTGAAAAATTATAAGTTTCTTTTTGAGGCCATGCATATGAGCTATGCATAGTATTTGTAGTAAGATTAGGTAAGCAATCTTCACAAGGACAAATTTGTGTATTTACATTGGCCAAATAGCATTTGGCTACGGGCTTCTTTCTGTCAGGTAATACGAGCCGGCCCTTTTATTGTTTTTTGCCCGATTTGTTTCTTTCTTCTGTCAGTCTGCTTCTTTTCCGACAAGCAACATCGCACAGTGATACTACTCTTTTAGTAAAATCTCATTAATAGTATGTTGTATGCATATATTCCTCATTTTAGGCTTGATCACATTTTGCAAAAACAAATTTACTTAAATAATTGATAAAATATTCTCATCTCAACTAAAATGGTAATGATAATGAGATTTGGATAAAAGAAGGGTACGATTGCTTTGTATCTTATTGTTTTCATTACTCGTCATTAAAATTTGAAATTAATTTGAACATTGTCTGTTTATGCCAGTCTCCTGTAATTTACAATGATTCCTTTAAAGCTACTTAAAATACTTCTTATTTGCAAGGATAATTTGAAAGGGTTTCGGCTAGCATGTGTAGGTTTATGGTCCAAACTGCAATGCAATGAAGAAGCATCTTTCAAATTTATGCACTGTATTTGGAACCTGCCATTTTGTATTAATTCACGTGCAAATCTATTCGATAATATAGCTACTTCTTTTAATAATAATTTAATAATAGTTAATGTTTAATATTGAATATTTATTTTTCTTCAAATATTCTTGCAAAGAACGCACGGACTCTTAAGACATTTTCACTGCAACTGTGCATTTATCATGTTTATCTAATGAACTTTAACAAGTTAATATGAAATGACACCTAACCTCTCCTACAAAGCCTTCAACCCCTACGAACTTTGACCCTGCGGTTCTTCTAACCATTTTAGATATTCGTAGCATACAGACCTTGCTCTCACTCGCCACCGCTCGCCCAAACTCGATTTCTAGTTTTGAATGAATTTGCATTCAAGTTTCAGCATTTTTAATGTATTCGATTTAGGACTGTTGTCGACAATTTTGTCGACAAAGGAATTTTCCAGATTGTCAACAGGCCTGGACTAACTGTTGACAAAAATAACTAGCTATTAATGTTAGAGATAAGTTAAACATCGCCCTTATTTACCATGAAATAACTGCATCAGTTTTCTATTTGCAGAAAATCTTTCCATTACAATCCTAATATTCTGATGCTGCGTATATGGGGTAGTAGTATTTTGATGTCAATGAATGACATATAACCATGATAACGTGGTCTCTGAACGTAATATTTTTACTTTATCGACGTATTGCTTTGTTGACAACTTGTCGGATCTTGAGCTTTGACGATTGTCGACAATGAAAGTACTACTCGACAACAGCCCTAACATAGCACAGTGACGCCAATTGCACACATGCATTGACATTAGCAAGTCATAGTGTCTATGGGGTGTTCACAAATTTTGGGCCAAAGATCATCAAGGTCATTAATACGGTCTGAAATTTAAAAAAATGAAAATTGAATTCTATCTACAGTTACATAATAGTACAGTGACGACACTTGCACATAAACATTTATCATATGTCTACTAGGTGTTAACAAATTTGGGGTCAACGGTCATTAAGGGTTTTCTTCCGGTCCAAGACAAAAATCTTCAAAAAGCTTCTTCTGCCACAAACAACATAGCATGTAGCAGAGTGACGCCACTTGCACATTATGTGCATTGCCATTAGCGAGTATCTAAAGGGTGTTCACAGATTTGGGGTCAAGGGTCATTAAGGGTCGCATGTTTGTTTTTGTTAGCGAGGAAAAACATAACAGCGAATCGGCATGTTCACACATTTTATTTGGGTCCAAAGGTCATTACGGGTCTCTTCCGGTCTAAAACCAAATACATTCAACAATTTTTATTAGCCAAGAAAAACACACCACAGTGACGGTATGTTCACACATGAATTGTAAATATGACATTATATAATTTTAATTGGGATCAGAGGTTATTAAGGGTTATTTCCGGTCTAAAACAAAATACCGTCAACAATTTTCATTAGCCAGGAAAATCATAGCAGAGAGCGGGTATGATCATGTTATGTGGTATGTGGTATCTTTGCCGGTCGGCTTGTTCGTGTTGTATGCAACACTAGTTCTTATTTCTTTCTTCTATCAATCATAATTATAATGAGCCATAATAACCATGTTTACACTTAAAGGTCAATACTACTACTTGTATGTTAATATATACATCCTCTCCAATATAAAATAAATTTGATATTTAATAGGCAAACGTGTGTGACCAGCTTATCATGAAACATATTAAACAGTGCAAATTGTTATTTAATACTGCAACACCTGTGTAATCACACTGGTCTATGGTGTCAAAAGGTCATTTTGGGGGCATTTCGGGTATGTAACCAAATACCTTCAAAATGTTGCTGCTCCCACAAATTACATAGTACAATGTTGTCATCACCATGAACCATAGGCTCGTGGTACAAATGTCACATGAACAACTCTAGGTTGATTTAGAGATTTCAACTTCACTGGCTATGTCTAGTTATCAATTCAATTGTATTTATTTATCAAAGGTCGTATATCACAGATTTTACTCTTATATCAAACGGAACCCACGCTTGTAGAAAGTGTAATATGCTTGACATTGAATTGTTGACTTGAAGCTATCAACAATACAAGCCAACGATAATATGGTAACGTTATCTGGCTATTAATCAAACTTGAGTGGTCATTGGTGGTCAAGAATAGATCCACCTGTCATTTGATAAAATACAGGGTGTCCCAGAATGATTTATACCGGAAAAGATGGAAGTTTTTAGGTATGAACGGCATTTGTATTGGTCATATTGTTTTGCATTTTAAGTTCTACATATATTTAGCTTTCTCAGATTTTTTAGATTTTAAACATTAGACGTTTCCAGAAGAAGTTAGAGAGGATTGCGTAAAAATGGTGAATTCCAAGTTTTGACAAAGCAACCTATTTTGAAAATCTTTAAAATTACTAACCGTTCAGCACAAAGTTATTTGGAAAATGTTATGCAGTATATTTGTTGTGTCCTGTTCTTACTTCTATTAAATAGTCTATATCTATCATTTATTTATGATGTTACGAAGCAATCCTTGTATGGAATAAAGAATTTGCTATGCTTTAGTGACCTTAAACTATTATTTCTATGGCGACAGTTTTGAAGCCAATTATTGCTGTGTGTGATTTTCATCATTTGAAATGACGGCAGAGATGGATTTTTCATAAAAGGATAGAGAAAGTTCGTTCTTAGTGTCACAGCATGCATTTATGTCCACAGTATATTGACAAACCCACAGCTAGGTGATGAAGAAGATTAAAATTTACTGCGGAGGAAGTTACATCCTCTGTAATAATGACATTTTTGGGTTAAACTTAGGGTAAAAATCACATAAAAAGCATTTGTTTCAACCTAAATATCTGATGTCATATTGAAATGTTTCACTTAATCCCATATCAAGAATTATTTCGCATTGTAAGCTCTACATCTGTGCCAAATTTGGTGTATTTCCTATAAAAGAATGTAGGATTTCTCCAATATATTGCACAGTGCGGCTGGACGATGGTGATAAAGGATCCATGTGTTATGATGCCTTTGCATTGTAAATTACACACATGCATAAAGTTCAATAATTATGTAGACAAATCCAATTTTCTACTCACGGTTAGACAGTTTCGTCAACCAGGTCGGTTGACTTCTTCAGTAATGCGATGATCCACCTACACTCCCGCGAAATTTCTCATTCCTCGGGTGCACAGTTCTTCTTAACAGTGGATCATACATGTGATTTAGAGAGTAGATGCCCTCGTCACGGTTGATGGTCTGGGTGCCCCTCTTTCTAATCCAAAGTGCTTCTCGTATCCATCTGGTTTGTTTGTTAGTGTCCTTGTCAATTATGCTTGCCCCTTCCCAATTGATGACATGATTCTCTTGAGCTACGTGGTCCGTGATGGCCGATTTATGCTGTTCCGAAACAGATTATTGTCTTTTTGACCTAGTGTATTTTATGTCCTTTACTATTTCTACGTCTTTCCTATGTTCATTAAGTCTTGTTTGGAATTTCCTTCCCGTTTCGCCAATGTAAGTTTTGTTGCACGTTAGGCACGGGATCTCATACACACAGTCGCATGTTTGCAAAGTGTCGATCTTATCTTTCGGATGGACCAGCAACCGTTTCAAAGTATTATGTGGCTTCATAGCTGTGTTTATGCCATATTTCTTGAATGATCGCCGAAGTCTTTCAGAGACTCCTTGTACGTAAGGGATGGCGACCATTCCTTTGCTCTGTTCTGTACTGTCTTTCTTGCTCTTTGCTTTGGACTGTTTGTTTTGCATTTGCTGCTTTGTTTTGTCAATTGACCATTTAGGGTAACCACACTGGGCTAGTGCAGATCTGATTGTACTCTCTTCCTCTAATTTATCAACATCCTCAGTGACAATGCACTCCATTCTATCGAGCAGTGTTCTAACCACACCCAGTTTTTGGTGGAGGGGATGTTGCGAAGAGAAGTTCAGGTATTGATCTGTGTGGGTCTTTTACGATAGATCAACAGTTTAACCGAACCATCCGTTTTTCTGATGATAAGGGTGTCCAGGAATGGGATCTGGTTATTCTCTTCCTCTTCGTGGGTGAATTTGATGTTGTTCGTGGGATCCACCGTGTTGAGATGGTCTGTAAGTTGTTGGGTGGTTCCTTTTTTGATGACTTCAAGGACATCATCAACATATCTTCTCCACATTTTTGGCTTGCATTCCATGGGAGCAGTGGCAATGGCTTCTGTTTTGAGCCATTCCATAAATATGTTGGCGATAATAGCACTGCATGGGCTCCCCATGGCGGCTCCAAATTTCTGCTTGAAAATATTTCCTCTGAAGGAAAAATAAGTGGTGGTTAACACGAACTCTAACAATTCCATAATGTCATCTATGCTCAGATTAGTTCTGTTCTTTAGAGTCTTGTTGTCTGAGAGGCGGTTCTTAATGATGCTGAGAGTCTTAGTGATGGGCGTGTTTGTAAATGAAGACACGACATCGTGAGAGTTGAAGATGTCACCCTCCTCAATGATGACCCCGGCCAGATCTTCCGCTAGTTAATCGCTTCGTCATTAGGGATGGCCCAACAGGCTTTCTCACACGCTACTATGAACTCTTCGTTCGGGATTTTATCAACGGAAACCGCGAAGTTCAGCCCTTTAGCCAACAAGGTGGTTTGTGGTTTAGTAAGCTTACGATCGGTAGTATTGATTACCCAACGTTTTAATTGCGTACCTGTTAAATCCGGTTCTTCCGAAGCTCCATCACTAACAATTTTACTCTGATCTTTGTTCTTGAGGCGTTCAAACTTGTCTATGTGTCTTTTCTTGGTCTTTTCATGTTCCGCTTTACGTTTGCTTTCGCAATGTTTTTCAACATGGCGCCGTACCTCGGTATCGCATTTAGTCAGTGTTTCTAGATCTTTTACCAACACCGCTTTCTCTTTTTCATACTCTTTAATTTGGTTGCTAATGACGCTGATACGTTCTCTAGCGAGGTCTTTTTGTGCTTTTTCGATGATGTTTTTCGCTTTGATCGTTCTGATCGGGCATCGAATACGGAGGCTTGTTGGTGTGACTCCATATTGTTTACATCTGTGCGTGAACGTGAGGTGATTGCGATGACGGGCAATTTTCTTGTTTACATTCTTTAAATCACGTATGTTTTTCACTGCATCGTTTCCATAATTTCTTCTTACATCTTGGAATAGATTCATCAGGATTGTATAAAGTCATAAAGTTCAATAATTATGTAGACAAATCCAATTTTCTACTCACGGTTAGACAGTTTCGTCAACCAGGTCGGTTGACTTCTTCAGTAATGCGATGATCCACCTACACTCCCGCGAAATTTCTCATTCCTCGGGTGCACAGTTCTTATTAACAGTGGATCATCACATGTATGTCTACATAATTATTGAACTTTATGACTTTATACAATCCTGATGAATCTATTCCAAGATACACACATGCAGTTTTCGTCAATTTTCAGTAATACCAATGTCACGCAAAAACGAATCAAGCTATTTCCATGAAAGTCACAGAATAAGTAGGATTAGATACACTGTTGACTATATATTTTTGATATTTTGTTCAAACACGGTATAAATCATTCTGGGACACCTTGTACACGACTTTATCCTATGAACTACGAAATAATCTCATGGACGATTATGAAAATCATCCTGCAAAAACCACTAGTATTTTGTTATTGCCGTGACTTTGAGCATATCCGGAAAAAATAATATCAAATTATGGCTCAGCTGCTTCTGATTTAAATCTCCCTTAAATAATCCGATGAGTATTGAGTTGCTAGCTTGCAATCGTATTCACCCGTAATATCACTGACATTTATCAGTATTTTTTTAACCAATACTTAGCTGTCAATAACCTTTAAGCCATATAATAATTGAAAAAAAAACTGATACAAATCAGGGCCCCTTTAACATTGATAATATGAACCCTCGTCAGACTAAGGGGCTGTGCACCACCCATCCCCACCACCGCCACCATCGAACAAATCACAATCACGGATTTGAATAAGTACAACACCCCTCCCTCATTGTGTACGCCTATCAGTATCACATTACTCGGGGATGGGGTGGGGTAGGGTGCGCGATTAAATTACGACAGCACACAGGTGACACCAATTAGAATACAGTCACTTTTAAGACACATGTTTGGCCTAAACTTTGTACAAACATAGTATTTCTTAATTTTGCAAACCTGCACTTACATTACATAATAGCAGCATTGGCAGGGAATGTTGGTACATATTAATTGGTTTCAATTTGATGAGCCTTTGGGCGTAAATGTTGAAGTAACGTTGTAATAGATGTATGGTAAAACTAAATGGGAACCGTCTTGTGTTGATAAAATATTTTGAAAAAATATTATCCCAAAGTGATCTTTCTATTTATGTTGAATTTTGACTTTCCCCGCTTGAAGGGGGAGCAGAATTGATATAGGTGGTCCTGAATTGTTAATTTATGCGCCACCTATATATGACGGCGCCCAGAGCACGTGCCATCCCTCTTCTGCAGAGTCACAGTATTACATCCCACAGAATTGCTTTACCATTTGCCTCCAATGCAAGTTATACAGCTACAATTCACAGCATGTGCAATCATAATCATTTTTTAATTAATTTAACTTTGTCTTCCGAATGTTGACCATCGTGATTTGACAATTCTCCTGATTCATTGTCGTGGCTCTTATCTGTCTCGGTGAGAATCCTAGGCCTATGTAATTATATTGTTCCACCTTTTTTTATAAAGGGTTGAGGGTCCTGTCATCACTTCGATCGTATTCATGTTCACTTTGAGTCCACACCGGGGTCAACACCTGTAGCTTCACTATGGTTATGCCTGATATGTAGATATCCTGTGCTTGATATAGGCCTAGTTACTGTTGTTGCCTGGTTTGGGAGTGCATTCACGACTGCTTTTGACTAATTGTTTGATAATTTCAATGTAATTGTATTTACCTTTTTTAATTCATGTGTTGTAGGAACTGTATTGTCTGTAACGAACATCAAGTGACAGCAGAAGATCGATTTCTGAGGTCCAACGTGATAAATTACCGTAAATAACATGGCATACACGCCTTACTTACTTTAAGATTAAAGGGCAGGTCTATAGCAAAAACAACATCATATCATTGGCAAGCTAATATTATGAGGACAATGAAAATGATTTTTGAGAAAATAAGACGTTTAAAATTGATATTCCGCAAAAACCAACTTAAGCGGTGAGTTCCTTCGAACGAGACAGATTTGGCCTAGAAACACGGTGAATGTCATGACATGAGATGTGCCCACTGTGAGAAAAGGGACTATAAACGCTCTCAAGTTTCAGTTGGATGAAATATTACAAAGCAAACACATAGTAACAATTACTGTGCGGGCTTTGTTCCCGAGAACAATAGTGTGCATATTGTTATGCAGCATTGTTATGGTAAGTGATAGTACAACTCCTTGTTGCTAATGTAAAACTTGTCAAAGTGATTGTGATTGTATGATGAGAGCACGATAAAGTGCCCACTTCATTTACCTACGTCATCAGTCAAACGGGGGAAGACCACGTACGCTTCAAACGGGGGAAGAACACGTACAAGGCTGAACTTTAACCACACAATTTCTCCTTTTGACTAATCTCCAAAGATTTAAACGGGAGTCTCCCTAGAAAATATTTGAATCCGTGATTAAAATATAACTGTTATTGTACCATTGTTACATTTATACAAAAAGTAGTGGTACAAAGAGAGAGGCCTTCGTTTGAATGAGAAATTAATTTTAAAACTTTTCTGTTCATTTCAGGTTGAGATCATCCATAAATATTCATATGAATATTTAAATTACAATTTTTTATAGTATTTTGTAATATTTTAGGCCCTATTTACATGGAATTTAGCAGTTTTCGTGCATTTCCACCATGTTGTATCGGTCATCCCACCTGCGCATGCGCAGATTGTTGTTTCATTTGCAACAGTTATCATCGCACTGAGTACCAGCTCTCACACGTGACCAGTCATTATATTTTAGTCTGTTTCATTTTGGAGATAATTAATGTCATTTGTAATAACTGCTTTTTCATTTTCGCCATTTTTGTAGAATAATTTTGCTTCCATTCAAGCCCTAAAGTTGTTAACGTTTCCAGACGTCCCATTTCCACCAAAGTTTAATGGCAAGTCTCATATTTTACCAAATGCAAACGGAGGACCTAGTGTTTATTCCTGCCCAAAACTAGCCATATGCACCTTGTATTTTTGCTGTTTTCGGACATTGTAAACACGTGTTTTTTCTGTAATTTAAAAGGCCCGCCTTTTTGCGTGATTTGGCAGTGTCCCTAGTATATTGATTTTATGCTAATGCTGTTACGTAATCATGTGTATGATATACTTTTTACATGTGTTGTTTGAAAGACAAAGGTAAAGTGTTTATGTAATCATTGAGAAATGCCATGAAAACAATCCACATATAACGTCACGAGTCAACTCTTAAAACATACTGACTGCCCCTCGTATATATTTGTGCCAGCGCAGCGCAAGTAGAAACATTTGCAACGTATATTATTTAATTGTTTGCGTACTGTTTTGCTTTAGCGCTTTATTTAATAGGCGCCCCATTACTCCCCCATCACTCCCCCCATGCCAAAAATGCCCCCCCCACACACACACACACAATTTTGTCCTTTCCCAAGGCTCATAATTTTTGCACAGCCCCTTACGTAATGACACGGTGGCTCAGTAGTTACGGCCTTGGACTCATAATCTGAGAGCTTGCTCGACGTGTTTGGGTTCGAGTCCCCGTCCAACCACCGCTATGCGCCCTCGGGCAAGGCACTTTACCTCGCTTGCTTCAACCCACCCAGGTGCAATGGCAAGCTGTTAGGGGTAGTCACAGTCGTATCTACTGATGACCCCTGCGCCATTTGTAGGCAGCAAACGTGGTTCCGACATATTATAATTGTAAAGTGCTTTGAGGCTGTTTACGGCATAAAGTGCTATATAAATAACGACATTTATTTTTATTTATTTACTGCATAAATTCTGAGTGACTAAATCCAACGTAGGATGCGTTTAAGTTTGCTTTCAGCGTTGAACACTTCAATACATCTGTCAATTTTGGTGAGTTTATAAAACCACTATTACTTTGACTTAAACAACAGCTACGATCTATTTATAAAGACACCAAAAAGATGGTTGTGGTTTGAAGTGTTACATTTTACCCTTCAACTATTATTTACATCATTTCAATGTCACTCAATATGTAAGATATGTTTTGATAGATGCTTAGTAATGGCAAGTGGCTGTTTACGTACGTAAGTTCACGCACTTCCATATGTCTGACCTGAATTATTGAATGACAGGCTTCCTTTGATAATTCTCTACGGAATCGATTTCGCTCAAATTGATCTTTATTACAGGTCAATCTAAATTTGCAATTGGACTAACAGGATGTGTGAAGATAAGATGGTTCAACAACGTGAGGCAATTATTTCCTATTTACCCGTAATATTATACTGTATAAGTATCTCAATTGCCATTATCCTTGAAGGCATAGCAAATTGTTATAGTTGAAGGAAAAAAACGATAAATGTCAGGGCACTTTATATATTGACCCTCAACATCGAATGCAAGTTATGCAGCTAAAATTCACAGCATGTATAATCATATTTCATTATAGTCCGGCTGCAAACACCATATTTTGGGGGTTAGATGGTTTTGCCAGTTAAAGTTTGTTTTTTGCTGGTTATTGATCTTTGAGTGGTGTAGAAAAAGATTCTGTGGGGTGTAAAATCGTCACCCTTGGGCAATCCAAGATATTCAAGATGGCCGCCACGTATCTCTGAAATAACATTCAAATGGTGTTTTAGTAACAAAACGTATCATACCAAATAACTATAGTGTTTTGGGCAGTTAAACTTTGTTTTTTTGTTGATAATTGATCTTTGAGTGGTGTAGAATAAGATTCTAAGGGGATGAGAAATTATCACCCTTGGGCAATCCGAGATATTTAAGATGGCCGCCACGGATCTCTGAAATAGCATTCAAATGGTGTTTTATTGACAAAAGGTATCATACCAAATACTGTTTGGGGCAGTTAAAGTTTATTTTTTGGCTGATAAATGATCTTTGAGTGGTGTAGAATAAGATTCTAGGGGGTGTAAAATTGTCACCCTTGGGCAATCCGAGATATTCAAGATGGCCGCCACGTATCTCTGAAAAAAGCATTCAAATGGTGTTTTATTGACAAAAGGTATCATACCAAATACTGTTTTGGGCAGTTAAAGTTTGGGTTTTTTTGCTGATAAATGATCTTTGAGTGGTGTAGAATAAGATTCTAGGGGGTGTAAAATTGTCACCATTGGGCAATCCGAGATATTCAGTATGGCCGATTCGTAACTCTGAAATAGCATTCAAATGATGTTTTAGTGACAAATGGTATCATACCAAATAATTATAGTGTTTGGGCAGTTAAAGTTAGTTTTATTTTGCTGATAAATGATCTTTGAGTGGTGTAGGATAAGATTCGAAGGGGTGTGAAATTGTCACCATTGGGCAATCCGAGATATTCAAAATGGCCGACACGTAACTCTTTAATAGCATTCAAATGATTTTGTTAGTAACAAAACAAATAATTATAGCGTATTTAGTGCGCATTAATAGTAGTGTGGGCTCAATATGTAATATATGCACGTAGATTATGAATTGACACGCTTCAGTGATCCCAAATTGCATGATGGCGTCCTGTGAGTGGTGTAATGTATGCTCATAATAGGTCATTGCCTTTTCTTAACATATTGAATGGTTTGCATAACATATCATACTCATACGTTTCTTGTTATTTAATTTAATCATTCTTAACCATTTGCATTAAGTTTTACCTGTCTTTCAGACCATTTTAGCAATAGAATACACCACTTAGATTGAATTAAAAATCATTACATGTGCATATATTGTCATCATGTGCTTTAACACAAATATTTGAGAATTTTGGGAAAATTGTATGACACTCTTTGGAAATACACTTTCAAGGAGTGTGAAGATATAATGATTACTGTTCCAAGAGAGTAAGTTGAGTAATAGCCCACATTTGTATGGACTAAGGTTGAGTTTTGAAAATGACAAACTAGCCTATATTATACAGCGAGAAACATTCCAACGTGCGCAGAAAAAAGACAGCATATTTTCTTCAGTCATTTAAAAAATAACAGTATGTATTTGTTTCAATTTATCTTCACATACCGATACGGAAACGAATGTAATAATGCTCATCGTTGCTCTCTGAACAATGGGCCAGCACGTATACAAACAATCATTAATGCAAGCAAGATTATGAGTATGATTTGTATGTCCACTTATGTCAAATGATAAATTTCTTAAGATTTACTATCATAAAAATTGTAAATACACACGCAAAACTAATATTGGCAATTATACAGAAGATGGTTCTATACCCAGTCCGCCAAACGACTACGTTGATCTTCCCCCCACTTTGACTTCCAGGAATAATAATGTGGGAAAGATTCGAAGCATCCAGACAGATGGAAGCTTCCATATATGTACATATCTACACATAAACGTTATGCCAACTGCCAACATTTGAGTATCTGATAGCAAAATGCGCCATCGTGGTGATAGCTAGGCAAATGAAATCAGAGAACGTTTAGAAATCTCTGTGAGTGATCTTCACGCGATGGGAACTAGGCATCACAGAGATCCTGTGCCTCAAGGAAGAACAGATGATTTTGTTTTCAATTCAGTGAGTGTTCCAGGTTAAAGAAGAAATAAAACAAGCAAACAAACTGTATTTTTTTTACTGTATTTAGTGACAAAAGCAATACACGCTTTGATGTTGCAGCATCTGAAGAAGATGCAACTGATGAATTCCTAAAACATGCTGTAGATGTCCTATCTGGTGACAAGAGTCATATTAGAAACCTGCTGAATTGTGTCAGGAATGCTGCACACATTTGGAAATCACATTAACTCGTGCTGATCGTAGGTGACCCAATGAAGAACTCCAAACAAACTTTGCCGAAGAGTTTCTAGATCTTTCATCACAAAGTTATTCTAGTATTATCGTATTCCGTTGCAACTTTAACGCACGCGAAAGGTGAAGTTATAATGAAACTGTTATAGGCAGTAGCATCCAAAGAGTAGCCAAACAGGTAGTACGAGAGTACAGCGACATTCGCAATGTAAATTCACACTACAGTATCCCTATCGACGAGGATTTGGCTGCATAATCAGTATCTGACATGCTACAATTTCCTCGCCGAAGTTGCAGAAGTCCTTGTCAGCTTTACTGATAGGCAACAAAGTCCTGTACAAAAGCAAGCAATGGATCTTCAAGTAGCATTGAGTGTCTTAGAGATTCAAAAATGATTATAAACCATCTGTTCGACTACCGGGTTACATGTTGCTATAATGATCGGTCCTACACTTCAAGAATTTCTGCTGCAGTTGCAGGCGCTGTTGTTATTAGTCGTCATGGAATTGAAGGCGCTCAGCTCAGGAAGGATTGGTACAAGTTGGGCAGAAAATTTCGATACAGATATCAGTTCAGATATAACCAAATTGAAAGCTGTTAACCCCAAGCTGTCACCCAGTACACTCCCTGCAAAAAGTCTTTCAAACTGCTTCATTTGCTTCATTCGGTGGTGGCCATTTTGGAATTTTTATGCGATTGTAAAGAAGTAAAATGTCAAACTGGACCTGCTTAATTCTAGGGTGTACATTAATTATTGTAAGAAACAAAATCTGGCAAAAGAATTTTACCTTGAAACTAATGGTTTTTGCTTATGACGTTTAACAGCGGCCATTTTGAATTGCAAGAGTGTCATGTTTAAAACTGTATATAGTTTATATTTAAAGCATCCAAAAGGAAAATAATGTACACAAAATACTTAACGTTATCATTTATTATGGTACCGCTAGTGAATAACCGAGCTTAATTTTATTATCCATAGCGGCCATCTTGAATATTTCTAATTGCCCAAGGGTTACTATTTTACATCCCCCAAAATCTTATTTTGTACCACTGAAAGAGTAATAATCAGCAAAGAAAACTACTTTAACTGGCAAAACCATCTAACCTTGCTCTGCCACCGGACTATTATTGAACTATGTCCTCCAAATGTTGATCATCTTGACTTGACATTTCTCCTGATCTTATTGTCTTGATTCTTATCTGTCGCAGTAAGAATCCTAGCCCTATGTAGATTTTTTCCACCAATTAAATTGAGGATTGGGGTCTTGTCATCACTTGTTCATGTGCAATTTGAGTTCACACCTGTAACTTCACTGTGGTGGTGCGTCATGTAGATGTTGCTAATGAGCTTGATACCTTACTTTTGTAGCGCTTTCATGACTGCTTATGTCGGATGTTTTACACGTTTTAATATAATTTTATTCCACCTTTTTAAATTCCTATGTTATCTGTTTCCTCGGAATCAGGACATCAAATGAAAGCAAATTAAATATTTCTGAGATACACCGTGATATATGACCTCAAATAAGATTGGAAACACACTTTGTTTATTTTAGTAAGTATCTGCACTTGCTCTAGCTGTTAATTTTAAACTCCTATTGATACTGACATTGCTGACAGGCATCTACTTACAAACTGATACAGTTATTAAAACGCGTTAACAAGGTGCACCTTCTTCCGGAAAAGCAAAATGTGAATTTTAATCCATGGAAATTGTATATAATTATGAAAGCTCTTTTTCTGTGTGCACCTATTTGCTTTTATATCTTGCATGACTGTATAGGTTGCTCTATACAGTCTCTTTAAGGACTGATTGATTAGATCCATCCCTGATCCAACGTAGCTTACATTATTGGAGTTTACTTACAGCGTTTAATACTTCAATATCTCTGCCAATTTTGGTGATTTTATAAAACCACTATTACCTTGAATCACTCAACAACAATGATCTAGACACAGCCAAAATTTAAAAAAATCTCCACTAGTTCCATCCCCATTTAATCAGAGTCTGATGGGTTTATGGCAAAATAATTCATATAATATTTTTCTATACACTTTCCTTCGAAGGTTGATACCAAAATTGATATCAATAGTTTAATCATCGTAAGCATAGGAGCCGTTGTTTGGAAATTCGTGCAATTTTAAAAGTGACATAGGGAATTGTATCACGTAGCGGAGCTAGCGTGAGTGCCAAGAATTACGTCGCCTGAATATGCCGGCAGGTTAAAGGTTTACACATGCATGTCAAAATGCAAATCAAATACCCCGCTCTTTCAATTGTGCGCAGGCAAGTGTACAATGATTCCTGTACGGGTTGCTTCAGGCCACATAATAAGCTGATACCATGCATTGACCTTTGCGTGGTCAATTCGTAATTTGTCATTTTTAAAATTGCACGAATTTCCAAACAACGGCTCCTATGCTCGCGATGATTTAACTTTTGATATCAAATTTGGAGGAAAGTGTATAGAAAATTATTATATAAATTATTTTGCCATGAACTCATCATGCAGACTCTGATTAAATGGGGGTGGAACTAGTGGAGACTTTTTATTTTGGCTGTGTTTATTTATATAAAGATATCAAAAAGAAATACAGATTTTGCTTTGAGAAGTTACATTAATACCCTTTAACGATTACCACGTTATATGTTTTGTTGCTTTACATCATTTCAATGTCATTCAATATGTAAGATAATGTTCTGATAGATGCTTTTACGCACTTTGATTATGTCTGAGTTGAATTATTAAATGACAGGCTAACTTTGACGATTCTCTACTCAATTTGCAACTAGACTAACATGATGTGTGGATTTATCGTGAGGCAATTATTTCCTATTTACCCGTAATATTATACTGTATAAGTATCTCAATTGCCATTTTCTTTGAAGGTATAATCAAACTGTTATATTTGAAGATAAAAAGATAAATGTCAGGGTACTTTATATCTTGACCTTCGACATCCAATGCAAGTTATGCAGCTAAAATTCACAGCATGTATAATCATATTTCATCATTGAACTATGTCCTCCAAATGTTGATCATCTTGACTTGACATTTCTCCTGATTTTATTGTATTGGTTCTTATCTGTCGCAGTAAGAATCCTAGCCCTATGTAGATTTTTCCACCAATTAAATTGAGGATTGGGGATCTTGTCATCACGTGTTCAATTTGAAGTCACACCTGTAGCTTCACTATGGTGGTGCATCATGTAGATGTCCCCAATGAGCTTGACGCCCTACTTTTGGAGCGCTTTCATGACTGCTTATGTCGGATAGTTTTACAGGTTTTAATATAATTTTATTCCAATTCAAAATGCCTATGTTGTCTATTTTCGCGGAATCAGGCAGCAAGTGTCTGTATTAAATGTCAAGAACATCAAATGAAAGCAGAGGATAAATGTCTGAGGTACAACGTGGTAAATGACCGCAAATAGGATTGTACCTACATTTGCTCTAGGTTTAATTAATTTTAAACTCCTTAACATCGTTAACAGGCATCTACTTAACTAAAACGTGTTTAAAACACTCTTCTGGAAAACGCGAAATGTAAATATTAATCTATGGAACTTAACAGAAATTGTACCTTGTAATATGTACCTTGTACCTTTACTTTCATATTTTGCATGACTGTATACTCAATATACTCAGTATACTCAGTATAGCAAGCAGTCTCCAATTGGTTACCATTATTGTTTGCTAGAGACCTGTATTTAGTTAAATATTGATGATATTTGAGTTGCTAAATTAAGGGGTAGGGGTAGCATTATGGAGCATCTCCCCAGTTCTATGGAGTCAAATTTCACAATCTTGGTCTTGTTGGGTAGATATGAACTGCAAAAGTACAAACACTACATGTGATATGAATTTAGAGCAGCTCTGACATGACCAGGGGTTAAAGGGTCATGTGACGCCTAATTTGTAGTAATTTTCAAGGCTGTGTGACCTTTTGACCTCTGGTCAAAACATGGATAACCGAAAATCATATAGCATTTATTTTTGGCAATGCTACAGTGCATATCTGCGTAAAAATACCGCATTTGGGAAATTTGACTGAGTAGAACTGAGGAAATTCTCCATAATGCTACCCCTACCCCTTAATATAGCAACTCAAATATCATTAATATTTGACTTACATACGTGTCTTTAGCAAAAATAATGGTAACCAATTGGAGACGGCTTGCTATTTGGTGATGTTCTATAGGGTCCAAACAAACTACCCAAAGTGTTTAATATTGGTTAGGATGGCATCTGAATGCCGACTTTTCACAGATTGTTTCTACTGATTTCTCTATGTAGAGTTATACAGTGAGAAATAGCAAAAAAGTAGGGATTTTGTGAAAATCTACTGCCTGGTCGAAACATGCTCCGATATTACTGATATTTCAGCACAATACTAGTATGTACCTTAGTAAAATTCTCCGAGAGTTCCAAGTCGATCCGAGAAAAAAGGTGTTTTTCGCCCCACCTACTGTATAGGTTACTCTAGTCTACACAATCTCATTGTGGACTGATTGATTAAGGGGGTATTACACCCCTGGCCAATTTTGTGCTTATTTTTGCATTTTTCTCAAAAATTATAACACATTGGTGACAAGTAAGATATGTATATTATAGGGGCAAGGACTACAACTATTGTACTGAAAATTCAGCAACTCAAAGCAAGTAGTTATTGATTTATTGATCAAATATTGGTTTTCCCTCATTTTTGACTGTAACTCCACAACTGTTGTCTGTGCTGAAATAAAATTTCCAGTGCAGTAGTTGTAGTCCTTGCCCCTATAATATACATATCTTACTTGTCCCCAATGCGCTATAATTTTTGAGAAAAATGCAAAAATAGGCACAAAATTGGGCAGGGGTGTAGTACCCCTTAAATACAACGTAGGTTACATTGAAGTTAGCTCACTTCGTTTAACACTTCAATACCTCTGCCAATTTATAAAACTACTATTACCTTGACCCACTCGACAACAACGATCTATTTATAAAGATATGGAAAAATAAATACAGATTTTGCTTTGAGGAGTTACATTTACCCTTTAACGATTAACACGATATTTGTTGTGTTGCTTCGCATCATTTCAATGTCACCCAGTGTGTAAGATGTGTTTTGATAGATGCTTAGTGATCGCACGTGGCTGTTTACGTACGTATGTTCACGCACTTTGATATGACTGAGTTGAATTATTGAATGACAGGCAACCTTTGACGATTCTCTAGACGATTTGAAATTGGACTAACATGGTGCATGGTGTGTGAAGATTGGATGGTTCAACATCGCGATGCAATTATTACTGAAATTGTGTTACATCTAAACTTCTACCATATTAATTCAAGTTCAAGTTCAAGTTCAAGGTTTATTTGTTTTCATCTCAATTCACAAAAAGTTATACAAATGGAAATGCAAGATAAGAAATACTTAATGATAATAACTTATAGAAATACAGTATAAGAACATGAAGTGAAGAGATGTGGATGCCGCAAAGACGCAGAGCGTGAAGCTTGTGGCACCCAATCTGAACAAGATGGAAATTTAACTTACGCTTCAATATTAATATGTACTACAATGATGAAATCATGTGGCCGAAATAAGAATAAATAAAATTTAATTGAACGGAATCATTAAATCAGATAATCAAAAGTACAATAATAAATAAATATATAATAAATCACATATTTTGACACAAAGTTGAATGAATGGAGAAGCGTATGATTCCTTCACATAAAGATAATTTGGACAAAATCGGAATCAAATATATTGTGCCAAATAAATTAATAGGGTATGGACAGACTGAACAGTACAAGACAGGGCAGGACGGGACAGACCCAAGTGAGATGGAAAGTATGAAAATGCCCTTAATCAGTTGTGGTATAAGATTCAATTAAATAATCTTTAAGTCTATGCTTGAAAATAGCTGATTTGCAAATCAGGTAATGTAATTTTACTTGATAGCCAGATTCCTTTTCTCCGATCAGCACCAGATAAATCGACCTTCCTTTTACGTGCTGATTAACCTGTGTAAACCAATCAAGGATCGTAATTGACATTGACATCAAACGCGATAAATTGTTTTTATCACTGTCTTTAATTATAGTATTGTAAGCATGGATAAGCTGGAGTGGGTAGGTATTCTGACTACAAATGGCTTGTGTATATCTGGTGGGCACAAGCTGGTGTGCATTTTGTAGAGGACTATTCCTGCAGCCACTTTACGTCTTTGATGTGATGTTCAGTTCTGTGCTTGCTTCCTCTTCGCTACCAAGTAGCATGATATTTTTTGAGTGAATGTTCGCAGTCATCCAGTAGTTTTACGCAGAGTTTTAGAATTAAATCAAATATTTGAACTTACTTTCTGCAACTTTGCGTCTGGACTTCATAAGGCAACTGGTCACGTGATAGCCATCTAGACGATACCTAGCCGTCTATCACGTGGCCAGTCCAGTGGATCAGTTGCCTAAAAAGTAAGTTCCAGTATTTAATTTAATTCCAAAACTCTGTGTAAAACTACTGGGTGACTAATAACATTCACTCATTTGTTAAAGACAATTTCGGGCGTGATTGCCTTCAAGATGTAAGAAGTTATGAAAAGACGGCTAGGAAAATGGCGAGCTATCGCAACATCTGATATTTAGTTTCCGGTGCCTTTAACACCCCGCAGTATCAAGCTAAAAAGTAATGTGAGTGGACATAAAGCGAATACGATCTTGGAAAACGCGGAAAGGAAACTCCTAAATGAGGGAGTGAGGCAGGTGAATTTTACGAGTGATGGGTTAAACTGGAAAAGACCAACTTTCTGAGAAATTATCGTGCTCATAGTCAAGTGACGCTTACAGCAGGGTTGCTGAATTCATCATACATGTTGAGCCAACACGAGCGAGGTAACCCTATCCTTGGTCTATCTTCTAACGAATTATTGTTTTCAGAAAATATCGATTTCGGATTTCCAAAAAAAGACGAGGACGAAAAACATCATTATTATCATCATCGATGTCTTAGCGCCACAAATATCAAAATAGAGACGGTTATATAGTACTATAGTCTGTAGTGCAAAGCTATACATCTAGTACCGTCACTCAATTTAGACTTTTAACATTTCCTTTTTGATGTTAAAGAACCTAGAAATGTCGTAAAGTGACAAGTTAAAAGGTTTATTTTCGCCTATATACATCCTCTTGGTCTGCAAATGCTTCTTTGTTGACACTGTCGATAATGAAGTATTGCGATCAAGACGCCGTCTGTTTCTTCTGTTCAGGTACCTGGGGCAAACCGTACCTAGATGACATGATAATGTTACTCAAATGTTGCAATACAATGTACTTGGCAACAAACGTAGGTCAATGACAACTGTCTCTCAAGCAGCACATCGTATCCCATCTGTTCTATTTTAACAAATCAGTACAAACTTGTGTTTTTGAGATAATGTAGATCGGATTTATTTAAGATTTCAATATATATTATGTAAAATCCTTGATATGTTTAGGAACGTTATAATTGCTTTAAGGCATATTCCAAACTTTTGTCCATGACTGTATGTGATTTAATCAAGCAAATTCAGATATAGCCAAACAAAGACGATAAATTCTGTTGTTGCATATAGTTTTGGAAACATTTCATCTGTTCATATCTTTGGAACTAAATTTTCAATGCCAATAGGGTTTACTGCAAAATGTAGCTCTGCAGATGCTTTATACAGTCATGTAAAAAGCAGCAAATCGACTATGCCCGACTTCAGACTGATTTTGCTTGATCGCACCACATATAGCATTCATTACTGGCAAATATAAATGTAAGTTACTTTCAATGATTAAATACATCAGCCTGCGCAAGAAAAAATAGTGTTGCTATTTAATATATCCTTGCCAGTAAACAAAATGAGCATCAACAACTGACTTGACTATGAGCCTGAAATGCTTGAGGCGTGTCTGGTGCTTCAGATGATCTTACAAATCAAGTGTAAGCATAATCACATTAAAGCACATGCGCTTCAGGTAGCAGCTTCATTGTACCTAATAAGAATAATGTTTTGACATATCTTTGTCTGCGCTAGTTATAACCAATATATTATTTTGATCTATAAAGTTTGCCGTGATCCCTAAGTCGTAATAAAAATATGTTACTTTATTTGGTGCTAGTGTATTATAGGTCTTCTTTACCCCGAGATACCAAAATAAGTACAAACATGCCCCCAAATAATGTCGCTATGACGTCATAATGTAGGCGCTCTCTTGCAAAAGTTGACAATTCTGGCCAGGTACAAATTTAAAGTATAGGCAATATTAAAATATTTTGGCTAAAATATCTACGAACATGCGATTTTCGCCAAATTTTCTCCAAAATTATCGTGCATAGGCCGCATAAAATGTCAAAAAACATGAATAACATGACGAACATGAAAAATGGCTAAATTATGAAGCAAGTGAATAACAATAATCAAATTAATGTTTGAATGGAAATAATTTGCGCCCTCAATTTCCACAAAATTAATAATTAATTCGTGGATAAGTAGATGATGAAGATTAATATGTAAATGAAGAAAAATTAGTGTTATAAAAATGCAAGAGTATCAGGTAAATGTGATTGGCTTTCAACCTTTATAATGTTACATTTTCAAAATTTGGTTACGATATAACTAAATATAAATATTAATTTTGGGGCAGATATAAAGTGCTGTATTTGGCTGTTTAGTGTGATTTCAGCTACTGGTCTGCAAAGAAACGTTCTTGTGAACAAGTCATTTGATTTGCATAACCAGTTTGCTACTGTACTATCCTGCTATAGTAGGAATTCCAATTAAATGAAAGCAGCTTTCAATAACGTGACATTTTCTGCGCGATGTATGCCAGCGTGTGCGACTGTTAAATACAACCATGCCAACGCACTCGTGATTGATTAGCATTGTATCCAAGGTCGTGTGTTCGCGTTGTAGTTTGAAATACGCGATGTACGATCGCGCTTGGATCGAGTACATCTGTTGAAAGGGGATTTGGATTACGCCAACGTGCCAATCTTTCTCAAAAGGCGGACACTCTTTTGTCGCTATGCTGAACTCTGGTTTATTTAACAGCACGTCTGTCAATATGAGTAGAACAGCATAAGTATTAAAATACTGTTCCCAGTGAAAAAAGTGAGTTAATGGTCAAAGCAACATTTATTCATTTATTCATTCATTTCATTCGGCTGAGAAGCAGGCGACTACAAAGTTTCTCCATGTACTACGATTGGAAGCCAAAGGGGTTATAGCATCTGGCAGTAAAAGGTTGATGAAGTTCCACAACAATTTTTTGCACATAAGACAAGTAGGATGTTCTCTGCCTTCCAGATATTCATTTACCATTTAATGGGGTGTAGAGGGCATATGTTTTGCATGGTTCATCTTCCAGCATCCTCAGGATATGTCCCGGGAATCGCAGTTGTCGTGACTTGACGGAGTTGATAAGAGGCACAGTGTTGGTGATGGTATAGATAGATGGTCAAAACAACACCGTTTTGGAAATTGTCATCTCTACATGTATATCTCAAATTTAAGTACAAGCACCGCGAGGTTATGCTTCCCACCGACTCGCCTTTAAACATGAAAATACTGTCTTAAAGCAAAGTAATTGGTAACACAAATTGATTGAGCATGATGAAATAGGTGCACAATAGTAACAGTAATTTTTGTCGGATAAATATTTTCTGCATTTTTCTTTGCTTTTGGGGTGGGGGTGGGGGGGGGTGAGGAGTTGGGGTTCAAAAACGTTTAACTAATAATTAAACCGAGATTTCAGCATGTATTAGAATAAAATCAGAACACAGGAGTGTTATCGATCCCTTATTTCTCCACAAAGCATAATAGGTTCTTTTACGGAGCAACGCTGTTGTTGTTCACAACATGTTTGCGCTCAAGTAGTGAGCAGCTGTGCGTTATGTACTAATAGACGTGCAGTGGCATTTATATGGAGCAATGCAATCGAATCTATAATGATGCGGGAATGCTCGAGGAAACGGAATACATAAGTCGATTTGTTTATCTCAGGGCATGGAAGGCGGATTGTTACCCCCAATGTTAGGGTATTGATAAAGCTTCAAGACAGATCAACTTATGGAGCATGTTATTTTTCACAGGAAGTTGCACACTTTAGGAAATCGTTATTTTGCAGCACAACTTGTTGTAGGCATTGTTCTAGGGTAAGCTTAAACTACAATTATTTAACAATCAATCGGTTTTTATTATTAACTGTCACTGTTCTCGTTTTTCAAAGCAGCCTTCGGCAATATCTCGGATATCTGATGTTTTAATGTTTCCAAACCTTTGAGTTTCGTTGCCACATTTACGCTCGGATTTGATAGACTGGCCTATTAACCTGTTTAACGATCGCATACCTTTTGATTTGTATTTATTTGTAATTTTAGAACATGTTCATTCATTCATTCCATCTTCAACAACTGTTCCTATACCTTTGTACAGGAGCCAACCGTTGTTAAACCGTGATGAACCCACACTTTTACTGTAGCGTATACGCGAACGCGAGCGAGACTACGCGTTACGCGATAGTGCGTAAAATTCGTTATGCCTGGAACCTTTGTACGTATGCCAGCTTACAAGTTGAATTCAGTATTTTTCAGGTAGCGGCTAAACATTGCCGTTTTATTCTGTAGTTTTATTGCTGATATCAAAAGAGAAATCATCGAAGTTTTTGTAAGGCTGAGTGGCAATGATTAACTGACATTCCTCGTAAAATAATCGTGAATTATACGATATTTAGCTTCTTTTCGTTGTTGAAACTCGCGTCCGGCGCGTCTGCGTGGTTTACTTAGCTGCCCTCGCGATGTAAACCACGCAGACGACGCGGCCGCATCGTTGTTAAACGGTGATGAACAACGGTGAAACATGATTGAATCCCTAAATCATTTTCTCTTTCCATATCAAATACATAGATAAATACATATACGAGGTGCGGTCTGTAAGTAATGAAAGTTGTCTTGTGACCCCGTATATGGATTATATTGAAGGCATTTCTCTATGATCACAATAACATTGTACCTTAGTCTTTTAAACAACACATGTAAAAATGTTTAGCAGATATATATTCTTTCTTTCTTTCTTTCTTTCTTTCTTTCAATGTTCTAAAAGATTCTCTCCTGCCACCCATTTCAACATTATAACACATTTGTTTTAATATTCTAAACAAATAGTTTTGCAAATTTTGTATTATTTGTTTTCATTTCATTCAGATGTTTGCCTCTTCTCAACCATTTGAAACTTCAACGGTAAGTGGGATGTTTACAAAGTTAAATCATCTTTAACCCATCTTAAATCAGTTCAATGACAAGCTTCCTTTTTCCAAATAAAGATTAATGTACCGGGGTACAGATTCTGTGTAAGTCAAACATTTGTGTATAACAAAAGTCTTATGCAACGAAAGTAGGTTACAATGTACATCACGAAACAGGTACTATTGATTAGGATCGCTTATTATTAACTGGTAGGTATTCAAATCCACGCTCCATAATTCATCCAAACGGAGATGTTAAAGGAAAGGCATGGTATAGCAAATATTGTGACCAAATATCACAAGTAGGGATGTTCATAAAATTTCAATATTTTAGCTGAAAGTTCTTACATTTGAAAGAGAATTAAATTACCCCAAGCAATAAGGGGTCAATCATGTTTCTACTGCATATACTTTTGAAGTTACAGACAAAAATAGTGTCATCAAAGTGCCCAAAATTGTGTGTGTGAAATTGTGACAGCAGGCACATGTACAATGCACACTACTGTATGTGACCCCAGATGACCTCCTATTCTTTACTGTAAGAAAGCTGTTTTGGATGGTATTGATTTACACACAAATTGCTTTTGAGCTAAATTGAGTGTCGACTTGGTGGAACATGGATTGCACTATGTGATAGTTTATGAATCCAGTATCATGCCAGTACCAACATAAGTCAACATCACTTAGGTTTTGGTTGTCAAAATTAATTTTTAGTGATTTTCTCCATTGAGCCCCACAGTAAAGCCATTTTTGGACCGTACATGCACATTCCACTTCCCTATGGACGAATAGCGCCACCTATAGTGTATGATGTGAGCTAGCCTATCACAAGAAAACGCGATTAAATTACACTTTTGAGAAGTATAGACAGATATTAGCAACGTTTCGTTTTGACCCTGCAGCTATACATGCGTAAATTGTTCCATATAGAGTAATGTTTTTAAATATTTACAGACATACCCAATTTAATTAGCGCAAATGATTTGAATAAAACATCATGCTGTCATTTGAAATTGGACACTGTGGTGAGTGATAAGTAATGACGTGTTAATAGTCATTGGCACACATCAGAATCGCTGATATCCCATTTATTGCTACCTTTCCATGAATTGACTAAATATGTTATAATATATCCCCAGGTCAGTGTTGCTGGCAATGCTTTATGCTGGTGACGCTTCATCCTGCCGCTTGCACTAGTCTGCAAGCGGAGCGGCACACCGCTGAGCTAGAGCGGCATGACTCTGAAAGCCACTCTTGCCGCTCAGCACCGCTCCAAAATCGTGTTTAGTTCTCATATTTTAGAGCGGCACCACTCCGATTTGACTTGTATTCAAATCCCAGCGGTGCTGCCGCCGCGGTGGAGTGGTCGATATATCGGCTTGCCGCTGGTCACCACTAGCGTTTCTGCAAATTCATCTTCAGAGCGGCAAAGCGGCAAGCAGCAGGAAAGTTTGAAACCAGCTTTACACTCATTATTTTGTCCATGCCTATTTGTGTCTGTGCTTACATGTACTGTTAAATGTGATCAGGCGTCACAGTTCCCATTTATATACATGGTGTCCATGAACGAGAACTGTATCGCCGGAAACTTATTTGTTTGGGTATTTGAACGCCACATTTAAACATAACTAAACAACTGGTTTCAGTTTCAGACAAACACTGATGTTGGCACACTATAAGATTTTTAACATAATAAGTATCAAAATTCGACTTATATACTACACGGAAAGTTCCGTGTGGTTGAGGAATAAATCAGCTGTCACATACTTTTTGAATTTTGACAATTGACCACCCATATAATATTTTTACAAAACTACCTCATTTTCAAACCTTTCCACAGATTCAAATATCAATCGATGATCTGTATTCGGAGTGCTAAGGCGATCTAAATTTAATAGTTCGTCTCAAAACCCCTCGTCCGCTTTTTCCGTATTTTTCACTTTTATCCGCTGGTTTGTTTTTTTTTTTTCCATCGAACAAAAATCTCACGTCTGATATCATCAGACGTCAAAATATCCTAAATCGCAATCTCAATAAAGTCCTTCCTCTTGCCCATAGTAAAACCTCCGTGAGAGACGAAAAGGTGATCTAATCTTGTCAAAAAGCTCATCCCACAGATAAAATAAAAAGTTTTAAAAAATCTAGAAAAACAAACTGCATTCTGTATTAGGTTTTAACCTAGAAAGGGTTTTGAGACGTACTATTAAATTAGGATGGTCTAATCACTGCGCATCATCAGCGCATGAGTCGCTTATTGTCATTGATATATATTTGACTCTGTGGAACGGATTGAAAGTGATGTAGTTTCGTAAAATTCTTCTATTTCAAAAACGGAGCCGTCAATTGTTAAAATTCTAAAAGTATGTGATAGCTGATATATTCGCCAACCACATTGGTTATTTAGTTGTATTTGGAATACCCAAATATTCAGTTCCCGACGATACAGGTCTTTTAGGGACACCCCGATTCGTATATAGAGTGGGTGGACTGCAAAACTCTTATTTGAGCAACTGGTACTTTACATAATGTACTACAGCGCCATTTAAATGATATCAAATACGGAGAAGTTCCATTTACAGACAGTACAGAGAATTTTCATTGTGTATATATTTGAGGTGTAACTTGCAGACCCGAGCAGTAGAATTATCTGACAGAAGTATGTCGTTGGATGTTGCCGTCTCTCTAAAAGGTGATGGCACGCACGATATTTTTGCATCGATGATAGTGTTGTTTCCAACATGTGTTACTAACAGATTTGAATCTATGAGTCTTCTGGAGAATTGTAAATGAATAATAGGAATTGTAACAATGGTTTACCAAATAAATGTTTGCATAAAAATAACATTCGTCAATCACTTAAAGAGCGTGTAGACTGTGCCAAAGGATGCACAAAAACGTTTAAGGGAGTGTTTCTATATATGTATATTTTGAGAACCACGTATATGTAATAGACACCTAGCAAACACAAAAACGTTTTAAAAACGTTTTTAATAAGTTATATTTTGGCTTTTGGTTTACACAAAAACGTTTTAATAACATTAAAATGTCAGGTTATATAAAGGTCATGGAAACGTTTTAAAACGTTTTGTATGAAAACACACTACAACAATATTTTTAAAATGTTTTCAAAAATGTTATTGTAAACTTTTTTGCAAACTTTTTTTGCCAATTTTGTTTGTCAACACTTAAATAACATTATGTTAAAATATTTGCACCCAACAAACACAGAAATGTTCTTAAAAAAATTTTCAGAACGTTTTAATAACATTTAAATGTCGGTTATATAACGGTCATGAAAACGTTTTTAAAACGTTATTGCAAATATTTTGGGCAAACATTTTCGCAAAATATTTGTTCAACCCCAAAATAACATTATCTTTAGAATGTTTTGTATGTTTTTGGAATGTTATTAAAACGTTTTTATACCCTTTATATAACCCGACATTTAAACGTTTTCTGTAAAACATTTTTGTTTGCTGAGCAATATATTATCAAAAAATTATTTTAATGTTATGAAAACGTTTTATACCTTTAATATACCCTTTATATAACCCGACATTTAAACGTTTTACCTTTTACAACCTTTTGCGAATGATGTCGAAAACGTTTTGTGTTTGCTGGGCACATACCTTTTTTAGATTTTATTAAATAATCTTTATTTGTTAGTGGTGACAGCACAACTGAAATTAAGAGAAGACTGGCTATTGCAAGGACAACTGTGCAGGGCATGTCAAGCATATGGAAAAGCAGAGGCCTATCCATTGACCTCAAGGTACGCCTACTTCGTGCAACTGTGTTTTCCATTGCCACTTATGGATGCGAGTCTTGGGCTATGACCAAGAATGATAGGAAAAGAGTAGATGCTTTTGAGATGTGGTGTTACAGGAGGCTTCTACGAGTGACATGGAAAGACAGGAGAACAAATTCCTGGATCCTCGACAAGATTGGTACAAGTCTAACCATCAGAAGCGGCATAATGGAGAGAAAGCTGAAGTACTTTGGCCATATTGTCCGGAAACATGGAGGTGTAGAAAAACAGATTTTGCAAGGGGCTATGGAAGGCAAACGAGGAAGAGGACGTCCACCAACATCTTGGACTAATGACGTGAAGCTGGTTTCTAACCAGGGAATGCAAGGTGCAACGCACTTGGCATCAGATCGAGTGAGATGGCGTACTCTTGTGAAGACCACAGCAGCGCTACACAGCGCCACCTGACACAGAGAGAGAGAGTTAATGAAAACAAGAGAGAGAAAATACAAAAGAACGGGTGACAAAGCACAAATACTGGTAGATTGCAACATGTTCAACAGTAAGAAAAAATATTCCTAAAATCTTAACTGAAAACTAAACTGATATCTTAGAAATTCTATTTTGGTACGCGTATGGCGTTGAAGATTGAATAATATGACACGGGAACATTATTAAGTATATTTTGTATTCCATATCATTGTATTTCGTTCGTATTTGTAATTCTGTTAACAAACATCGTACGAAGTGACGAAAGTCAAACATAGATATCAACCTCATCGGGTTTAGGGCAGCAGGGTGAGGGTGTTTCAGACAAGATATGTGATGCACTCTACTTGATATACTGTCTTCCCCTGATTCTGATACCTCTAAGAATATACACTCCACGGGTTCGATATAATATAAAATATAATTGTAAGAAGGGAGTAATGTGATAACCATATATGACCTGTGTGAGAGCTATAGGAATGATTGATTTCATAATCATGAGCTAAGGCAAGATGAGATTTCCTTTCAATATAATTTTTTCAAATAAATTTCAGAGTACCAGAATGTTATTTGTAGTATAAGTTTCTTAACTAAATGAAATTATGTCGTCGTTGGACAAGATATACCTGGACATCAGTATTTTCAATCATTCTTAAATTCATTTAAAAGGGCATTTCGTGATCCACAGCCTCATCCCCCCCCACCCCACTTTTCTAAAAAAGATTTTTATATCACTGGAAACCTCCTGCTACATGATGTTTATGTACAAAATAGTTCTTGCAGATTAATTCGTTTAGCAAAGATATCGTTAAATTTGACTTTCGTTCTGGTGCACCAGAATGAAATTACAACGTATTGTCTATGGAGCAGTGTAATACACATATTCATGCGTAACTCGCAAACGCAATATCGGAATCAACTGAACTTTTGGGAATATGCTTTTTTCGTGGATATGTACTGAAAAATGTCATATATAGAGGATGCTAGGATCACGAAATACTCCTTTAATGTACCCACTATTATACTATAACTTAATATTTCGTTTAATTATATGCATGTTATGATGAACTAAATGAATATTTTGGAATTCTTGGTGGTCTTTATATTGATGAAAGTTTTCTAACCTCATGAAAACGCTTTCTTATTTTGATGACATTTATTTTCATATTTCTCTGGAAAAATTAGACTTTTTCCCTAGTTCTAAATTCGTCAGATGTGCTCAGGGAAATCAATTTAAATCATTCAGGAAAAAGAAACAATAATTAGTCTTAGTAAAACGGTCTCCAGACCTCCGGTAGATAATAAAGTGCAAGGACGTTTTTATTTTGCCCCAAATCAATACTTGCCTAGAAGACATGGATTCTTAGCGGAATCATAATGGTTGGAATTTATACAGCAAAGAGATGGGGCTGACCTCTCACTAAGCTCGTACTTGTAAACAACTTAGTGTTTCGTAAAATTCTAGATAAAGTTTTTATATTAGAAAAACACTTTTCATTTGTTTTTGACATTAAAGCCATATTATAACATTTCTTTAAAATTAGTATTCATTTTCAATAAAATGTTAGCATTAACTGTCAGATATGTCCCCTTTTAATTTTGAGCCGAACAAGTGAAGTAAAGCAAAGAAAATTGGAATTTACTACTAGCGCCAATGCATGTTACTCCGGCGGTTGTAATATGGTACGATCCTCTGAAAAGTACCAACATTTCTTTCATATTATACTTAAGTAATAGAAAGTTAGAACATAAACTTGGTTTTTATTATTATGTGATATATTGGCAGCAAAATGAAACTTAAATCTTTTATATACAACTACCATAAAGGAGAGAAAATCATTTTTTTAACATCTTTGTTTTCAAAAGTTTAGCTATTTTGAGAAATTGGCAAAGTGCCAAAAATCTTCCCTGTAGTAATTCAATGAGATTTTGAAATGACAAAAAAAATCGCATAAATCAAACATGCTTTGATGGAAAAAATTAAAACTTGGCAAGTAAGATTTTCTCATCAATACACACATCCTATATAAACTGAGCATATATCAAGATTAAACAAGGATACCAATATCACGTCTTACAGTACCTATGATGGGTTTTAAAGAATAAATGCTGATTTAGTTATTTTAATATGATTACACCTGGACTTTTAAAACAATTATATTCTTTGATATTCTGCATCGTTCTATTGTATTGATGTGATTGCGTAAAAATTGGAGAATAAATCCTTACTTCTCATTGAGTAGAAAGCACGAAAAAAATCAAAGAATAAAGGGCTGGGGTATGAACGTTTGGACAGTATTTATTTTGGGACATTAGAGCACATCAGACATATCGAATTGCATTCTGAATACGAAGAATGTCATTCTGATATCAAATAATTTTGATTTTTGAAATTCACAATTTAATACACATTTTATGGCAAATCATTAAAAATTGATATTTTTGATATTTAACAGTACTTGAAGTAAACTTTATAAATCTGATGATTTATACTTAAAGTGTCTGTAGGTGGGATGAAAATCCGACGATCAATTGAAAATTTTGACCTTTCGTATTGAAGATATGGATTTTTTTCCCAAAACACACAAAAAAAATTAGGTCTTTTTGGGAAAAAATCCATATCTTCAATATGAAAGGTCAAAATTTTCAATTGACCGTCGGCTTTTCCTTCCTGCTACATACACTTTAAGAATATATCATTAGATTTATATAATTTACTTCGAGGACTGTTATATATCAAAATTTGAAAAATATCAAATTTTTATAATTTGTCATAAAATTTGTATTATATTGTAATTTTCAAAAATGAAAATTATTTGATATCAGAAAGACATGCTTCGTATTCAGAATGCAATTCGATAGGTCTGAGGTGCTCTCATGTCCCACAAAAAATACTGTCGAAACGCAATAAACGCTCATTTTAGATCCCTTAAACCTCGGCTATAATTTCACTTTTCACCATGTGTTATTTTATCGATGTTTCTCATACATATTATCTACGTATGTTAATTCTCTGTCGCATATCCTTGCGGTTAATATTAATTAATTTGTGTTTTTATCATCTTTGACACAATTTATAGTCGGCAATTTTGAATCAATGCACATAATTCCTGTTGGCTTTATGGCGATCGATATTTGTTACCCGTCTTACGTTGCTCGTGTTTTGATCATAAATGTCACTTTCATCTTCCGCCAAGATCTTAAATTACTGTCTTCAAGTTGTCTTTATCAGTCATGTACCTGTCTTGAACTTCTCTATTCCAATTATACATGGACGTTACTTTAATAGTATTTCTTCGTTACTGGCACGCTTATGTATAGCACAGTCAAACTAAGAAAAATAAGTGGTTAAGCCACCACTAATTGCAACAGAATCCGTTTAATCACCATTAATTTCAGAAAAGCATATTAATTAACACACCAGAAGTCCCCGAAAATCCCAGCAAAGTAACGGTGTCTTATTTATAAAAATGAAAACTTATCACTAGGTGATATTTTTCCGTGAAAAATCTATGACTGGTTGAAAAATCCGTGAAAAAAAAAAGATTTTTCACGGATTTTTCAACAGATCACAGATTTCTGTATTCAAAGGGTGAAATTTAAAACTTGGTCAGATCTTGTTAAAAATGTAATTGCTCTCATTATAAGGATTCAGCAAACGTATAGTTTGACCTATCTCCGACATACAGTTCTTGAGTTATAAGTGTCGTTACAAGACTCAAGGCCATAAACACCTTTTACCCAAATTCACTTCAGACTGCATAACAAAACACACCGTTTGATTAAGTTAACAACATCTTACTTTTTAACGAAAAGTCAAGTATGATTTAATAATGATCTTTAAAATTAACGTAAATACATACAATCGTTTAGAATCTCGTTTAGAATCAATAAAATGTTTAGAACTGTAACTTAACCAGCAGCCTTCTTCTTGACTTTGTTTGGTTTGTCCTTCGTGTAAGACTGCATGCAATTAGCCTAGCACAAATCTTCTACTGAAGGATTATACACCTTTATTCCGTAAACTGCTTAATTCCATGGAGTCTTTACACTAGTCTAACTCATGAATATCTTACACCAAGGATACACCAAAATAGGGACGGCAAAAAGTAAAGAGTCCTTAAAAGAGTAAAAATACCGGGGGAAATGACAAATGACAACGAAAATTTGGCTTTGTCCCACACACCAACATCCTCACTACGCTACAACTAATTAGGCACTGTGCCCCAGCTATTTCGATTTTCCGGGACTTTTATTTTTGATACGTTTTTGTGTAAGCGTTGGAGAGATGGTCGCATGTAAAATGAATTCTGTTGCAATTAGTGGTGTGTGGTTTCATAATTTGGCTGGGCTAATAATGCAAATGTGATACGATCAAGCAAAATCAGTCGGAACTCGGAAATATTGATTTTGAGATATAGCCAAAAAAAGGAGATATTTCCTTTTGTTCCCTATTGTTTTAATTGTCTTTAATTGCTCATATCTTTGGAACTGGTTGTTCAATTTCAATGGGGTTTTCTGCAAAATTTAGCTTCGTAAATGCTTTTTATTGTCCTATAAGAAACTGAAATTTAAATATTTCCGAGTTCCGACTGATTTTGCTTGATTGCATAACAAATTACTTTTTCCATATCCACACTGATGTCTCTAATAACACTGCCCTTCGTTTATGACTCTCCCTTCATCACGTCAGCGTCATGTCATCATGAATGTCGTCATCATGTTTTCTATTTTACAACCTACCAAAAGAGTTCCATGACATTCCCTAACAAATCGTGCACTTATTGCGATATCGGATACACACCGACCAACTTTGGAGTCAGTGAGGGCAAATGCTACGTAGCATCTATTCCCAATTTAATTTTGACGGTCCTCAATATTTTTCATTTCATCTGTCAAACGGAAAACATCGTTTGGCCGTTGGCGCAATACTTACCCATCAGTACAGAGTGTATAAGATGATAAATAGGACAACACTGCATGTGTGTTATATATCTCGATACATTGATTTCACATGCAATGCAGAGCTTTTTCAATGAAAACATTGTTGTACTTCCAGTTATTTCAATCTAATTTTGACGGAATGTTTTTCATACTATCTGTCAAGCGGATAATATACGCCTTTGACGAGATATTTACCCATCATCAGTACAGATTCTATGAAGAAAATAAACATGAAAACACAGCTAAGTTAAGTGTTATATATCTCGATACAGTGATTTCAAATGCTATGCAGAGTTTATTCAATGTAAACAATGATTTTGACAGTCCTCAGTTTCTTTATTCCTTTTAATTCTCTTTTTCTACACTTAAAAAGAGTCTTTGGGTTTTCCTTTTCTACAATTTCGTTTAATGCAGATAACACACGTCTTCTTCTTTCTTTGTATCATTTATATGTGAAGACCTGAGCGCAAGAAGACCGTAAGTCCACTTGGCCCCCAACATGTATACACTAAAGTTACGTATTGTTTCATAGGATTTTATAATGTTTAATACATGTTCCACTGTAAAAATATCATGAAAGGTTATGAAAAATTTGTTTTGGCCCCTGAACATGTATAAAACATTACCAAACTATACGAAACTATACGCAACTTTAGTGTTTTCATGTTAAGGGGCCAAGTGGACTTACGGTCTTCTTGCGCTCAGAATTTTGAATATCGCGTTTTATAGTCGATATGAGTTTGTTTTATAAATTAAACCATGTGATTCGTGCTTGATACTTGATATCCTTTTAAATATCAAAAGATTTTTCTTAATCTCAAACATTCAAAATATACAAAAACACAAATCAATGATGATTTAGGTGGTAGGTGTTTTGTTTTGTCCAATGGGATATGATTGCAAAGGGTTTCCGCGTAGTCGTAAATACAGTAAGCCAAAAAATTAAGGTACCAGTTATGTTCACCCCCTGTATATCCTAAACAAAGACAGATGTGTCATAATTGGAACCAGCAGCCAATAGCTACATCTTTAGCCCGAATTTAAGACCTCATTCGTTGAAATTGTTCAAGAAGTAAAGACACGACGATCCAAAACCCCAAGGAAGGTGCCAATATAAAAGTTGCAGTTTCTTCCATTGCATGCGCTATTGATTTGTACACAAAGCGTTCGTGAACAAGGGAACTAGTGCCGTGCTTCCATTGATTATATTAGCACGTTAAAACTAGCGTCATGCTTTCATTGATTAGAACACAAAAGTGCAACTTTTGATTTCGTCTCCTCAGTAGGTTTTAGATCACGGTTTCTTCAATTCTCAACCAATTTCAACAAATAAGGTCTTGAATCAGAGCTAAAGAGTTCAGGTAGTAGCTGCTTGTTTTAATTTTGACATATTCGTCTTTATTTAGGATATACAGGAGTGAACACAACTGGTACCTTAATTTTTTGGCTTACTGTACATTTGGGACATTTGAAACTAGCTGGTGAACATTATTATCCTGTGCGTGTTAAACAAGGTCTTGTGCTCAGTTTTATGCATGGCAGCTTCATCAACGCCTACGTATGGGTGCATACGTATTCGTACTCACAGATGTTTCATTTACAGTGAAGTGTTACAGCAGCGTAGCGTACCAAAACATTGATCATGAGCACCTGAAGTGCTATTTTAAGTACAGCGAAAATGTTGTCTCCTTCCTCTCTACGTGACTGAAAAGGTTAATGACTTTTACACTATATGCAACCTAAAAAGACTTTTCGAGAAATATTGAGCAATATTACAAAGAAAGTGTGGTAAGTACGCCAACAACATCACACGGCTGCTAGCGCTAAGCAACAAGCGCTGCGAACTGTATGACTTCCGGAATAAAAAGGTCAAAGAAGCCAAATCATTGGAAAACATTCAGAAAAATTCAAATTGCATCTGATCTCAGTCTCTTTTTTTTCTGTCTTATAAAGGAGATTCTTAAACACTTGAGAACGTTCCTGCAATCTTGTTGGTTCTTACCCGTGTGATATGACACGATATGACAAGGCTCAGGGCGTGTACATAGACGCGATACGCGTACTCGCTATTTGAACCAATCGGAGGCGCATAGCAACAACGGGACTGATCGATTTTTTAAAAAGCCCTAAGTAATTCCTTGTAAAATGCAGAGTTTGATTTGATTTAAATTTGTAATACTTATGATATTTTTATTTGAATTGGAGTGTTTAAGAATGAGAATAAAGGTATTGTTTTTAGCCGCTGTCGTGCATCTATCGCTTTTGCGTAAAGCAACTAGGCTCCGCCTCGTTGTTTTACTTAAAATAATGATGTCGTCCGTGTTATATGAGACGATAGATGTACTTCAGCGGCTAAAAACAATACCTTTATTCTCTAAATGATCAATGCTGGCCTTAATGGCCTTTCGACCATTCTCTCTATAATCATTTAATCTTTCTGTCGCAATGTATTTTGATCAAGCATTTTGCCTGCTTTTTGATTATGGAAATGGGATTGAATCTCGATCACTCCATTACCGGCCAAGATCAAATATAACTAATCTACACTTCTCATAATGGTACTTGGTAAATCTCAAATAGGGGCATGATATTCGACAATGCGAAGCACAAATAATATATGCGATCATCGGAAATAAAAGTTACAAGGTCAATATAATTATGATTTAAAGGAATTTTATTAAATTCGGGTGAAGTGAAAAAATAGAGAGCGAGGTAATCAGGACTCAACGGGCATTGAACCCAATATCAATACTATTCAAATATTATTTTACTGAAACTTGAACACATTTATATGGCAACGCTGACACGTCCCATTTTTGGCAACATCTGAAAGCTCCACCAACATGTTCTTAGACAAAACGAGATGTGCATTCAGGCAACTCGTATCAAAAAATATTAAAAGTGTCTTCTTTCTCGGGATTCTCCTTCGGCGCCAATCAAACAACCACAAACTGATTACGAGGAACTAAAAGTACATGAAAATGATGAACAAAGTTCTTGACAACAGATTTTGTAAGAAAATGGGCACCTAGGTAAAAGAATGAACACCTTGGAGCATTCCTATGGTTTTTTATTCAAATCTTTTATAGTGACTAAGGCGATCTGGAGGGGCACTAGTCTGAATAGAGATCCAATAGAAAATAATAGAGACGTTTTAACAGAGCGCGCCATTCTAATCTTTAAGGTGAATTTACTTATGTGTTTCAAGCTTTTAACATATTTATTATAAACATTTTATCTACTATATCAAGTCCTTTAATTTCATCGGTTGCTCCCGGTCTTATTCTTATCCAATAAAATGTGTCTGTTGAAACATGGAAAATATGCTTACGTGTGAAACAATGTTTTCTTAGCCTCGTGAAATACACGGGTGACACCATTGTTACTCCAGGCGTCACCATTGTTTCAGCGTCAATTAATATACCTTATCGGGTTCGTTGCTCCGTTTAAAATAGCTGTTGAAAACAAAGTCTAGAATGTGAATGTTACATGAAAATGATTTGAAAAGTATATAGAAGCGTGAATTTATCGCATTGTGGTAAACGCAAGCATCAAATTATACTCACTTTATGGGCATGCTTATAATGAAAACTTTACGACGTAAATTGTTTACACCACAAGCAATACATGCAATCCTTTCCCTTTTGGTAAGATAATTTTGTACTATCTTCAGTTGTTTGTCGAGCACACACACTTCTAATGTTTACATCTTATATCGCCATGGCTTTATCTTAAAAAAATTATCAAATTCATGTAAAAACTCCGATTTAATATCCAATACCACTAATCAATACAATCGAATGCGGTCTTAAACCCGAGCTAAACGATGAATCTATTGGCTACTGGTTCTAATGATGATGGCTACTGGTTGGCTACTGGTTCTAATGATGATGGTTTCAGAATTATGGCAATATTGTTTGAAAATAACTCCCGGGAGGAAAATCATGTCCTCCTTTTGTAACGTCTATCCCACAAATGTCTTGCTATTGTACTGCATATGTATATAAACCACTTGAAATCAATCCACTTGATTGTAATACCTGCGCATGAGACTGAATGATATCAGACGGCCATGTGAACCAGGTTTGGCGACTGACCTCATTTCTTGATTTCATCCATTAACAACATAGGATGTACCCTACATTTTACATTTTGAGACAACGAAAGGGCACTTCAAATTTAAAATAAAATTGAGATATATCTCATTTTAGTAACGCTTCAAGAATTCAATTTGAATTCTGCATTTGCGCCATCAAAATAAATAAGATTCGATAATTTCAAATATTTGAGATCTTTATTTTATAAGATTGTCACACTTTCTCGCAGAGTTCCGGAAATAGCCCTTTCAATTGAAAAAATGGTGGAGTATTAGAAAATGTCTTCATTGCACCTATTGCCGTGTGCTATTTATTGAGTAGAGCTGTCAAACAGTCCAATATCGTAATGGACCACGGTCATTACGGGCGTGAACAATTCTAAACGTGTTAAAAGCTTTCCTGTAAATGCTTAACTATAGATTTTTATGTTGTTACTTAGTCCCATTGGAAAGAACTCGATGGTTGAGAATATAATTTGCGATATCGATCTTTAAACCTATCAGGGAGGAATTCTTATATTATATTGCCGTTTATTTTATTGTCCACAGTCGGATCTCTAACCCTCAAATAAATTTCATTTAAGGGGGTACTACACCCCTGGCCAATTTTGTGCCTATTTTTGCATTTTTCTCAAAAATTATAGCGCATTGGTGACAAGTACGATATGTATATTATAGGGGCAAGGACTACAAATACTGCACTGTAAATTTTGTTTCAGCACAGACAACAGTTGTGGAGTTACAGTCAAAAATGAGGGAAACCAATAGTTGATCAATAAATCAATAACTACTTGCCTTGAGTTGCTGAATTTTCAGTGCAGTTGTTGTAGTCCTTGCCCCTATAGTATACATATCTTACTTGTCACCAATGCGCTATAATTCTAGAGAAAAATGCAAAAATAGGCACAAAATTGGCCAGGGGTGTAGTACCCCCTTAAGCCTTCAATATTGAGTTTTTGTATTGGAATTCTTGTTTTTTATCTTACATCAGCTAAGGACTAAAATGAGTTCGCAATGTTCTTTTTTTTTTCTTTTTTTTTGTGTGTGTGATTTCTTTATTCGAGTATTTTAGATTAATATATAACCCTCTCAAATGATCTTTAATGGGGCACAAGGGTACATGGGCCTTATAGCCGCTTTGAAACATTAGTGACATTAAAAACAAGTTTAGCCGTGACTGGTGACTTAAATGATCATGTGACCGCATTTGCCCATTTGCCAGGTACAGTCGCAGACTACGAGTACCTCGTACGTACGTAATAAAGTATCACGTACGTACGCAACAATATCACGTACGTAAGTGATAAAATAACTTTACGTAACAATAGCACGTTTTTTATGAAAAGAGAGGCGGAATGAACAGAAGTTGCTATAAAAACAATAAACGTCACTTTCTACAGTGAACTATTGCATGTTGATGTTCGCTCCCTCATATATCTTTAGATATCAAGCTTTTAAAACGATGCACAATTTAAATTTGGAAAACTTATGACAAAACAATCAGTCTCTACGCAGGACAACCAATTATTTTGTTATGGAAAGCTCACTCAGTCATTTAATGAGGCAATACAAACGATCGAATTAGGTGTTGAAATGAGCAAAATTTTGAGTTACACCTTTTTAATGTAAAATTAATTTTCTCGGCCAAATGAAAAGCAATAATTTTAATTTTTCAGTAAATGTCAGGAAAAACTCTAATGCTTGATACTGTATTTTTTTCAAATCCTAGTGTTAAACTTAGTCGTGAAATTCAGTCATTTAGTGCAATATTTTCGATTTTGATAGGCTTCAACTCTGCCCGCGAGCCTTTTTTTGGATCAACCTTTTAGCTTTTCAAAGTAATATAGTTCGCTAAAGAAGGATTTTTCCCAACTTTCTAACGCACATCACCGTGAGCGATATACCATAGTTTTTTCAGAATTTCCGTTTTGATTCCATAATTTTTGACTACCAGCTGAAAACTTTTCAAATCCACGCGTGAAATCTTAGGCTAATACTAGCATTGTGGATCGATATCTCTGGGTGCCCGGCCTGGCTACAGTGTTGCCAGAACTTCAATATAGCCAGAACTTCAATATATCAATAATTGTCATGAAGGTGACTGGGTATAGTGCCTTTTGATTGTGTTTGTTTGAAATTGCTTAAACCCACCGAAAGTCATAATGAAGCAGCCAAAACAATACAAGGTTAAACATGGAAGTTTATAACAACCTATTATAATGACCTAAAGGAAAAATCATTTATGGCAACAATGAGCCTTGTATTGTAAGCCCCCATAGGCCTACATAATATTACATACCGGTACCTAATAATAATTATATAGCACAGCTATAGCTATACATTTAGAAAGTAGGTCCTATAGCGCTAAATTATGACAAATAGGCCTACATAAAAGCCGAACGCAAGTCTGAAGGGTGTAATGAAAATGCCAACCCGCGATGGGGGGGGTCATTCAAAATTCACCTGGAGATAGGAGGGACAGAAAGTTAAAATCCCCTATAATAACACTTGAATTTTTCTAGGTTTGGACAGTGGATTTTCCCATGGACCTCATCCGAGGTAAATAAACAAACAAACAGACAAAATGGTTTTCATAATCATGGAATCCATAGCCCCTATAAATTGAAATTACAGGCTATCACGGGAGCAAATTTCCAAAATTCACCTCATTTACCAGAACATCCAATTGGGGATTTGGGTTACCAAATCGCTGGTCAGGCAATCCTGGTTTTCAATGGAAAAGGGACCTGGTTGACAACAATTCTGACAAAACTATAATATATAGACCCACACGATGTGCCTTACAGAGGTGGGAAATATCTTTCTTTAGCAAACTATATTAGTTTCAGACGCTAAAAAATGAATTCCGTAAAAAGCTCGCGGCCTATAAAAATCAAAAATATCACACTAAAAGACAAAATATGATGCTTGCATTTTAACACCAGGATTTTAAAAAAAATGTATATCCAAGCACTATGTTTTTAACTGACATTACTGAAGAAAAAAAAATATTGCTTTATATTTGACCGAGAAAATTAATTTCATAGCAAAAATAAATTTCATAGCATGTATCGATCGACTTTTCGCGCCAATATGCATTTCTAAAGAATTGGTTGTCCTGCGTAGAGACTGCAATGAACCGAGTAAAATGTCCATAGGATCGAGACCTAAATGCAATAAATCCAATGGTCCAGGGCAATTATCTTGGCGAACGCATTTGCATGAGCTTTATTATCCATCATATACTTTCGAGTGCATCAGTTATAATTAACCCCTCCACGCGGGTGTTGACTGCAGAAGACAAGTTTCAAAACAGTTGAAAACAATTGATAACAATTGAAAACAATTGAAAAATTGAAAAATGAAAAAGCGAAAACAATTGAAAAATTTAAAACAATTTTTTTAAAAATGGAAAAATTCCTTTAACTACTTTCTATTGAATTTGGCATTCGGTTTTCTTGGTTCACTGTGAAAATATATAATATTATTTCCAAATAACAATGCAAACCAAATTTGAAAGATAACCTGTAAAGAATACATTCATGTAATCCCACAAAAGCGCGCAACACAATGCTACTTAGTAAAAACTATACAATATTGCCTAAATGTAAATCTATTAACACTTAATCTTTACTGACAATCGCGATTCTACAATATAGCGTAGCCTATGATAGACCTCCTTTGCATTATTAGCTAATAACATAATTATACACAATTACCAGCCTCCAGATACAAGTTATAATCAATTAATGATTTCTTTGCCCTATAATAGATTTCGATTATTGAAAGACAATAATTGCCCTTGATAGATGATTGTGTTATGGTATAGGAGTCAATAGTACAAAAGTAAATGTATCCTATCAGTAACCTGTAGTTATGCTACTATTTTCTGAATACCATCAACAAAACTAATAACCTTTATACATTAGGATGCACAATAACCATCCTCCAGGTACAATGTATAATCAATTAATGATTTCTTTGCCCTGTAATAGATTTCGATTATTGAAAGACAATAGTTGCCCTTGATAGTTGATTGTGTTATGGTATAGGAGTCAATAGTGCAAAAGTAAGTGTATACTGTCAGTTTATCTAATATTCCGTATAATTCAAGCCCACCGGTGGTTATGCTACTATTTTCGGAATACCATCAACTAAACTTGATTTTGATCTTGAAGATACGGCGTAGGCGAGATGCTCCAAATATGATTGCTATGTACGTTGAATAACGGCATTGTAACAATTACCGGTAATGAAAATAATATATTTTCATAGGCTCCTTGCTTTCTGAAGGGAATTTGAATTTGCTTCAAGCTTAATATATATTACGTGTTCATTAAACGAAATCCCCTTGAGAAATATTAAACACATTGATAAACAACATACTGCTATCATCAATAATTTAATAGTATTCTCTGACTTACTATACTATACTGTACTATAATTGAATGGTTGTGAAGTGCACAGAGAGTAAAATAGAGCCCGTCCGCCCGTCCGAGACGGGCTACTTAGTCTGACTGACGCCCTTAAATGCTGCCACTATAATATTTGAATTGGCGTAGTGACCGCCGAAATATCAGGACAAAATTGACACATTTGTAATGTTTATTGGAAGGTTGTTTATACTATTTTAGCAGCATTGAAGTAGCTACTTCAAGAATAATTATTTGCTCTCAAAGCAACTGAAGTTATTTTAGACAAATATTTTAATCAAACTATTGCACAATACTACCATTCGTTTTAGTATGCAACTAGAATAGTTCAGATTGTGCACATGTATGAAATATTCTAAACATCTTGAAAAGCGAGACATTTGCACGTGCTTGTATCTGACGATTGTGCAGCCGTTAATATAAATTGTGTCAATAAAGTGAATACAATGCAAGCGTTTAGAATAAAATGTAAATTTATTAATTTACCCTGTTCGCCCCAGAGCCTCTGAAAGTCGCATCTATCCATACCATTCAATACAACCTAACCACCCAAGAGCCTGTGAAGTATCTGAAAGACACGTTGATGGGAAAGGCGAACGGGGGATCCCGTGGGTGGTGGTATTTTGCCGCACTAATCTGTCCTGGGAGTTAGGGTTAACAAAGTGTACACCGGGATATTACCGGGATATTGACAAAAGAAATGTGTAAAGTTTCTAGAACAGCAACGCTTTAATGTTGTAACTAAATATCAGCGTCAATTGTATTATTCAAATATGCTCCAAAAGGTGAAAATTTATCAGCTTCTATAATATAACAACATTGTTATATACTACCAAATGTTTTAGTGTACAAATAGAGTTGCCGAGTTGTGGATATATGTAAACCATTAATGTAAACAAGGAACGCATTAGGGTAGTAAATAAACCATTTTAATAGTGCAAAGTATTTGAAAAAAGCGTGAAATATCTATTAATATCTTGGGAAATGTCAGGGATAATAAATGAATGATAATTTCTTGTTGAAGTAAGTATACATACGGAACTCTGATCTAAATATCATTATTCTTATGACAGATATGAAATAATTCTCCAACGTCTAAGCCGAGTTTATATGCATGATTGCACGGTAGATCAGCCAAAAGTTTTTATTTGTATTGTAGGAAGTTATAAACAAGTACAAAATAATATCTATCGACTTTTCAACAGTTTGTGTCTGAGGCAACGCTTCCGCTGAAAATGTCAAAGCAGTATAAAACATATAAAAATACATCAAACTTCGATTCCCTCAATAATCCAAATAATACTATCTAAGGAAACGATACAAAGCGATTGCTAAAGCAAATCGATTCGGCATGATATTCAAGTGCCACAATAGCTTCAAACGCTTGTGTTATTTGCCATGTAATCATCACCTGCATTTTGTAGTGAAGCACCTGTGAATGTGTTAATCGTGTGCTCGCAGATTAGATTTTAGTTGTTGCTACTTAAAAATATTTGAACAAATAACTAACTCCATTATTATAAGCATGTATTTGTACATATGAATATGATGTTAGAACAAAGGAGTCTTATCAACCAGTATTATTTCTATCCAAAGCATAGGTCGTTTCTTTTACGGAGAAACGTTGTTGCCGTTTAAAACAAGCTTGCACTAAGGTACTGAGTGGCTGGGCTCTACTATGTGTATCAATATATTCTTGCGATGGCATTTAAATAGCGCAGCACAATCAAATCGATAACAAGGGGGAAATGCCCGAGGAAACAGTACACATAAGCCGATGTGTAATTTGTGCTTACTGAAGACGTTGTTACCCTGAATATAAGGGTATTGATAAAGATTCAGGATAAATCAACTAGTAGAGGATCAACTGGTAACTCTAGCATTCAAGGGAAATGTTTCTTAAAATAGGATTTGTTAAAATGAAGAGGAAGAGGTACACATAGGAAATCAGTATTTAATCACATCCCACACTATGTTTTAGGCATTGTTTTAAGGTACGCTTACACTAGAAGTATGTAATAAACAATCAATGTTTTTACTGTTGTCTTGTTTTATGTAAGCCAGCTTATATACAAAGTATATCGGATATGGTTTATAAAAGCCTATGCGACTTATTGCCATATTTAGAGTCACGCCTCTTAAATATGGCGTACTAACCTATTTCACGAGCTTTATTATTTAATGCTTTACACGTTTGTGTAGGCAATAAGACTAAGTGTCCTTGCTAACGGGAAATTGTCTCGTCATTTATATTACCTAACACAAAACAGGAAAACTATATAACTAGCATTAGTTACCAAAGTAAAAAAAAACACAACACGTTTTACCATATTTACCCACATATACCTGCCTTTGTTTTTGTCAGCAAATCATTGGTCTAGTATTTAAAAACAAATGGGGTCAAAGTTAACAAACAAAGGCTCTCTCTAGAACATAATGAAGTTTTTGTTTTCTTTATCTTATTTTAATGCTGCAAACGATGTCATTTTCTTCACACATTTAATCCGTATATGTCTTAAAGATTTAAGCATATAGTTTTGGCACTATGATAAACGGAGTCTGTATTACCGATACTTTTGTTTGATAATTGATTTCCTTTGACCTTTATTCTTCCAACTAACCTTAAATATCATTTTTTTTTATTACAACATTTCGTGTCTGGGGAGGAAGTAGAGTGTATCGTATAACTCATCTTCGAGAGGGCGAGATGGCCGAGTGGTTAAGGCGTTGCGCTGCCGGCCGGGAGATACGATCGACGAGGGTTCGAGCCTTGGGCTTGCCTTAGGTGAAAATTCTCTTCCCTCCCAAAAGTTCCTATATGGTCAGGAATCCTTCAATTCAGTTCAGAAATTTAATTTCAGAATTTAATTGAAGAATTTCTTCTCGCCCCCATACACTGCTTATCACGTGCAGATATAGGTAGTGTATGTGCTTCGTCCGTGATTCGGAAGTCACGTAAAGCCGTTGGTCCCGTGTACAGGAAGAGTCAAACCCTGTGCACGTTAAGTGTCAGAGCTATTCGAAAAGAGAAGGGGGACCATCCCCGGTTCTGATCTCTGCAATCAATCCTAGGTTCCAGGATCGTGCATAGGTAAACTGTGCACGTAAAGCCCGTGCGTTGATATACTCAACCATTTGAGGTAAGCACGTATATGGAAGGAAGGAACATCTGCTTATTATCAAGTTTTAAAGCTACACATTTTGAACGGAAAGCAAGTTATCAGAATGCAAGTTATCTTTATCTCAAATTAAGTCATTGACTTCAATGAGACTTCGGATTGAAAATTCCGATAAGTTCGTATTCACCACAGTATGTGCGTATTTTAAGTTGCCTCCCTGTATAACGCACGCTACATAATTCGTTAAAAGGGGAATTTAAAGGGAGTCTCCGACAATCCTAATAGTATGCCGTGGTGGGCTTAGGTCCATGCAAGATGTCACCCGTCTTGCAATCCCCAAAACTAAAAGATCTTATGGGGATAAATCTTTTTCTGTTCAAGGACCTAGGTTATGGAACAATTTGCCTTCCAATTTGCGCGAGGCTCCTAATGTGCAATCCTTTAAGAAACTTTTAAAAACCTATCTGTTTCCAAAATACTAGGTCTTTTTTATGTATTTTTCATAGACCTGTTTGCAGGTTTTCACTCCCGATGTGTACAAGTTATACTTTTTAAACATTGCTGATTGATAATAATATGTATTTTATAATGATATATGTCCCTATTTGGGTTCAAGTGTATTTTTAATTATTTTAATTGTGGTTCAGATTGCTGCGCATATCTGTTTTATTCAAATTTTTGATGTAATTAGGAGTATATTTTACCACGTTGTGATATATTGTTGTTCTTGATGCCATACTGTGTATTTTTGATGTATTTTTATTTTCTTTGTACAGCGCATTGGTCTATGGGAAATGCGCTTTATAAGTTCTTTGAAATAATAATAAAATAATAATAATGCCTTATATGTAAGAAAAATAGATATCAATCACGAATCACATGGTTTTATTAAAACAAACTCATATTGACCATAAAAACAAATAAAAACAGTCGGCTCTCAACACACGATATTCAAAATTCCCGCGCCGAAATTGTCTAAGAGCAATGACGTAATGGATATTTGTGCTCAATTGTCGCCAGCCGTCATTGTATTAATGGGATGTCATTGCACTCGACAATTTCGGCATAATGTTGTGATTGCCGGAGACTAAATAATTAAAGGAAACTGCCGAAAACAAAAGTCATGGAAATATTCTGACAGCTTTTGATTAATTCTCCGCAGACGCCGCCATTCAATTTCACTTTCGCGAAGTATAGACAAACATTTATCAATGTCCCATTATTACCCTACAACTATTTATATCTTCATCCTTACAGATGAATGTCGTTAAATGTGCAGACATACCCAATTTAATGTGAGTAAATAATTTGACTAGAACTACTTGACGTCAGCTGAGTGATATCTGACACTGTTTTGAGTGCTAAATAATGACATATCACTTGTCACTAACACACATTAGTACGAGCTTGTCATCGATCATAAATTATATTCCTTATCACTACACACTTATCGTTCCCAGGAATTGACTGCAATCTGTCATACTTAGGGTATAATGTCTGTGTTGAGGCCAGTGCTGCTGGCAGTCGTTTAAATCCGATGTACAATTAATGTTAATCCAATTTTTATTTCTTTGTTTGTGTGTTCAAAGTAATGGGACACTATACATTTGTTGACCCTATTGATTAATGAGTAGCTTAAAAAACATAGGATAATTTACGGCATGATATGAGAATGAGAATGGGCTGCAATCGAAGTTGAGCAATATGATACGCGAGGTACTAAAATACCAATTACATTACATCAAACATGCAGAAACACAAGCAGTGCTGATAAATATAAATTACAAGTCATAGTAACCATGTCATAAATACCTGATATACAGTGATAATCACCATCTCATCATGCGTTTTATAAAATGCTTATCTTAGCTAATGACGGACTAAAGAGAAATTAAACTTCTTTACCATCATTAGGCTTCCATTTCTTTGCCTGGATAAAATGAATATGTATTATAATTATATAGGCTTGATTCTGTTGTTATTGTTATCATTTCTTTTAAGGAATTACAAAAAAAAGCCATTTAACTTAAAAATGTACTGGCCATTACATTGTAGATTTTGGTCCAATCCTTAATTTTATTAGAAGTAAATTTTCAGTGAAAAAAACTTAAAATTTGGGGGCAATTAAGTATGGCTCACTTTCAGTTTGTTTCTGGGTTCCAATCCAATATGGCAAAATTAATAGGGGACATATCTGACAGTAAAGGCTAACATTTTATGGAAAAGATATACTAATATAAAAATGGAATATGGCTTTAAGTTGACGGTAAGCATTGATGCCAGATTAAAGCTTACAAAGTACCGGTTTTCACATGATATGGCATGAAAATGTTTGCATTTTGGTCACTTTTTCATATTGGGCAGGGGGGTGTTTATTTGCGGGGAGCGTCTATTACAGAAATTACAGTATTTACGTTTTCAACTGGTAGACATATTGATTTTTGATAAATTAAATAAACTCATGACAATCTTTTGTCAGACTGAATCCAGATATTATTGATGAGATCTGAATTTTGAATCATCTTTTGTGGCATCACACACACATTCATCCCTTTGCCTGTCAACCAGGTACACACAATTGCCAACTACCAATACGCAACATTATAATTTATTAGAGCCACATCCTGGTGATAGTCTACTGATAGACCGTAAATTAAGTTGGGGGAGGTGGACCCTTGACCTTTGACACGACTCCTGCTAAATGTTCCAAACTGTTCCCTGGTGATGAGCTTTGTTGATCAGAGCAACTTAAAATTAGACTTTGACTTGACCTTTGACCTTGACCTGATATTTGACATCGGATGACCTTTGCGGTTTTAGACTCCCCGAGTGTTGAGGATGATCATTTTCCCCGAGTTACAGCCCAATTGGAGTAGCTTCAAATTTGACCTGACCTTTGACCTCGGATGACCTTTGCAGTTTGGTAGGGATTATTTTACCCGAGTTAAAGCCCGATCAGAGGAACTTTAAATTTGATCTGACCTTTGACCTTAGATGACCTTTGCGGTTTTATACTCCCGGAGTGTCTATCCCCGAGTTACAACCCGATTGGAGCAACTTTACAAATTGCATTATGGGTAAACAACCACTTCACATTGCATAATGGGTAGGCTTACACAACCACTTCCATACCCTTACCAACAGACAGAAATGACAAATCTGTACCCATTTGATAATGTGCAGCAATGAATTCTGGGTAGACATTACGGTGCATGCATGTGTTACTTGAACTCTTTCTCTAGTGACTGCCAGAGGTATGTTTCCACTACTACTGCAGTTGAACATAGAAGCAAGTCCTGCATAAATAGTTTTCACTCGCAAGTCCTGCATAAATAGTTTTCACTCTCCTGACCTTATAACCCACTTAGCCATATTTCTGCCAACTCACTCCCCTAGAGTAAAGACAGAGATATCCACAGACCCACAGACCGAGAGCTCTGTGTTAGTAGTTTTTCTGCCAACTCACTCCCCTAGAGTAAAGACAGAGATATCCACAGACCCACAGACCGAGAGCTCTGTGTTAGTAGTTTGATGTGTATATTTTGAAGTACAATTTGTAGACACCAGTAGTGACCCTAGATGTGGGTCAAATCGATGGTAAGTGGTTTTACTAGCCCCTATCAGGTTTCCATCTCTGCATGTCTGGGAAATATGCCAACGCGAATGCCCAAAAGCTGTTGACTAATAAGTTGTATTTCTTTAAAACTGCGTGGAGACAATTAGTTTTCTATTTCTGAATATATCAATTTTACAGAACGACATATTATATGTAAACACGAATACTGTGTCTATTTACCTAGCTGGGGGGTTTACACCCCCCAGCTAGGTAATGTAATCGTTTGGTTCTTCCGCTGGCAACAAACCACTGTAATCTTCCCGTTTTCTTCCGCTGGCAACAAAGTTAGTACGAGGAACCCATACCGTAGTAGCTCTGCACAATAGGTAGATAGATAGGGCATACCGATAAATGATGTGTCTGTTTTGCCCGTTATTTAAGTTTGTGTTGCGAACTACAACAAAGTGAAATTGCACATGTCCAGGGAATGTGTGTATGAGAGGATTGATGGCTAATATGATTTTGGAAGGGCTCAGTGGGAATTGAAAGGTTATTGCAAAAAACTTGAATAATAGTGACAGTGATTGGTGTACACTCTAAATTAGAAAGACTTGAAATATTAGTTGAGACTTGTAAATTTTTAAGTCTTTAAGATTTATTTTACGCGGGGTTGGATTTAAATTTTACTTTTGGGATCGGGAAATGAAAATCTATTTTTAAATCTTTCGAAAGACTTAAACATTAAACCAATCACAACGCGATGGTGCGTGCACGTGATCAAATCGAAACGTTTTCCTGGACTGCTCAGCCGCCATCTTTCTTTTGCGATTTTGTGTGGTGGCGAGCGAATGAATGAAGTGATATGGACGAATTTGTTTTGCAGAATGGCATCCCAAATGCTGTAATTGCCAATGTCAATGACTATATCTTCCATGAAAAAGCTTACATTGTTGTGCACGAAGGGCCAATGTGAACATTATCTTCAATCGCCAAGGTAGTAGTCTGTGCTTCTGCTGTATAAGCTTACCTATACACATATATAATTTATAAATGGGTAAGCTTATTTCCATGAAGGATCACACTCGGCCACTGCAGTGACACTGGAATTATCATGGCACTGCAGACTATTGCTTGAACTTTATGAAAGAAGTAGTCCTGACTTGGTATTACTTCTGTGAATAGACGTATTACTTGATAAGAAGTCACACAGACTTGTAATTAATATCGATATTTAAATCCCCATAAAGATTTATATTATTTTGAAATAAATCCCAGATATGCTTAAAAGTAAATCTTAAAGGACTTGAATATTAAATCCAATGGACTTGCTGTCACTTGCATTTTTAATCTTTCAAGGATTTGACATTTTAAGTCTAAGGATAGTCTTATTTTTTAATCCAAAGGTTTTGTCACTGATTACAGTCCGCCTTGGATTTAAAAATTAAATCTTTTAAACTTGAAAATAAGTCTTTTAAGTATTAACATTTGCTCTTTGTAAATTTAAACTTTTAATCTGAAAGTTTTATTTTTTAAATCCCTGTGGGACTGAAATTGATAAAACTTTGTAAAGACTTATTTTAATCCTATATTGATTGGTCCTAACTACAGTCTTTGAAAGTTTTGTAAGTAAGTCTTTTGGATTTGAATTCAAATCCCTGTAATTTAGAGTGTATAGTAAGCAATAGTTAAAATAATGGCAGGTGAAAGCAAAGCTACCAGAGTGTCCTATTTTACATCTCTGTACAGAAAATATGTCAGTTTACAACCATTATTATAATAAATTATACCAGATATAGTACACTCTTAGGGGCATATACCAGTTCATCGACCCATTATGCCTTTAGTGTTATTATGCCTCTGAGCGGAGACAATAAATAAAAAAAAAAAGAACATTTCTGACCAAATTTATGGTCCCCAAGAATTGTCTGGTCAATTATCCTTTTTATGATTGAAAGAAAAACACCACATTTTATAAACTCTTGTGATAAGAACGGGGTCACCAGTGAAATTGGTTTTGAAATAGAAACTTAAAACTACACCAACACTCTCGTTTCAGTACCATACCATCTGCACAAGGACATTACTTTGTGAAATTTTTGTAACCAGTTTTAGTTCTGCTGTATTCTGTTCAAGTATCAGTAACTGTTTACATATTTAGTTGATGTAAACTTATTTGTATTTTCTGTGTTTTGTCATCTTGAATGAGCAACAAACAAGGTAAGAAAATAATATCGATTTCATTGTATTAATTTTGTAATTCTAATATTGGGTGGATGACTTAAATTTAGATTAGATCAATACGTGTCGATATTCATAAATATGTCAATTCAACAATTTAAAATGAGTGCTGTAAGTCCAACCATCATAATGTGTGCATCTTTTTACATTTTGTGGTTTAGATATAAAAATGTTTTAATTAATGCAGCTCCATTTCATATTCTGCTGTATGTATTGTACTGTAATTATTTCAACATTGCTCTGTACACTTAGGTTTTTTACCTAGCTGGGGGTTAACAAGCTAGGTCCTGTTTTTCTATCCGATCCTTTCTTTCTTTCTTTCTTTCTTTAGGGTGGTGCAATAATTATGTGTACCCGGGGGTGAATTCTCAAAATGGTCTGCCAAAATCGCTTGCCCCCCCTTTGGCCGTGCCAAAAAACCTTTGCCCCCCCCTTTCGACGTGCCAAAAAACCTTTGCCCCCCTTTTGATATGCCAAAAAATCTTTGCCCCCCCTTACACATGCAAGATTTTGGGGAACCCGAATTTAAAACCTTAAATTGTCTTAACATCTAATGCGAGCGCAGCGAGCAGGAAATTTTGCATATTTGAACGTGTTCGTAACGTTTTCCTACGCCTTTTTAGGGCGTAATATAGAAATGGTGCCTAAAGTACCTGTGCCAAAAATTGCTTGCCCCCCCCTTTCGACCTGTCAAAAATCGCTTGACCCCCCTTTCGACCTGCAAAAAAATGCTTGCCCCTCCCCTTTTGCCTGCCAAAAACTCTTTGCCCCCCCTATAATTCAGCCCCCGGGGTACACACAATTATTGCACCACCCCTTACCTAGCTGGGGTATTCTAATGCTATCCGATTCTGCTTTCTTCTTCTGGCAACAAAAACTAGGAAATTTCAAAATGCTTCTCCTCCAGGTTACACCCTACAATTACGTATCTTGCACATATGTATCAGCTATATCCAGTGCCCTTAAGGTGCAAACAGAATTGGGGTCAAAGGTCATTAAGGGGAATTTCCGGTATATAACCAAATACCTTCGAAATGCTCCTTCTGCCACATATTACATAGCACAATGACGTCACTTACACATGTGCATCGGCTTTACCCAGTGTCCATAACTTGCACACGGAATTGGGGTCAAAGGTCATTAAAGACCCATTCATGGATCCCAGCGAAAGTGTAAAATTTAAAATTGTTCATAAATTGCTTAAAAGGGAAGGATAAATTATTCAAATTCAGGGGTCAGGTCAAAGGTCATACAGAGGTCAAATTTTAGAAATGCTTTTCCTGGACAACTTTAAGGGGGTACGGGCTCAAACTTGGTGACAACAAACTTAATGATCAAAGGAACATTTGAAACACTTTGCAGGGGTCAGGTCAAAGGTTAACTGGGGTCAAATCTTATAATTTCATTTTCTGGATATCTGTAAGGGGTACGGGCTCAAACTCAGTGACAACAAATCTCATGACCATGGGGAACATTTTGCAATGGTCAGGTCAAAGGTCATGCAGAGGTCAAATTTATTTTTGAAATGCATTTTCTTGACATCTGTAAGGGGTACGGGGCTCAAACTATGTGACAACAAACTTACTGACCAGGGGAACACTTTGGAACACTGTGCAGGGATCAGGTCAAAGTTATCTGGGGTCAAATCTTAGAATTATATTTTCTGGACATTTGTAAGGAGTACAAGACTCAAATTCGTGACAACAAACCTCATGACCAGGGGAACATTTTTGGAACATCTTTTAGGGGTCAGATACCTCCAAAATACTAACATGCCCCAGCTAGGTTTGTGGTCTATGACCACCATTTGCCTCTAGTTTATTAATTCATATATAAAAACGTTAAATGAGCTGGGATCCATAGCCGGGTCCAGGCAAAGTGGCAAAGCGGCACTTGTCGTTTAATCATTTGTAGGTACCCTTAAGCAACGGTAGTTTTATAGCATGTAAAACTCCGTCATTTTTTAGAAAATGTGAACACTGATGGCGCTATTTATCTTTACATTATTTTACTGATTTTCATCTTTACAAGGGGAAGACACTGGTATTATGGCATTAAAACATCTGAAAAAGAGTAACAATAACAACAAAGTTTTCAAAAAATACTTGTTATCATGAAACATTAGGAATAACTTATTTTATTTGGCTAAATTAAATTAAAAATATATATAAATAGCGCCCTCAATTTACACACAAATATGCAGTTTATAGAATATTAAATACCACAAAACAGCAGAAAAGGATGTATAAGCCTACATATTAGTGTGATAGTTGTTTCTATTGTCCATGTCTTGAGTTGAACAGTATAATGTTTTGTTAGAACATTTAATAAATCACATCAAACAACCGTGAAGCCAAGCAAACCAATCACCCTTATCCATCATGCCTAATGTGCATGTATAATTCCTAATTGTTATGTACGTTGTGTTTCGTTGCGGTAATGGATTTGAATCTTATGGAATTTCAAGAGATAAAGCATTAATATGATGGGTTTACAATGTAAGACAATTAAGAAATTAAATATTAAACAAACTGAGATTTCCATCATTACGTGATGAATCGTCTACAAACTGACGCTTCTACATCTTAGCCCATTAATACGATTACATTTGATTGAATTAAGTTGATACTGGAAATGATATAGCTACGAGTCTCTTCTCTAATACAAAAGTAAATACGGCCATTCTCCATGTGATGCCGTTACGGTGTTATAATGTGTGCGCGCTACCTCGTAAAACTGGGAAATTCTGACCATGTACTGAAGTGAAAAGTCAAAAACCTGCGATTTTCACCAAATTTTCTTCTAAATTTACCAAGTCCAAGTAGTTTAGAATAAGGGATAATCGAAATCAAATTTGCCTGATTTTGGAAATAAAGTAAGATATTCTGTTCCCTTGAGTACAGCTTGTTATGATTAAACTTTAAACTTATTATCTGAAATGGTAACATTCCGTTATAGGATAGAGGTACCCCATCCTAATCCCTGAACGGTCTTAAGTATTCACTACTCAGGGTGATGGAATGGGCTATTACAGAAAATAGATGCATACCCCATATAGAGGAACTCGGATTTTCGGACTGTTTGTCTAGTCGTATTGTTAGAAATATTTATAAGTGACCAAAAGTGAAAAAAAAATCCACCAGAAAAGTAGTTCAAAATCGGAAATCCTCAATTTGAGAGCTCATGTTGGGCAATTCCGTGCTTTTCCATTCATTTAATTGTATTTTGTCCAATTTTTAGTAACATTGACAACTGGAATTCTAGTCGTTTTGCGATGGCCCACTTGGTAACTCAGACATTTCTTTTATTGAAAAGTTACTCATCTAATAGGGTATGCAACTGTTTTTTGGAACAGCCCAATCAGTACGGTACAATAACAATTAGCCAATATTTTACTGCATATTTAAAGAAAAAAAATACAAACTGCTTTTTAGTATGTGATTCTAAAATGCGTTTGTGAAGATTAGCATTCATCTGGGTAGTAAACAACCAGATTATTGATTCTAAAATGGTTCGCCGAATTGCAGGATTCTTAGTAATTGATCTAAACACTCTAGAGGTGCATCGCAGGTCAAGATGTAATAGGAAGGTAACATGTAGAGATCACCACAAGTATGGGAAAAACAACCTCATCGGATGTCAAGGTAATACGATGAGAGGTGTTTCAGATGAGTAACACGATACACTCCATCCCCAGATACTGATACCTCTCACCTTACGTGTTCAATATAATATGATAATAATAATTTCCCTCGCCGATGACTTTTCCTTGTAAGACACCGTATTTATTGTTCCTCTGCGACATCGCCCTAGTCTTTAAACAGCTTAATAATTAACTTTTGTAGCATTATAGCCAATCAGTTCTGCTAAGATGCCAACACTTTCTCTAATTATATTACCTTATCTCCTTCATCCCATTCCCAACGTGCAGAAACAAACTTTCCCTAACAATAATTGCCACTTTTGTCCACATAAATGCTTGCCAATAAAGCAACTTTGTATCTCATAAATGAATGATTCCGGTACCTTCTTTTTATGAAATTTTCGTGACTTTTTGAACATTTTATTATTTACCTCAGTAATCTGATTGTGTAATGTATGGGGAATAATTAAATAATGAATTTGGTTGAAATTGGCATTCCCTAAACGCATCTTAAAAGTGAAAATATCGCGAGATGCTCATTCATTATCAATGCAAACGTTTTCATCTGCACAATATCTATATTAAGCTATATGTTCTAAATTATCCATTTATACAGCCATTAAGGTTTGAAGATTACACTCTCAACATTTGAAATTATACACCAATATAAAATATTAATTACTACAATATTTCATTAGCTTTAATGGTATCTTTGGATCAAGGTTATGGTTACGTATTGACAACATTATCAATTGAATTATGCTGTAGAAAATTAGTAAAACAACCTTTCCCAAGGATTTAAGAATATTTCCCTTGTAACGATAAAAGGTAATTTGTAGTTTGGTTGAACGGAATCTCAAGTGAGGTATGATGGGCAAACTTTTATAGCTGCGATTCTCTTTGTGTTTGTTTTGCAACATAAAGGTTCTTATGCCTTTATAAATGTTAGTTCTGATTCAGGGTATGTAAACGAATCTATGGCTATTGACAGGAAGACAAATATGTAGCTTGTAGCCTATATACGATTTAGTATTAAACTAATATGAGTGCCTTTAGAGGGTTATGCTTTCAACTGAATACATCCAATAATTCTGAATTCCATATTTACATGGCCTAATTTTGACGGTATTTCAAGCTTGTATGCACTTTATGTTATTACTAAATGTATATGAATATTTACTAATATGAACCAGGTGATTTCTGAGGTTTTTTTGTGTGGTTTGAAGTTTGCTTGGTAACCGGGTTTCTTAAAAATTCTTCTGGTCTTTTCCGACAGGCCCTGCTTGTAAGGGAGGCACACAAACCCCGGCTTTTGGATTACGATTGGCCATTGAATTTTGCTAGGTTTCTGAGCCGTTTTGAAGGCCCACTCAGGATAGCCACAGCGCGAAAGAGCTTCCTTTATCTTTGATTCCTCCAGCTCTGTCTTTCTCCTCGGTGATCACTATATCTTTTCTGTCCATTAGAGTCATGATAACATTAAGCTCGTGTTGTAGGGATGGTGAGATTGGAAGTGCAGATATTGATCTCTATGTTCTCTTTAAACTAATATTTTGATTGATCCAACTAATTTCTTGACGATTTGCGTATCTAAAAATGGGATGTACTTGTTTTCTTCTGTTTCATATGTGAATTTAATATTTCATATTAGCTTCATCGATCTGATGCTCAGTGCTCAGTGAGGGGTTCTGCGGATCCTTTAATAAAACTTCCAAACACTTCGTCAACATAGCGTTGCCTTAGTCTCGTTTTTATGTCAAGGAGGGGCAGTGACGAGCGCTTTTTGTTCAAGGCTAATACACTCAACAGGGATTGTGACAACTATTTCCTTCCGCATATCTCTTATCAGTTATTGAGAGCGCCATCTACGTCAGCTACCATTAGGAAGCAGCCGACATCAAAGGTCAAAGCTGGTAATACAATTGAGAAAAAGCTGTGAAGCAGCACGTCATTTAGGTATGTTAACATCACCTTTATTTTGATTTGTTTAATAACATGTTCATATAATTTTAATGGACAATCCTGATGAATCTATTTACGGGCAAGTTACACATACTTTTAATTAATAGTTATGGTGGTGAATACAATGCATGCGTCTTAAATACACTGCACAGTTGTTTATTAATTTATCCTATTCGCACCAGAGTCTCTAAAAGTCGCATCTATCCATACCATTCAATACAACCTAACCACCAAAGAGCCTCTGAAGTATCTGAAAAGCACGGTGATGGGAAAAACAAACCGTGGATCACGTGGGTGGTGGAATTGTGACACACTAAATAATATTGTCCAGAGAGTTAGGGTTAACAAAGTTTACACCGGGGTTTTACCGGGTATTGACAAAATGCATTTATTAAATTATCTAGAACAGCAAGGTTTCAAAAATATCAGCGTCAATTGTATTATTCAAATATGCTTCAAAGGGTGTTTTTGAAAATTTATCAGCTTCTATATTACAACAACATTATTATATACTACCAAATGTTTTAGTGTACAAATAGAGTTGCCGAGTTGTGGATAGATGTAAGCTATTTATGTAAACAAGGAACGCATTAGGGTATTGCATAAACCATTTTAATAGTACAAAGTATTTGAAAAATTTGAAATATCTATCAATATCTTGGGAAATGTCAGGGATAATAAATTCAATCTTTAATTTCTTGTTGAAGTAAGTAAACGGAACTCTGATCTAAATATCATTATTCTTATGACAGATATGAAATAAATCTCAAACGTTTAAGCCGAGTATGATTGCACGGTAGATCAGCCAAAAGTTTTTATTTGTATTGTGGAAAGTTTTAAAGTACAAAATATTATCTATCGACTTTTCAACAGTTTGTGTCTGAGGCAACGCTTCCGCTGAAAATGTCAAAGCAGTTTAAAACATAAAAATACATGAAACTTCGATTACCTCAATAATCCAAATAATACTATATAAGGAAACAGTGCAAAGCGATTGCTAAAGCAAATCGATTCAGCAAGATATTGCAGTGCCACAATAGTTTCAAACGCTTGTGTTATTGCCATGTAACCATTACCTGCATTTTGTAGTGAAGCAACTGTAGGGAATGTGTACGGTTTATGGGCGGAGGCAATATTTCAGTTGTTGAATCTAGAAAAATATTTGAACAAATAATTAACTCCATATTTAAGCATGTATTTGTACATATGAAAATCTTTTAAAGGATGTAAGAACAAAGGAGTCTTATCAATTCAGTATTTCCATCCAAAGCATTGGTAATTTCTTTTACAAGCCTACACTAAGCGGCAAGGTACTGAGCGGCTGGGCTTTTATGTGTATCAATATATTCTTGCGATGGCATTTAAATAGCGCAGCGCAATCGAATCGATCACGATGGGTAAATGCCTGAGGAAACAGTACACATAAGCTGATGTGTTATCTGTGCTTACTGAAGACGGCGTAACACTGAATATAAGGGTATTGATAAAGCTTCACGATAAATCAACTGGTAACTCTAGCACCCAAAGAAAAATTTTCTTAAAATAGAATTTGATAAAATGGAGAGGAAGGGGTACACTTAGGAAATCAGTACTTAAAGCCTTAATGTACGATCTTTTTTAATTTTTAGATTTTTCTTTTTTTCTTCTAAAATGATAATATACAATCATTATGAAAGTTCCCAATACATTTGGACGCGAAAAACATTGGGAATTTGCAAAGAAACAACATCATAATCTTCACCTCTATCACTCGAAACATCTCGCACTATTTGGATTAGGACAGCGAGTGCGGCTTCAGAGTTAGTCTCCTACGCGGCCAGTTTGGTTACGCTCCCTCCACATGTGGAGGAGCGTAACAAACTAATTTTTGCAGAGACTACGGTTTGCGATCGTGGCCGACATAAAGTCATAAGCTAAAACTTATGACTTTATGTCGGACCAACAGAAAATCGTCCCGTTTTACTACAAATAGGACGAATTTGACAGTTTGCTCATAGATTTAAGTTAGAACATGTGTAAGTATTACAAATATGCCAAAAAATCGGTTTTGAAAAAAATAAAGGTAAATTCTGAAAAAAGATCGTACATTATGACTTTAATCACATTGCACGCCGTGTTTTAGGCATTGTTTTAGGGTACGCTTAAACTAGAAGTATGTAATAAACAATCAATGCTTTTACTGTTGTCTTGTTTTATGTAAGCCAGCTTATATACAAAGTATATCAGATATTACTATTTAACGCTTTACACGTTTGTGTAGGCAATAAGACTAAGTGTCCTTGCTAACAGGAAATTGTCTCTGTCATTTATATTACCTAACACAAAACAGGAAAACTATATAACTAGCATTAGTTCCCGCAGTACAAAAAGCATCACAAGTTTTACCAAATTGACCCATATACCTGCTTTTGTTTTTGTCAGAAACTCATTGGTCTAGCATTTAAAAACAAATGGGATCAAAATTAACAAAATGCTCTCTCTAGAACATAATGAAGTTTTTGCTTTCTTTATCTTATTTTAATGCTGCAACCGATGTCATTTTCTTCACACATTTCATCCGTACAACGCATGTCTTAAAGATTTAAGCATAAAGTTTTGGCACTATGATAAACGGAATCTTTATTACCGATACTTTTGTTTGATAATCGATTTCCTTTGTCTTTTATTCTTCCAACTAATCTTAAATATCCTCGAGTTTTTTGTATTTTTTCTTTCTTCTTTTTTTTATTGCAGCATCTGCCTATTATCACGTTTTAAAGCTTCACATTTTAAACAGAATGCTTAAATATCCTTACCTCTAATTAAGCCTTTGACTTCAATGAGACTTCGGATTGACAATTCCGGTAAGTTTGTATTCACGACAGTATGTGTGAATTTTAAGTTGCATCCCTGTATAATGCACGCTGCATACGGTAATTCGTTAAAAGGGAAATTTAAGTAATTAATGGAAACAACCGAAAACAAAATTCATGGAAATATTCTGACTGTTGTGATCAATTCTCCCCAGATGCCGCCATTCAATTTCACTTTGTCGAAGTATAGACAAACATTTATCAATGTCCCATTATTACCCTACAACTATTTATATCTTCATCCTTACAGATGAATGTCGTAAAATGTGTAGACATACCCAATTTAATGTGAGCAAATAATTTGAATACAACTACTTGACGTCAGTTGATATCTGACACTGTTTTGAGTGCTAAATAATGACATATCACTTGCCACTAACACACATTAGTACGAGCTTGTCATCGATCATCATGATCATATTCAAGATCACTACACACTTATCGTTCCCAGGAATTGACTTCAATCTGTCATACTTAGGGTTAGGGTATAATATCTGTGTTGAGGCCAGTGCTGCTGGCAATCATTTAAAGCCTTAATGTACGATCTTTATTCAGAATTTACCTTTATTTTTTTCAAACCCGATTTTTTGGCATATTTGTAATACTTACACATGTTCTAACTTAAATATATGAGCAAACTGTCAAATTCGCCCTATTTGTAGTAAAACAGGATGATTTTCTGTTGGTCCGACATAAAATCATAATTTTTAGATTATGATTTTATGTCGTACGATCGCAAACCGTAGTCTCCTACAAAACTAGTTTGGTTACGCTCCCTCCACAGCGTAACCAAACTGAATCGCATCAGGAGACTAACTCTGAGCCGCACTCGCTGTCCTAATCCAAATAGTGCGAGATGTTTCGAGTGATAGAGGTGAAGTTTATGATGTTGTTTCTTTGCAAATTCCCAATGTTTTCGCGTCCAAATGTATTGGGAACTTTCATAATGATTGCATATTATCATTTTGTAAGAAAAAAAGAAAAATCTAAAAATTTAAAAAGATCGTACATTAAGGCTTTAAATCCGATCTACAAGTAATGTTAATTCAAGGTTTTATTTCTTTGTTTGTGTGTTCAAAGTAATGGGATTCAAATCTGTTGACCTAATTGATTAATGAGTATAAAACATAATTTTCGGCATGATAATGAATGGGCTGCAATCGAATTTGAGCAATATGATACGCGAGGTACTAGAATGCCAATTACATTACATCAAACACGCAGAAGCTCTATTTACAAACAGTGCTGATAAATTTCAATTATGTGTATATTTTGAAGTGGAATTTGTGATCACCAGTGGTGACCCGAGATGTGGATCAAATCGATGGTAAGTGATTTTTACTAGCCCCCCTCAGGTTTGCATCTCTGCGTGTCTATGAAATATGCCAAAAAATGCGGACATGCTGTTGACTAATTAGTTATATTTTTTGAAACTGTGTGGAGAACGACATAATACGTAAACACGAATAATGGGTCTATTTTATTAATTCATATTATAAAAAACGTAGAATGAACTGAGATCCATAGCCTGGTCCAGGCAGAGTGGCAAAGAGGCACTTATCGTTTAGTCATGTGTAGGTACCCTTCAGCCATGGTAGTTTAATAGCATGTAAAACTACGTCATTTTTTAGAAAATGTGAACATTGATGGCGCTATTTATCTTAACATTATTTGACAGATTTTCATCTTTACAAGGGGAAGACACTGGTATCATGACATTAAAACATCTGAAAAGGAGTAACAAATAACAATAAAGTTTTCAAAAAAACTTTTTATCATGAAATAAGTTATGAATAACTTATATTATTTGGCTAAATTAAATTTAATATATATATAAATGGCGCCCTCAATTTACACACAAATATGCAGTTTATAGAATAAAAATTACCACAAATAAGCAGAAACAATTAATAAGTTGGAAAAGAACGGAAAATCTTAAGAGCTGGAAATAATGTACATTAGTGTGATAGTTGTTGGTATTGTCCATGTCTTGAATTGAACATTATAATGTTTTGTTAGAAAATTTAATAAATGATCACATCAAACAACCGTGAAGCCAAGCAAACCAATCACCCTTATCCATCATGCCTAATGTACATGTATAATTCCTAATGGTTATTTACGTTGTTTTCCGTTGCGGTAATGGAGTTGAATTTTATGGAATTTCAAGAGATAACTCATTAATATGATTGGTTTACAATGAAAGACAACTAAGAAATTGATTATTGAACAAACTGACGTTTCTACATCTTAGCCCATTAGTACGATTACATTCGATTGAATTACCTTGATACTGCAGATTATATGGCAGGATACCTGCCCTAATCAATTGACTTTTAAACCTTTCAGGTGTGTTTTGTTGTTTTTGTTTTTGTTATTTTGTTTTTTTGTTTATTTTTTATTTCAGTTACACTTACCCGCTATTTATTGAGCCATTCTTTTTAACAAGAACTTGGAAATGGGCGTGTTGCCTTGTCATAGTAAACGTTATATAGTTTTAATTTGCATAGCTACGAGACTCCTCTCTAATACCAAAGTATGTACAGCTATTCTCCATGTAATGCCGTTACGATGTTATAATGCGTGAGCGCTACCTCGCAATACTAGGGAATTCTGACCATGTACAGATCGAAGTATAGGCTAAATTTATTTTTCGGCCAAACATCACAAAAACCTGAGATTTTCACCAAATTTTCTTCTAAATTTACCGAGTCCATGACGCTATAATTTAGAATAAGGGACAATCCACGTCAAATTTGCCTGATACTGTAAATAATAAACAGCCAATATTTTACTGCACATTTAAAGAAAAAAAATACAAGCTACTTTTTAGTATGTGATTCTAAAATGCGTTTGTGAAGATTAGCATTCATCTGGGTAGTAAACAACCAGATTATTGATTCTAAAATGGTTCGCCGAATTGCAGGATTCTTAGTAATTGATCTAAACACTCTAGAGGTGCATCACAGGTCAAGATGTAACAGGAAGGTAACATGTAGAGATCACCACAAGTATGGGAAAAACAACTTCATCGGATTTCAAGGTAATACGATGAGAGGTGTTTCAGATGAGTAACACGATACACTCCATCCCCAGATACTGATACCTCTCACCTTACGTGTTCAATATAATATGATAATAATAATTTCCCTCGCCGATTACTTTTCCTTGTAAGACACCGTATTTATTGTTCCTCTGCGACATCGCCTTAGTCCTTAAACAGCTTAATAATTAACTTTTGTATTTATTATAGCAAATCAGTTCTGCTAAAATGCCACCACTAGTCATATAGGCTTATTTCCGTCATCCCATTCCCAACATGATATTCAATCCATCATCACCTAAAAACGTGCAGAAACAAACTTTCCCTAACAATAATTGCCACTTTTGTCCACATAAATGCTTGCCAATAAAGCAACTTTATATCCTATAAATGAATGTTTTCAGTACCTTCTTTTATGAAATTTTCGCCCCCAGGAACATGAAACGTGACTTTTTGAACATTTTATTATTAACCTCAGTAATCTGATTGTGTAATGTATGGGGATTAATTAAATGATGAATTTGGTTGAAATTGGCATTCCCTAAAAGCATCTTAAAAGTGAAAATATCGCGAGATGCTCATTATCAATGCAAACGTTTTCATCTGCACAATATCTATATTAAGCTATACGTTCTAAATTATCCAATTAAACAGCCATTAAGGTTTGAAGATTATACTATCAACATTGGAAATTATACACCAATATAAAATAGTGATTACTCAATATTTCATTAACTTTAATGGCATCTTTGGATCAAGGTTATGGTTACGTATTGAGGATATTATCAATTGAATTATGCTGTAGAAAAAGTAGTAAAACAACCTTTCCCAAGAATTACAATTTACGATTTACGAAGATTTCTCTTGTAACGATAAAAGGTAATTTGCAGTTTGGTTAAACGGAATCTCAAGTGAGGTATAATGAGCAAACTTTTATTGCTGTAATTCTCTTTGTTTTTGTTTTGCAACATAAAGGTTCTTATGCCTTTATGAATGTTAGTTCAGGATGTAACAGGAAGGTAACATGTAGGGATCACCAGAAGTATGGGAAAAACAATCTCATCGGATTTCAAGGTAATACGATGAGAGGTGTTTCAGATGAGTTATACGATACACTCTACTTCATACCCAGACACTGATATCTATCATATTATACACCTTACGTGCTCATATAATATAATAATAATAATAATTTCCCTCGCCGATTACTTTTCCTTGTGAGACATCGTATTTATTGTTCCTCTGCGCCATCACCTTAGTCCTTAAACAGCTTAATAATTTACTTTTGTATTTATTATAGCAAATCAGTTCTGCTAAGATGCCACCACTAGTCATATTGGCTTATTTCCGTCATCCCATTCCCAACTATGCAATCCATCATCACCTAAAAAACGTGCAGAAACAAACTTTCCCTAACAATAATTGCCACTTTTGTCCACATAAATGCTTGCCAATAAAGCAACTTTATATCCTATAAATGAATGTTTTCGGTACCTTCTTTTTATGAAATTTTCGCCCCCGGAACATGAAACGTGACTTTTTGAACATTTTATTATTAACCTCAGTAATCTGATTGTGTAATGTATGGGGATTAATTAAATGATGAATTTGGTTGAAATTGGCATTCCCTAAAAGCATCTTAAAAGTGAAAATATCGCAAGATGCTCATTATCAATGCAAACGTTTTCATCTGCACAATATCTATATTAAGCTATACGTTCTAAATTATCCAATTAAACAGCCATTAAGGTTTGAAGATTATACTATCAACATTGGAAATTATACACCAATATAAAATAGTGATTACTCCAATATTTCATTAACTTTAATGGCATCTTTGGATCAAGGTTATGGTTACGTATTGAGGATATTATCAATTGAATTATGCTGTAGAAAAAGTAGTAAAACAACCTTTCCCAAGAATTACAATTTACGATTTACGAAGATTTCTCTTGTAACGATAAAAGGTAATTTGCAGTTTGGTTAAACGGAATCTCAAGTGAGGTATAATGAGCAAACTTTTATTGCTGTAATTCTCTTTGTTTTTGTTTTGCAACATAAAGGTTCTTATGCCTTTATGAATGTTAGTTCAGGATGTAACAGGAAGGTAACATGTAGGGATCACCAGAAGTATGGGAAAAACAATCTCATCGGATTTCAAGGTAATACGATTAGAGGTGTTTCAGATGAGTTATACGATACACTCTACTTCATACCCAGACACTGATATCTATCATATTATACACCTTACGTGCTCATATAATATAATAATAATAATAATTTCCCTCGCCGATTACTTTTCCTTGTGAGACATCGTATTTATTGTTCCTCTGCGCCATCACCTTAGTCCTTAAACAGCTTAATAATTTACTTTTGTATTTATTATAGCAAATCAGTTCTGCTAAGATGCCACCACTAGTCATATTGGCTTATTTCCGTCATCCCATTCCCAACTATTCAATCCATCATCACCTAAAAAACGTGCAGAAACAAACTTTCCCTAGCAATAATTGCCACTTTTGTCCACATAAATGCTTGCCAATAAAGCAACTTTATATCCCATAAATGAATGATTCCGGTACTTTCATTTTATGAAATTTTCGCCCCGGAACATGAAACGTGACTTTTTGAACATTTTATTATTTACCTCAGAAATCTGATTGTGTAATGTTTGGGGAGTATTAATTAAATAATGAATTTGGTTGAAATTGACATTCCCTAAAAGCATCTTAAAATATCGCGATATGCTCATTATCAATGCAAATGTTTTCATCTACACAATATCTATATTAAGCTATATGTTCTAAATTATCCATTTAAACAGCCATTAAGGTTTGCAAGATTACACTCACAACATTTGAAATTATACACCAATATAAAATATTGATTACTCCAATATTTCATTAGCTTTAATGGCATCTTTGGATCAAGGTTATGGTTACGTATTGAAGATATTATCAATTGAATTATGCTGTAGAAAAGTTGTAGAGCAACCTTTCCCAAGAATTGCAATTTACGATTTACCATGATTTATCTTGTAACGATAAAAGGTAATTTGCAGTTTGGTTGAACGGAATCTCAAGTGAGGTATGATGGGCAAACTTTTATAGCTGTGATTCTCTTTGTGATTATTTTGCAACATAACGGTTCTTATGCCTTTGTGAATATTAGTTCTGATTTCAGGGTAAATAAACGTATCAATTGTTCTTGACAGGAAGACAAATAAGTATAAGGATTTAGTATGAAACGAATATGTGTGTCTTTAGAGGGTTATGCTTTCAGCTGAATTCTGAATTCCATATTTACATGGCCCAATTTTGAAGGTATTTCAAACTTGTATACACTTTATGTTATGACTAAATTTATATGAAGATTTCCTAATATTCTTATTTTATTGGTTATTACATTAGTTCTGTGAAACATCTTCTAATTTCGAATGTTTTTGTTGGTTTTTCCTATGGAATTCGCGTTCAAAGTTCATTAAAACTCATGTCACGTAACAATTTATATCTAAAGGGCATTGCCTATGGTCCAAAAACGAAGTAAAACGGTTCTGAGGCCTGCGACAGTTATGAAAGTGCAAAGGACGTTTCCATTTTATGCCAAACCAATGCTCGCCCGTAAAGGGGCTCTTATTGACTATACTTGAAAACTTCCTATCGTTGATAAGGTAAACATCGATGTCATATCAATATCACTTGATATTGTGTAATACCGAAATGATTTGGTGAGTGATGCGCCTCTCACTTTTGCTATCCTACAAAGTACGTGATATCAGGCATATTAACCGTATAACCGTTAAAAAGCACAGAAAAGAGCGTCTTATAATGGACCTCATATCAAAAGCAAAGACAAGAGACCTTAGTGGGCTCAAAAACAAAACAAAGATAAGATACCATGGGTCCGAAATAATAGATCTTAGTTGACCTGTAAAAATGAATGAAAAGATACCTTAACTGCTCCGTAAAAAGCAAAGAAAAAATATACCCGTATATAATAAAGCAAAGAAAAGATGCTTTAATAAGAACTTGGGTATCTTTTCTTTACTATTTACGGGCCCCAAAGTTCCATTTTCTTTGCTTTTACGGGCCCATTACGGTATGTTTTATTTACCTTTTACGGGACCCCTAGGACTCCAGGGCCGAGGGAAGCACCCCCCCTCCATTGTCCGCCGCACTGTATTTCATGCAAATAACATTGCCATCTATCCATTATCGTCAATTGAGGTTTACTCTCTATTTTATCCTAGATTTCCCCCATAATTATCTCTTTAATGAGTTAATCGTCTATCACATATCCTGCAGTCAATATTAATTAATTTCTTTATGTTATAAAATTTGACATATTTTATCGTCTACAATTTCGAAATCCATACACAAAGTCCCGATTGACGTCATTGGTTTTTTTCAACATTGAATATCATTTCACATGTTCCGTCAGCCATTCTAAAAACTGACATCCTGGTTCATTTACCTGTCTTAAACTTTCTAATCCTGATTTTATATTGATTTTACTTTCATAGTATGTCTTCGTCCCTGGCATGAGTACGTAAGGCCATGTATGGAGTATGAAGGCTACAGCAACATATCGCCCCTTCTTAATGACTTTCCATTTACGCCATGTCATTACTTATAATAGTTTCCATTTTACAATCCTGCCAAAATAGTTCCATGAAATTCACAGACAAACTGCGCATTTAGTACGCTGCATCCCAAACAACCTTGGAATCGAGGACAACGGTTAATGGTTCGTAGGCTTCATTAAAGCGTATGTGATGTAGTAGATAAAGGGTGAGAAACAGACCATTATCATAGATAATCGGTGTCTTGTTGAGGTATGGTGAGCATGGTGAGGGGTCGAGCCTTCCGAGTGACTAACATGCGAATACTCCCCAAATCCGCCATTTTAGGCAAATTCGCTGCATTATGAGCATCATAATGTAAACATTATGGAAAGCACATTTTCTATCAAACAACCCTAATTAATATATATCCCGTGCGGTCTATGCAGACTCCGTCAAGACCAGTCTTGGAATTTTGCGAAAAATATTCCATATTAAATGTCAAGTCTGTAGAAAAGAGGTTACCCCATACCAATCACGGAACGGTTTTTAGTATTTACTGCTGTACCAATCAGTTATGGAATGGGCTATTAAAGAAAATAGATGCATACCATTACCCCTATAGAGGAACTCGGATTTCCCGACTGTTTGTCTAGTCGTATTGTTGGAAAATTTTTAAAGTGACCAAAAGTGAAAAAAAAAATCCACCAGGAAAATAGTTCAAAATCGGAAATCCTCAATTTGAGAGCTCATGTTGGGCAATTCCGTGCTTTTCCATTCATTTAATTGTAGTTTTTTTTTCCAATTTTTAGTAACATTGATAACATTCAGCCCAATCAGTAAGGTACAATAACAAAAGTTGTAGAACAACCTTTCCCAAGAATTACAATTTACGATTTACCATGATTTCCCTGTAACGATGAAAGGTAATTTGCAGTTTGGTTGAACGGAATCTCAAGTGAGGTATGATGGACAAACTTTTATAGCTGTGATTCTCTTTGTGATTATTTTGCAACATAACGGTTCTTATGCCTTTGTGAATGTTAGTTTTGATTTCATGGTATGTAAACGTATCTATGGTTCTTGACAGGAATAGAATTTTATATGTATATAGGATTTAGTTTTAAACGAATATGTGTGTCTTTAGAGGGTTATGCTTTCAACTGAATACTTCCATATTTACATGGCCTAATTTTGAAGATTTACTAATACCCTATTCTTGGTGTATTTTATTTTATGTTTTGCAACATAAAGGTTCTTATGCCTTTATAAATGTTAGTTCTGATTCAGGGTATGTAAACGAACCTATGGCTCTTGACAGGAAGACAAATAGGTAGCTTGTAGCCTATATACGATTTAGTATAAACGGATATGAGTGCCTTTAGAGGGTTATGCTTTCAACTGAATGCATCCAATAATTCTAATTCCCTATTTTCATGGCCTAATTTTGACGGTATTTCAAGCTTGTATGCACTTTGTGTTATGACCAAATTTCTATGAAGATTTACTAATGTTTTGATGTATTTTATTGGTTATAACCATGATAACATTAGTTCTGTGAAACCACTTCAAATTTGGAATGTGATCATACATTGTAGTTGTTTTTTCCATGGAATTCAAGTTCAAAGAGCATTAAAACCCATGTAATGTGATTAAAGAATACATATCTCCATATGTGACCGTACAGCACGAATGAACCGTAAATGTCCTCAATTGTATTCTGAGTTACAGTGTAAAATGGGCATGAAGGTCGTATTCATAGGTACCTCAATTTGGTGCTACGTGTACCTCATTTAATGAGATACACGTAGCACCAAATTGAAATACCTATGAATACGACCTTCATGCCCATTTTACTGTAACTCAGAATACAATTGAGGACATTTACGGCTCATCGTGCTGTACGGTCACTATATGAAGTTATGAAAATGCAAAGAACATTTCCATTTTATGCCAAAACAATACTCGCCTGGAAAGGGGCTCTTATGGACAATAATTGTAATCTTGTTACTGTTGATGAGGTCAACAGCGATGTCACAGCAATATCACTTGATACTGTGTAATACCGAAATATTTTCGTGAGTGACGCATGCAATTTGTCGGCTAGAATATTAACCGTAAAAGAGCAAAGAAAAGACACTCTTATAATGGACCCATATAAAACGCAAAGAAAAGAGACCTTAGTGGGCTCAAAAATACAAAACAAAAAAGATAAGTTAACATTGGCCTGAAAAAATAGATCTTGTTTGGCCTGTAAAAGTCAATGAAGAGATACCTTACTGGCTCCGTAAAAAAGCAAAGAAGAAATATTATTATAACCGTATAATAAAGCAAAGAAAAGATGCTTTAATCACAAGGTAAAAGCTTTGCTTTACTTTTTACAGGCCCCAAAAGGTCCCCTTTCTTTGCTTTGATGTATTAAGGTGTGTTTTATTTACTTTTCACGGGCCTCCTAAGACTCCTAGCCCGAGGATAACACCTCCCTTGTTCGCCGCACTGTATTTCATGCAAATAACATTGCCATCTATCCATTATCGTTAATTCATAACCTCATTAATAAACGCGATGCGTGCGATCCAATCATATCTTATTATTTGTGAAAACGCGAACGCAAATCGAGGTCATTATTATCTCACAATTGACCGCAAAATGCGCAATTGTTCCAATGTCGCACACAATGGACTTCCGCGTGCGCCGTATTGTGCGTCCAACAAACTGCGCGCGCGCTGGCTGCCGTATTTGGATTGCGCGCTACCATATTTGCACAGATTCTGATACGCACTTTTGTTATTGGTCGTCTTGTTTTAGTCTGATCGATTTTGGGAAAGGGAAGATGTAAAAATTGTTTATATTTACAAACCTTTGAGGAAAATGTTGCGTTATTTAAGTTAAAAGCGACGGTTATGAATGAGGTTAATAACTTTGCATAGGTAATATGTCGGGCATTGTGAAAAATCTAAACATTTTGCTTTGGACCTCGGAATATTCCTTGCTTCCAAAGACAAAATGTTTAGATTTTTCACAATGCCCTCCAAATAACCGATGCGCAGTTATTAACCTCTAAGTGAGGTTCACTCTAAATGTTATCCTAGATTTTCCCCCATAATGATCTCCGTAATGAGTTAATCGTCTATCACATATTAGTAGACTTGTTAAGGGATTGAACGCTGCATTTTTTAGAACAAATGTCCCACTTGGCATGGATGCTCCTTGGGGCAAGAGAAAAGATTCATCCAAAGAGACACTCTGTCTCTATGCATACATCAAACTTACTTATGAATAATGTAAACCTTAATTTTAAGCACTATTGGGGATACACTTTATAATGCATGCTTTTACATAGTTTTACTATCATTTTCAGATAATTCTATTGATAGCAACAAGCGTTATTTGATTTGAAATGACCAGTATGGATGGATAAATAATCATGACTGAAATTTGTGTTTTATTTGTCAGTTGGTCAAACTGAGATGAACCAGTTACAGATCCCGCATCGGTAAAATTATGTGGCTAACCTAAAAAAATAGAAGCTTGTTATACAATCCGGCTGAAAAATATCTCAGATCTTATTGGGTATGCCAATTTGCCAAGCTTTGTGGTAGTAGATGGTATCTCTGGTTGTGGCGGTGGTGCTGGTGCGAGCAGTGCAGTAGTAGAGCTATTGTAGAAGCGCTGTCACCCAACAGAAGGTGGAACAGGCAAGGCTGATAAAGGCTGAGAGGAGTACACACCGAAATAGTCCATTGAAAACATGGTGAATGAGCTGTGGCATGATTTAAGAACCCCACATTGCTTGCCTTTAGCAGTCTTTGTAGCAAGACAGATATAGCTCGTGAAAGCCACACTGCCAAAATTAGAAAAGCCCAAGGTTTCAAGGAAGACCATTGAGCATGCTTTGACCACGGCTATGATAACCGTCTTGTATCTCTTGGTTTTCCTCTTCAACAGGATATGGTCAATTTGATCCCTGACATCAAGGAAATACAAAAGTCATCTGGATGTTTGGATCTGGTGTTTAATGAAGATCTCAGCCAAGTGGTCACTAAGGATATCATCTTACCTGACATGAGAATTTTGGCAGAAGCAGTTAAGATTCTGTGAAGAGATATGCTGGATAAAAAGCAGACTTTTTCAGGCTCTTTCCCAAATACCTCAGAAGCAGCCTTTCAGAGTCTGCAGAGAACTTGCAGATGGCCATTGCATCGATGTTAATATACATCCTGCTTCTTCAGATAACCTTGTGTTATTAGTACTGTTGATATTATTACTGGCTCAAACCACCATGTTCCACTTTGTTTACAAAATATCATCAAATCCCCAGAGTGTGCCACATTATCTGCGTGAAATAGAGGCCTCATTATCTCTTATGATGGCAATAAAGGTACATTATGATGACAGGTATAAGTGAGAGTCTTGTTGGCATGCCGGTAGAATGCGGCTGAGCATTGGTATTGCAACTCATTAATCATTGGGAGGTGTTGTAGTTCTTGAAGCCAGCAAAGGAGTCCACGATGGCGGAAGTGACAGCAATGATTATAATCCCTCATCAACAACTGCGTCACCATGGAGTACCTCAAAAGACTGTGTGACCACTCCCAGTGGATGTATAATGTTGAAATTGTTCATGTTCCATCACTGCATGACATCCAATACCTGCATCCAGATCACTGCAGCTGGTCCTCCAAGATGGCTATCAGTGGTTGAATTATGTAGATGATCACTTGGAACCGCAGCTGACTAGTGACAACTGGATTTGTTGGGCTGTCTACCACGTAGAGCGTTCATCCAGGTCCTCCCTCATTCATTTTAAAGCCCTATATGCTCCCACTGCTGACAGAGTCAGCAAACAGTCCCACTACAATATGCTTCAATGTATGATGATTGAGGACCATCAAACGCCCCATGGAGTACCTCAATCCAAGACAGACACCTGTTGTGGTAGCAGATCAGCTACTGTATACACTTGCCTTGCTTGGTACCTTGTACCTTGTCTTGCTTGGGGCCATTCACACTTAAAAGATGTTGTGGTCACTTTTAGGTGACAGGTTGGAGCGCAGTGGGTGGACCACATCTATGAATAAACAGTGGGAGAACACAGTCCTTCATTATTGCATCTCACATTTGCAGGACTAGATATGTGCACCAAGTATCAGGCACAGCTTTCCATTCTGATGAAGAAAACCTATACCCAATATTTTGAGTTGAGGCAAACTACTGATTCTGGCCTTGCTCCTGACTTGCCAGTTGCTGCCGCTCTTCAACCCTTGAAAGAGTGGGGTCAAGCCTTTTCCATCCCGAAGCAGACTTCTGCCAGCTTGTCAACAAGATTCTCCTTACCCGTATTCAAATGCACCTTCATAGCCACTATATATAAGAGATATATCGAGCCTGTCGTTGACGCAGATGACGTGGCACACTCTGGGATTCGCTGAATTGTTTTGCATACAGCGGTGTACATATTGGTTTGTGCCAGCGATAACACAATCTTCTGCGAAGAAGCAGGACGTATAGCGACATCGATGCAAGTTCCATCTTACAGCATAATATACAAATGATTTCAATGTTAGAACAACAACGTCTACTTCTGAGGAATTTGAGAAAGAGTCTGAAAACATCTGTTTTTTAGCCAGAATATCCCTTCACAAAATCTTGACTGCTTGTGCCAAAAAAAGAAGTTTTTCTAAAGTGACGCTGTTCTTCTTTGTCTCCAGACTACTATGACTACAAACAAAAGAAGCACTTTGTTTCAGGAGAGTCTTTATTTGCAGTTGTTGTCCCTTGGGATTCACAAACCATGCCAGAGCTCATTCGCCTGATATCACTGTGTATGCCATTTGGTTGGTAGATATACAAGAAGAGTAGATTTAAACTGACATTCAACACAAATATATCGAGATATTTACCACGATATTTCTCGATGTGTACAACACATATCTTCATCAGGAGGGATCCGATGATGAATGTCCTGCTCTCGACCTTTGATGTCCTTTCTGTTACTCGGATTAGGGTACTATATAATGAAGGGAGCTCATTCACCTTGGTTTCACTGGGCTATTTTGGTATGTAGTCCTCTCAGCCTTTCTCTTCGATTCATCTTCTGTTGGTTGACAGCGCTTCTACTTTTATGTCATACGACATGCTTAGTTATCCTTGGCGCCATCCACTACTGCACTTCTTGCACCACTGCCACAACCTAGAATATCATCTACTAGTATAAAGCTGGGCAAATGATGTCCGAGATATTTTTCAACAGTTCTGTGTAAGAAGCTTCTATTTTGTAGAGGTCACCCACATTGTTTTACAGATGATGCTAGACTCGTAATTGATTCATCTCTGGCCGACTGAAAATTAAATCAAATTCCAATCATATGTATCCATACTGGTCATTTTAAATCAAATAATGCTTGCTGCTACCAATAGAGTGAACTGAAAATAGGAATTAAAAAAACCAAACATGCATTATAAAGTGTGTCTCCAATGGTGTTAAAACCTAGATAGGCCTATTTAAAACATAAGTTTGATGTTCATCCTTCTACAATATAGCCAATGACAGGTACCAAGTAATTCACATTTAAAACCCTTATACCCTATTTCAAATTACCTCCTATCACATAAACAGTGCCAGAAATGAGTTTCCCAGCCAAAATTAGTACAAATTGATATGTCACTTAGGTTTGTAGGGCAAACGGTTCATAAGTTGTAAAAAACACCAATTTTAAAGATGGCGGCCAGCGGCCATCTTGGATTTGAGGGTCAAAATGGCCACGGATTCCCAAAACAATGCCAAAAATGAATTTCTTACCCTAAATTAAGCCAATTTCAAATGTTTACACATGTTTGTAGGAGAAATGGTCCAAAAGATAGAGAATACCATATTTTGGATACTAATTAGCATAATTTATGCTAATTAGGGGTTTTATGCATAGAGACAGAGTGTCTCTTTGGATAAATCTTTTCCTCTTGCCCCAAGGAACATCCATACCAAGTGGGACCTTTGTTCTAAAAAATGCAGCGTTCACCCTATTTTCACCCCTTAGCAAGTCTACTATATCCTGCAGTCAATATTAATTACTTTCTTTATATTATAAAATTTGACATATTTTATCGTCTACAATTTTGAAATCCATACACAAAGTCCCGATTGACGTCATTGGTTTTTTTCAACATTGAATATCATTTCACATGTCCCGTCAGCCATTCTAATTACTGACATTCAGGTTCATTTACCTGGTTTAAACTTTCTAATCCTGATTTTATATTGATTTTACTTTCATAGTATTTCTTCGTCCCTGGCATGCGTACGTAATACCATGTATGAAGGCTACAGCAACACGTCGGCCCTTCTTAATGACTTTCCATTTACGTCATGTCATTACTTATCATACATTCATAGTTTCCATTTTATAATCCTGCCAAAATAGTTCCATGAAATTCACTGACAAACTGCGCATTTAGTACGCTGCATCCCAAACAACCTTGGAATTGAGGACAACGGTCAATGGTTCGTAGACTTCATTAAAGAGTATGTGATAAGTAGATATTTGGGCATCATAAAGGCCCAAACCTGCTGGTAGAAAGCTGACGTTGTCAGGATGGGTCCAGGTATATGTGTAGAATAGCATATGCCTACTAAAGTTTCCGAAAATCCTCTTTGAATTATCTCCTAAATTCCAGATTGCGTTAATTTTCCATTGTTGAAGTGTCTAAACATATGTCAAAACATAATGTCAAAAACTCATATTAAAGTATAAACCAAAACTAAGAATTAGCACCTTGATATCATGCGAGTGCAAACCTAAACTTAAATATTTTGACACAGGCAAAGTTAAGGAAAGCTACATGTAGTTGTAAAATATCCCATTTATGACCGGAACAAACTAAGACATGCATTTACATCAATTTTCACCCTCGTCATCCGATGCAATATCTTCTAATAACATTAATGTCAATTTCTGTTGACACAGTATCTTCATCAATAATATCTAATGATATCGGTGCAGTGTTGTTGCAACTTTAACCTCTGCATTGATGTACATAAAGGTCACATTGATGTACACATTGAGGGAATAAGACCACAATCGAAAAATTAAAAATCCATACCTATCAACAAAATTCCAAATCCTAGATATCATATTATAAAATAACCAAGTTTCGTAATCTCAATGTATGTTTACTAAAACAGAAAATTGTAAGCTTTCAAAAATTAACACTCTCGAAACCTGATGGTCGGCCTGCCCTAAATAAGGCGGTAGGTGTTTTGTTTATGACGTGATAGCATAGGGTGCTGCTACAATCACCGCGAGTTATTTGATGCTATTTTTGAGAATGTTCAAACTTTGAATGGTGAACACTATAAACCCAAGTGTTTAACAAGGGCTTATATCTTATGGCAGCAGTCACATCACATAGGCTAAGGGTACATATACTTGTTCACTAATGCTTAATTCATATATATAACAGCATAGTGTACACCGAAACATTGATCCTGAGCATTTTGAAGTGTTATTTTATGCGGAATGAAAGCATCGTCGAATTCCTCTGCGGGTGACTAGAAAGGTTAACAACTGCACAGGCGGTTGTTAAACTACAACATAAAAACAGATGATAAAAGACTTCGCGGGAAATACTGTGTGGAACATTCTAGAACCTTTGATCAATTTATGTGAGATTTCATATCTTGAAAAAAAAATGATCTAGCTCAATTTTTAACAAATTATGCCTACTCGAAAGCATTGAAAAGATGTGCATCATGTTTTGAGCAATTCAACTCCTGACGATTTTCACCTTGGAAATTTAGTCCGTTGACAACTAGACAATAAGACACCGATAAATCAAAACCAAAGTTACACATAAAATATTTGGACAGGTTACTTATAGGCCGGACAGGTTTCTTATAGGGGCAGTCTGCCCTGTGGACTAGTTGATTTTTGGCTGAATTTTACACACTGCGTATTAGTGTTACAAGTGGACAAGTGAGGGAAAATACCATATTCAAAGACCATGCAACAAATCCTGCAGCATGCGGAAATCAGCTTGACCAAAAGCAAAGACGAACGATGCTCGGAAGCCATCACACATGAAGGAAGACCATATCATTATTAAAATTCATTAATATGCTGCAGCATTCATTCTAATTTATTCACTTAATCATACAAAGTGTTTTTGAATGCGTGAGAAGAACTGATCGAGTAGTTTATGGATTATACCCAAAAGACTAAAATGTCTTAGGAGGGCTGACTTCTTGGAACCGTTAATATAAGTTATATAATTTAGCTGCCAAATCACATCATGCAAGCATTTTTTCTTAACTGATCGTTAATTTCGCTCGATGTATATATATTTTTTTTTGCAGTAAGTTTACGCAATTGCGATAATAACAGCCACTCTTAGGTTAACTAACAACCACTTCACGAATATGTCATGTTCTTTATGCTGCGGAATTTCCGATAACTGGCGGTTATTAATCAGCTGGTTCAATATGGTTATTTTTATAAATACGCACGTGACCACCTCCATGCTGCGATAACACCTTGTATAGATGAAATCTGGAAGTGACATTCTACATAGCGGGTGGTCTTTCTATACATTTGAATGCAAAGGCGGAACAACCTGAGACTACTGTGCAGAACAATTGTTTATGTTTGTCAACTTTGTGATTATATTGTTTCCGTCGTTGATTTTTTTCCGTCGTCAAATACTTTCAATATGTTGTTTTTGATAACATATTACAAATTCGTAATATCCCGGGGAATCCCCCCCCCCCCATGTGTAATAATTTTGCAAATCAATTATTACTAAAATTTGATGATATTTATCAACAGAGTTCCTATCCTTTTCTGTAAAAATGGTCAATGCGTGAGGATTTGGTCACGCTTGCTGGTCTTGGAATGTCGTACCCATGCGTGTTTAAAAAAGCGCATTTATAAATACAATCGAAGTACACTGACAAGAATAGATATTGTGTAAAGCCATCATAGCAATCAAAGGAACTTGGCCCTTATACCCTCCGGTGTGAAACAGAGTCCTTCGACGTTCCTTGTTTACGCATATGTGTAACCGTTATAATGAAATTGGTGTACACACTCGAGTATACATGAAATTGAAAGACAAAATGCATTTCCAACAACTTGTAACTTGTCTTTATTGTGGCCTTGCAGACCTACGATCGTGTTGCCTTTTCCGGTTCTGGACCTGATCTAATATGAATTGGGATGTGATAATAAAGTGTCGAAGGTTGGTCACAGTGTCATCGTGAATTAAATAACACACATTCAAAACATTGTCGTGCAAGATTAAACTATTGCTGTCGATATTGTTTGAGGATGGAACTTTGACATTTTTACTTGGATAAAGGGAAATAGACAACAATTTCACGAAAGTTAAAAATAGTACGAGGTATGTAACGGTGTTAATGCAATAATGGTTTAAATGAGAAAAAGAATACATTTGACTTTCCACTGAATCTAACATGAATTGAAGTGTGTATAATAATTATGAAAGTGTGGAGGGTTAGTTTTTGTTTTTGGTCATGGTGTCATAGCAACCTGTTCAGGAAATAATTGATAATCTGTTAAATGGTAGAAACCTTTTAAGTAAAACAAAAAAGGGGAAAGAAGAAAGGTAGATAACAAAATGCAATAGTTGAACAGCTTACCAAACGTTCTTAAATAAGCAGACGTTGCCAGAAGGAGAACATATATTGAAGTGAATGGGTGGCAAAGTATGCATGGGGTTTGACACAAATGTAATTGACAAGTCATAGTCTGTGGTGTGCTGTTATAGTAGAAGTGACAACTCATGCCTACATCAAATTTAGCCATGAGCAACGCGTAAATGACATGTTAACGTAAGACCACTCAATTCTAAGAATTGAATTCTAAGAATTCTAACACAGCCACCGTGTGGGTGTGTTACGAGTGTGAGTGAGGGGGTGAGTTGGGGGTGTAGGGGGTGTATATGTGCAAAAACCTGAGTGCAAAACACATGAAATCACGAATAGTCTTTTATATGTTTGAATTACGAGATTAAATAAATAAAAATACGTATCGGCAGCTAATATGGTAACGCTGGCACACATTTCCACGCGTTTAGAACTTCTTTCATTTGGTGCCCCAATAAGAGACAAATGAACATTAATTTTTCAATAACCCTATGTCCCACTATATTAAATGCACAAAAGTCACTTTAATGAACATCTTTACAACATCTGGGAGATCCCCCAATGTGCGCTAAAACAATTTTAGGCAGTTTGTTAAGAAGTTATTATATTATATTAAAACATATATGGGTTTTCTCCCTCGGCACCAATCAGACGACCAGAATATTGTTTGCGGGGAACTAGGGAGAACAAAATACACCAGAAGGGCACTGAAACTTAAGCTTCTTGACAACCGGTTGTGTATTTAACGAAATATAAATGGATGCAAGAATAAAATGTGTGCCTGGGTAAAATAATGAACATATTGGAGCATTTCGATTATTTGTTGTTATATATATTATAATAATAATCATAATATTAATGAATGGTTCTTTTAAGGCGCAAAATCTTCCGCGGAACTCAGAGCGCGCAAAAACATGAAAAAGACAAACAAACAAAGAAGCAATTAATTCTGTGAATTAATAATAATATATATATATATAGAGTCGTAGATAATAAGTAAAGACAGTACCAGTTTTACATATACATATATTATTTTTAGTGAAGTTGTTCGATATAATGTTCAAGTATAGGTAAGTGGAGTAAGTAGCCCATGTTTGCATGCCCATTCGGGCGTGACATTCCCAAATATTTTCACCATAAATGATAAGTTATAGACTGATGCGATTAATGTAATATACACATGGCATTCAAATTGAATTGACAAGAAATGTTTTGAAGTTAAACAAAACTAGTATATCTTCTGGACTCAAAGAATGATAATAATTGAATGTGAAATTTGCGTACAATTGTTAAATAATGGATACAATTCGGGGTAATAAAAGCATCTTAACACATAAATATTTGATATTTAAAAGTTTGATCGGTTAGTTTATAACTTAAAAAATTATCATTCTTCTGGTTCTGCATAATTGGTATTGGCCAAACAAATAGGGATGATGTATATATCAGCATACATAGACCCTAGGAAATAAACCATCTGGAACAGTCAGAACATTTAAAATCAAATTTGAGAAAAAAAGAGATTCACGGCTCAATGGACAATCGCCCGAAATCTGGATGGCCGAAAAAAAAACCACCAGGATAATAATAACAACCGACCCCAATAGCGTTTGTATCAAACATTGTTGATGATGACCAGCAGTGCAGTCGGGATAACTGCAAGTCGATCATTTTAAACTCATGACTGATACATTTTCGAACACAAAGTTCGTAGTATATTCCATTGGCAGCTTAGAGATAGTAAGTTAAGAATATTTTCTTTCAAGAGACAAGAACAACAGAGTACGTAGGTACATTGCTGATATAATCGCTGCTATTGGCATTAAGGGCACAATTTCTCCGTGCAGGTAATAAGGCCATTAAATTGGGTGTAATATGCCCTTGGCGCCAATTAACACCGCAACTTTTAGTTCCAGGTCACGAATCAGTATGAACGTTTTTCGCATTAACCTTTACTTTTAAAGATTGTACGGTCAATTCAAGCTAGACTTCAACCCTGCAAGATGCATTTAAAATGAGTCCTAAAAAAGGCAAAGGACAATAATTATTTTAATTTTTGAGAGGATTTCAGGTGTTATCTACAGTAATCCGTGACCATGGATGACATCTAGATCCATCACTTCCAACCAAAGACTAGAGAACAATCGAATCAGTGGAAAAACTACCTAAATGATACACAAACAAAATGTATGATTTAACGTGGACATGGTTAGGTAACTTGCACACAGAACAATTTATTCCGCCATCAGAATAATTTCAACTCATCAATAGATTTTAATATCCCCATTACACATGGCGGGGTAAGGCAAGTAAGGTTGGTGTTTCTGGGATTAGAACCAACACCTTGTACTGCACCGTGATTATGTGTCGAAGTCTTTACCGTTGCACCATCTTACCCTCATGTCCAATTAAACACAAGATTTATGCTAAGTCGCAAAATGTAAATTGAATTGAGTGACGATTGTTCTACGAAGGAAATAACTATAGACTTGTGAATTCACTGACTATGTGATCAGTAATAGAGCTCGCATTTGCACATTGTCACGTACCTGCAAGCCGTACACACAAGCCTGCAAGCGTTAGCAAAGAACACGGCTTACTTGAAGACCTGAGCGCAAGAAGACCGTAAGTCCATTTGGCCCCTCAACAACCACAAAAGTTGCGTATAGTTTCTTATAGTTTGGTAATGTTTTATACATGTTCAGTTCAGGGCCAAAACAAATCTTTCACAGCCTTTCATGATGTTTTCACCCTGGAACATGTATTAATCATTATAAAACCCTAAGAAACTATACATAACTTTAGTGTATACATGTTGAGGGGCCAAGTGGACTTACGGTCTTCTTGCGCTCAGGTTTTCACTTGTTGATGCAATACACTACTGCATGTTGATGTTCACACATACGTTTTTAGACTTTTAGATACTATAAAGCTTTTAAAAGGAAACAGAATATTAAGCTGAGTAATCAAAAACATCTTATATGGAAATTTGACCAAGACATTATTCTAAACACGCTAAAGGGGTAAAGTGATGCTTGATAATAGTCTCAAACACATTCTATAATGTGCCACATCCTTTAAAGTAAGTACATGCTAGTAAAGTGCTCGTGCAACTGGTCAAGAAGTGTGAAGATTCGGCTGAAAATCATGTGCATCACTGAATGAAGCAAACAAAACTCAAGGGACTAGCTCATGTGAAACAGACAATAACAAGCGGGCAAAATGCATTGCAATTGATGATTTCACCTATATTGCATTGAACAGTGGCTGCTCCTATATAATCTCAATAAATTGTGGTAGAGCAATGCTGAATCACTCTCGCCGGAATTTAATTGGAGCTCTTGAAAATGATGGCTCCGCGTGTAATAACGAAGTTAGTTAAAAAGATACATTTCTCCAGTTAGAGCGTCCGCCCGACAAGCGGAAGGTCCGGGGTTCCAAGTCCTCGCACAAACAGTTAAGTCCGCATCTTTTTCTCTGGTTTATCTGCCATATGAATGCCATTGTAATTTCATGTTAAATGTGCTCGTGTGCGATGTGTGGTCTTTTCCCCCTGGAAATTGATATACATGTATCAAGCATTACTAATTTGATCTTGTCCGCTATATTTGAATGTTTCTATGTTTCGGTGTACGATACGTAAGCCTCTTCCCCTATTTGAGTTATGTACACTTTTTACCATGAGCCCACAAAAGTAGAGACAATAAAGAACATCAGCTGGAAATCAAGCTGTACCAATGTTACTTTAATTTGTATTGAAATATTTTGGGTTCACAGAGCTTCATTTCTATTCAATGCGCATGTTTTTAAAACATAAAAGTGCTACAAAATGTATTTATGGCTCCGCAGTATGCTTATATATACAGACACTGAATATTAATTGACTTCGTTGCGTGAAGGCAACTTTGTGTTGTATCGAATTTATTGCATGAAAGTATTGCATGAATATTAAAGTAAACAGAATGAAAACATGTGACAATTATTGTACTCCGGTTGTGTCCGGTTAATAATAATGTAGTTCTGCATTGGAAACTAGTAAAAAATTAGTCATAACAACTTTTCATGAAAAAAAATCTGTTCCTTAGTCGTCAACTTCCGGCAAATATGACTGTTTTAACGTAGCATTTGCTAAAAGCAGATTCCGGTAATGTATTTGCCGCAATTAGTTCAATCACTGGATAAATAATAATATTCGTGATTTGTATCCCCTTACCAACTTTATTAATATGATTCTGAATTATACACTGTTATTACCAAAGGGCTTACTAGGTGGCACGGCAGATATGATATGCATTAACCCCTTAAAGTTGAATCCCGTGCTATTTTAAAACGTCAAGATATTATTCTCTGTGTTTTGTAAGCATTATAGCATTTTATGTGTTCAGACGTAAAATCGATATGTCCATTTTTCTCAAATAATGAAAATAAAAATAAAATATTTGATTATAATTTTACAAAGGGGATACAAGTAGGGTTTTAATTTATAGCTCGTTGGTGGCTTTAATTTTTTTTTAATTGCTAAATGGTGTTATTCGGCTCTTACTTCTGACCTCTTCATACACGCGCGTACAGTATAAATTCACACGTGTTTGTATTTTGTTCTTTAGAAAAAAAACAAATTAAGTATACATAGAGTTTACGGAAAGGCTGTCGTATCGTACGGAAAGGCCTGTGGCAGGTGTGTAAGCATCAAGTCCGGGCAATATTAATTATTCATTCTGATACATCAGATAGCCTAGTAACTGTTCGTGACTAGCGTTGAAAGTATTAACCCCTTGAGAACTTCCTGCCGATTGGCCAAAATGAATATTTTGTTCAATTTTGAACCAATCAAGGAGGGTATTAATAATAACATCTGCAAATGCAAGTTTGACCATAAATAGGTTAAAGCTTAATCATAATTGGCAATTAAAATGAGCATTTCAAGTGATCAACCAATCAGAAATGCTGTTAGATGACCAGTAGTATCCAGGGGGTTAAAAGAGTTGTAAACTTCAGGCATATTCGTCCAGGTGTATATAGATACACGTGATAAACCAAGCCAAACTAACACTTACACATAAGCTCGAGGTGTCCATTTCAACACCTCAATAATGTACATTTGGAGATGAATCCACACTTTTACTGTATCGCATACGCGAACGCGAGTGAGACTACTCGTTACGCGAGAGCGCGTAAAGTTCGTTATGCCTGGAACCTTTGTGCGACAAGCTTACAAGTTGAATTTAGTATTTTTCAGGTTTGCCGTTTTATTCTATAGGTTTATTTGCTGATATCAACAGAGAAAACATCGAAGTTTTTGTTAGGCTGAGTGGCAATGATTAACTGACATTCCTCGTGAAATAATCGTAAATTACACGATCTGTCGCTTCTTTTCGATGTTGAAAGGGATTCAATCATGTTTCACCGTTGTTCATCGCCGTTTAACAACTCGCGTCCGGCGCGTCTGCATTGTTTACTTCGCTCGGTGCAGCTAAACCACGCAGACGACGCGGCCGCATCGTTGTCTAACGGTGATGAACAACGGTGAAACATGATTGAATCCCAAAATAATTATTATTATTTGTGGTTATCTGGGTGATACAAAAGAGCAAAATATTCGCTAACATTACTAAAAGGTATTGCTTTAAATGGTATGACAGATGTGATACGTTTTACACATTGCTGTTGAATGCTGGTTTGGATGCAACAAAATTGTATGTACGATCAATTAATCCATTCCAGTCTAATTCAGCCATGTTTATTTATTAAACAAGTTCGCGATTTAATTGAATAATCTTGAGCTCCAATCTTACCAAATGGAGATTTAAAAGTGATTGATAGTGACTCAAGAAAACGGTACAAACACAATTGATATAACAATGAAATTGAATCAGTTTTACGAACAAAACCCCACCATTTATTCTGTATGTATTTCTGAACAAGAAACATATTAAAAGTCTTACATGGACGCAGACCCAATACGATGATATATCTCGGGTTTTTTTTCATATATTTCACAGATGCATGTTGCATGAGGAATTAAAATGCCTCAAGCAACTCTTGTAATTTTAGGACAGCCAGTGTTTGCTTATTTAAGGTACCAGTGCACGCGCAAATGGATGTTTGGTCAACCATATTCTTTGAAGTATTTTGTAAATCAAATAAATAATTTCGCAAATGTGTTACTGCCTTACAATTGGTTAGACTAGGAGGTGCACATAATGGAGACACCTACAGCATCAGCTCTAGAAGAAAATTAACATATTCAACTAATTTTTCAGCTACCTCATGGAGGACTGGCTTAGATTACTCCCATTAAAGGCTAATGGACATTTGCAATTGCAAAGAACATAGGTTATGATTAAGATTTATTAGCGGTATATTTAAAGATGAGGGCAATATAAAATATTGCTGAGGGATATGACGGGCAAATACTAACAATGTGAGTGAAACAGTTTTTCTTTCAAACCAAACCAATGATGATAATCGATTGCTTTTAGCCAAACGTCGTAAAGGTAACGACTTTTTTGTCATCTCTATAAGTGTGAATGAACCAATGACAGTTCATCTTTGTGAGAATCCTACTTTGCACGGTATTAGTAATGAACGATTATTTCTGTTGATTAATGGAATTTATCAATCCCCTCCCTGTCTTTCACATTACTTTCTATTCGGTGAAATGACTTGCTTGATTTATATGCATACAGGATGTCTCTGAAAGAACTGTATCGTCGGGAACTGATTTTTTGGATTTTAATGCATAAACCAAACTTAACTGGTGATGTCACATACTTTTTGAATTAAGACAATTGACCACTCCGTTTTTGATACAAAACGAAACTCCCTAATTTTTAAGCCTTTCCACGGAGTCAATATCTGTCAATGACAACAGACGCATCATGCGCTGATGATGCGCAGTGATTAGGCCATCTCATCTAAAGCCCTTCCCAAGTTAAAATCTTAATATGGAATGCGGTTTTAATTAATTATTTTTAATTTAATTTTGTGTATCTGTAGCAAGAAAACAGACCACTTTTTTATCTCTCAACATGCTCAGGGAGGTTGCACTGTGGTCAAGATGAATAATTTTTATAGTGATTTACGCTTTGGGCTATGTTGACGTTTGACGATGTCAGACGTAAGGTTTTTGTGTGGTGGAACGGGAAAAAATAAAACAGTTTCAAGTCGATCCGAGAAAAAAGTGTATTTCGCCCCACCTTAATGTGCATGGTTATCCAACAGGTCGCAGTTTTAATTTTTTGATTACTATACCTTTAGCCGAATAATAACCCTGGATACCCCAATTAGCCTCTAAAGCGCGGCTTGCGTGTACGCAGAACAAACAGCACAATAACAATATCTAGTTTGGTCTTGGTTTTAAGTAGGGGCCCGAATGCTAACTTAGCAAGAAGCCCTGTCAGCAACTGCTGACTTGCTGATAGCTTAAATCCGCCACTGTCCGGTACACATTTTTAATAACTAAGTTATGTTATTATATTTCGTTATCGTATCATGCTAAATCTCAACATTGTATCATTACCGTATTGATACAGAATACCTAAAACTATGAAAGCGTTGAAATGACGGAACTGATTTATTTATTTATATGTTATGTTGTATTGGTTGTCAGGTTTATGTAGCAACGTGATGTTTTGTCACAGTAATAAAGTCTTTGTTGATTCATTTATGAGTGCGTTGTTCTTTTCAGGATGATATCACGTGATAGTCTCAGTAGGCTTCAACATTTCTTTCTGATAAATCTCAATTTATGACGTCAAATTATATTAGTGTTATTTTCTATTTAACGTAATTTCTCAAATGTCACTTGCTCTCTCAAAGTATAGGCAATTGTGCATATGTGACCGTACACTACGAATGAACCGTAAATTCCTCCCCCGGTCAATTGTATTTCATGTTTAGAAAATATATATCATTTTTTCGGTTCCACATGTGTCTCTTTCTCCACATTGCTGGTAAATATCAAACAGTCATAATTGGGGTCATTTCAAGGTTCAGGAATGTCCTCTCATTGCTAATTGTTGGTTATACATACCTAGAAAAAAATGCACTGCTTTGTAACCCACCACTTGAACAGGAATTAGCCAAAGCAAACAAATACCAGAGCTATTTAAAAATTCTATAGAAATAGGTAGAAGCTTATTATCCGCTTCAACATTATGATTATTGATTGGTTTAAAAGATGTTTGATTACATGTAGCGCTGTTACAATGAGATACTTGTCGCACCAACCTGAGGTACCTATAAATACGAACTTCATGCACATTTCACACTGCAACTCAGAATATAATTCGTCATGTACGGTCACAATATGGTATATCATGAAAGTGCATGCGCCGTCTTAGCAGAACGTTATGCTACTGCTAAGGCCAGAAGATTCGGTTCAGAATCGAATATACCATAGATTGTCCTGGCACGTCACACGTGTGTGCAAATTTTGAAATATTCATTCAAAGTCATCATTAAATCATCATTTATTTTCCGACATAAACAAATACATGATCAGTTTTATTTATGAGTTTATTGTCTCATACTTGTTGCTTATTATGTCTATGTGAAAAGCAATTCTTTTTTGCTATTCTCCTTTTATTGTTCTTCTTCCTCTCAGTAACATGTTGAAGTCACATTAAATGTTGAATTGTATGAATTTAGTGCAAAAATTGCTTCAAAAACATAAACACATGCAAACAGTAACAATACAATACTGATTTTAACCACGAATGGAAAATCAAGATCATGATTATCGTGAATATCATAATAATATGCCTATAGAACCTGCTCTGTATTCACAACAATGAGAAGGACATAGGATATGGTGATAAGAGTTCATAAAAAGGAAGACGAGGTCACGAAGAAGACGTAAATGAAGCTTATCAAATAAGACGTAAGACATAAGATGTGCTCAAGGTGTTGATGGTGTAACGAGTTTTCAGCCTGACATTTCTACAAATTAAAAAAGTTCTTTCACTTAGGCGTATTGCTCAAATAATTCCCAATGCATCATTCAGGATATGAACCGGAATACCTTAATGACAGTATACCTCACATGACAGTTCCATTCAGATTTAATAATGTTAGAAACCAATGTGCTCTTTAACGTTTAACACCCTGGACACTACTGGTCATCTAACGTCATTTCTGATTGGTTGATAAATTGAAATGCCAATTATGACTAGGCTTTAAACTATTTATGGTCAAACTTGCATTTGCAGATGATGTTATTAAAACCCTCCTTGATTGGTTCAAAATTGGACACAGTATTGATTTTGGCCAATCGGCAGGTAGTTCTCATAGGGTTAAAGCCTAATCAAGTTCTCAACATAGTTTGCTAATCACATCTTATTACGCATAAATGAAGTAACGTGTAGCTCTCACAAATCTCCTAATGAGCTCTAGCAATTTCATTATCTCAATGTCAATAGTAATGATACCAATCAGGATCACATAATAACATAACAAAAAAAATAACAAATACATATACATGCAGGTGAGTGTTCACAAATATATATCTTGTTTTCTTAGGTAAAATAAATAATTGCAAACATTGCAGTACTGGGCATATACTGGGCTGGGCCTATATCGGGCCAATAAAGTCCAATACTGCCCCCCCACCCCTCCAATATTGGACCACTAAATGATTGCATACCGGCGTTGGACTGGGTCAGTACTGTTGCTAAGCTGGACAATAAATATATTTTATAGCTGAACATTCCAGTTTGTGGGTAATAGAGTGAGAGTTATGATAGAGTAAGAGCGAAATGGGTGCAAAGAGAGAGCTAGCTTGAAACGGTAATTTTGTCGCCGGTGTGAAGGCATTAATTAGCCTAATCACGTTATCACGTTATTTGTGTAACTATTATAATGTTTCTTGTCTTATCGTTGGCTATAACTTTAAAGAATTGTATGTTACATTACATTAATTAAGGACACCTATTCATACTGTTTGGTTGTTTTTTTATTGTTCGGGTTTTGACAATCCTGGATAACCGAGGAATTATTTCAATTGGGGTCTATTTGAGTATCAGTACGGGTTGGAAACAACCAGGGGTTAACACCCTACTCTTTTCGAAACTGGCTGCGAGATACATGTACCGGTATGGCTCTCTGCACACGGGACCGACGGCTTAACGTCCCCTCAGGACGGAGTACTTTCATGATTCATTTACCCAATTCTAAATAAACCATGGGGAGAGCAGAAGTCTAAATTTTATCTACAGAAGTTGTAAATTAATTTCAGACCTTTTTTCAAGTCAATATCCTAGCAAATCGCCACCGCCGTGAATTGAACCCGGGACCTCATGCACTAAAGGCAAGTACCCTAACCATTGTTCCACGCTCTCCCACGCTCTGTTTCCGATGTAATTCGATTTGTTCAAATAATATAATATTAAATTTTGTTGCGTTAAAATATTTTGACAAGATATAACTTCATGAGATGTGGCGCAAAATACGTACAGTTATGCCACAATTGGTGCTGATTTAGAAAGATTACATTTGATGCTATCCTTGCCCTTAAGTGTTTTATGCCTCCAAAGCAAAAGAAAGCTGCGCGTATCTTCCAAAAGCTTTAGAACTTGCAAAGTCTCAAACGTTTTTTAAATAAGAACTCTGATCACTTGATAAAAGAGATCGTCAAGAGCCATTAATACAAACACAATTCTACATGTGCATTACAGAGCTGTTGTCTTTCAATTACAATTATAGCCACTATTATCTTCAACGTCTCTTTACTCTTGAATTATTGACGTGAACAAACTTAAATTTCCAAAATCGACAACCAGTTTAGTATATTTCACTGACAAAGCATCCATGTACATACATCACATCCTAACAGTGCAACACTCCCAAGCACCAACACATCTCAAAAGGCACTTTGAAGTAAATTATAATGCCGTATAGTCCCATATCGCTGTGGTCACCAGTCAAATCAGAACTCCGTTAGAGAGCATGCGCATTCGAAAGTTGGGCAATACACTACCATTCAGGATTGTGCTCATCTCGGAAAGCACGATTATTTGAATAACAGATGTGCATCGGAACACCTGACACTCATAAGAGTGAATTTCGTTGCGTGTCGGTATACTTTATCACTGCTTGCTTCGGCCTTTAATAGGATATCACAAATTTGTCAGCGACAGGGATTTTTATTACAACATCAGTTGTTCGATTTTTATATTACATTACAATTGACCTTGGATGTTACAATTGTCTGATTATTACAGATCTTTGCTCATTTTGGATCGGATCGAATTGGATCACGTGTGGAATCCACAAATATTGAAGAAAATTGTGTTGAGGAGTTTTGTTTGTCATAGTTCTGTGAGTATTTTGTTCTTTGTGAATGCCCGCTCGTAAGGTGGATTATAATTTGAAGACACTAATTCAGTTATTCGCTGAAACGATTTTTGTATTTTTTTTAAAGTATATGTGTGCAAGATCGAAGCAGATCTCATGACTGAGGGTATAACTTCACATTGAATTCAAATTCAATTTCAAGTTAATTCGATTCAATTTTATTTGTTTTTCTTCTCACATAACAAAAATATTTTATACAGAGACAAGCAATTACATTTTGAGGTACATGAGATGTGGATGCAATCAAGAACGCTGGGCGTGTGGCTGATAGCACCCAAAGTTACACACAAATATTGCAATAGAAAAAACATAGATGTCAAAGAATACTATTTAAATTGAATATGATATTTGTAAAGAAAAAACATTTAGTCTATGTTTGAAGAGTTTGTGCGACCACTTCACCCAAATGCAAGTGAATGAGAAGCTTCATATTCATTGGGTACCGGTACATGTTAAATAACACGCATCTTCAAGCTAATGCTGATATTTTCAAGTCTCTGAATTACGTTGCTCCATCTTACTTATCTTAACTTATTGGTACATATCCACCCCAACACACACTCTTCATTCATTTGACAAATTATATCTCGCATCAATTACTAAAACCAAATTATCAACATTATGACTCTGTGTTTTACTTATGCATACTATTAAATTCATTGTGTAGTATAAAATATGTAGTTTGAGTTTTGTTAATCCGCATATACCATAAAAACTCGATAGTTAGCATATGTGATTACTATCGAGCGCATGAAATTGTACCAAAGTCCGGTGCTTTGAGAAATGTGCAGGTTTACTTTTTCGTATATAACTACGTGTATCGATAATATGCTCAAAATCCTTTACACTTATGTGGATGGGGCACTTCATGTTTGCATGTTTTAAAAGCGCTCGATAGTAAGCAGATATGCTAACTATCGATTTATAAATGTATATTATCATTATTATTGTTATTATTTATCCACACTTCCATTTTCTTTGTTTATGGCAATTATATTAATGTAAACACAACACCTTTATTTTAAAAATTTATCGACATATCCTTCATTTTTATTAAGCCTTTCTAAAAAAATAATATAGCCGCGCTGTGCATCATTTTTACTTCAGTAAAAAAGTGAGTCGAGTAAAGCATTACATTATATCGTTACTATTCCGACAGAGAGGCGAATAACATTTTGCTATATACCGTCCCCATCTAAGACGTAATACATCAGGCGATTCGCCAAACGCGAGTAGCGACGAGTTTTTGTATTTTATATATCACGTCAAGAGAGGGCGACATTTCTTATTTTCTCTAGTGAAAAGTTTATCTTGCATTGAAGACGGTTTATACTTGGATATGCCGTGATCACAACAACATGATGGAATGTTCGGGTTTTCTTATTCCTTTTGGCTGCATTTTTTTCAGTATGTAGTTTTAGATGATTTACACACTCCCAAGCATTAATTATATTAATTTCTGCAGAGGTTTATGTCTATGCGTCCGTGTATATTTTGCCTGTGCGCACATACGTTACACGTGTGTACTAGAATGTATACACCTATCCTTGTACGCTTACAGGTGCATTCATATATCCTGTGTTTTACGATGTTATACCGTAACATTGTCAGGCAATAGTTAAAATATTGTACGCATTGCAAGTTAACATCTGAATCATCTTCAATTAACTCAATGTAGTCATAATTCAAAAGTTGTGCATCACACGGTGTTGTTATTCACCGTAAGCTAAGCTTATAGAAAGTGCAATAAGTACGTGTTTGACATTGAACTGTCGATCACTTCAAGCTATCAATACTACAATCAAATGACAATGCAGTCTTAATTCAAAAGTTGTGCATCACAGGTCTTTGCTCTTTGCTTTAACCTAAGCTGAAAGTGCAATATAAGTACTTGTTTGACATTGAACTGTCGATCACTTAAAGCTATCAACACTACAATCAATGACAATATGGTAACGTTATCTGACAATTGGATCCATTGCGTTTGGTCAAGAATAGATCCACGTAGTATTAATTCTTGACATACTGTTTGAGTATATATCCGTAAAACAAATAATATCGATTTATGGTTCAGCTGCTTCTGATCTGAATATCCTTTAAATACTCTAATGCGTATTGAGTTGCAAGCCTGTAAACGTGGTTACACGCTACAAGTATCCAATTAACAAATTACAACAATTGACATTTAAGGCATACATCATATTGATATATTTAGCAAAAATCTTTTAAATGTCATGGCATTTTTAAGATAATACTATATCCTCGTCCTGGCAAGCGTGTTCGTTGAAATGGGGGCTAATTTACATTGCCATATTGAAAGTTACCTAACACTTTTGAGGATAATTGAAACGATGCAATAAAATGGGGCGCAAAATAAGACCATCAAACCTATATACAAAATATGTGAGGGGTGATACCAGTAGCTTTTTCTGTACCTTCTAATACGTTATAGGTTAAAACCAAGTGTAAAGTCATCGTTAACCTTTAATAACAAGCTTGCTAAAACTTTAATAGTGTTTGTTATTGTGCCATAATCAAAAGCTAAAAATAATACAAAGCTTTATTATCTTTCGTGATGTTCTGCTGTTAACGGGATTTAAGTCAACGACTCTATCAATGGTTAACACCTTATGATAAATTATTCGTTTTGCCTAAATATAATAGACAGAGAAACTTTACTCTCGTCGGATCTAAGCTTTTCAATTCAGAATCTACCTTTCAATTATTAATTAATGCAATTACATTTGAAACACGTTTAAGCTTCATCATGCCCAGTGGTGTTAATCAAATTTAACTAACACCGCAAACATGTCCATGTTGAACGGTGTAGTAACTGACTGATACTTAGTTTTTTAAGTGATGCAGAGGAGGCAAAACTAAAGAGTGATATTCATCGTATCGAACACATGAGATCAGTAAATCCAACGCAGGTTGCAATGTAGTTTGATCTCAGCGTTGCATTCTTGATAATGCCTGCCCATTAGCCTCCTTGAAGAATGGTGAACACAGTTGGAGGGCGATTCAAAAGGCTTTACCTATACCGAACATCGCTCTCCTATCTGCCATTCTTCAATACAGCTAATTGTGTTGCATTTATAATCTTGAGCCACTCGACGACAGCGATTTGTGTCACAAAGGACATCTAAAGGAAATAAATTTATATCTTTTGCTTTAAGGAAGCACGTTTACCATTGAGCGATTGCCATTTATCGGGTTTGTTGCTTCACAGCATCCATATGTCACTCAATATATAAGATGTGTTTTGATAGATGCTCAGTGACGGCACGTTAGGGCACTTCGATGTGTCTGCGCTGAACTGAATAACAATTACCTTTGACGATATTTCTTTATTGCTGGAGACCAGAAGCGGATGTAAGAGTTTAATAATGATGATATTTCTTTATTACATGTACCTTAAAAAGAGTTATATTTTTTTTTATTCAATCATCTTTATTAACCGAAAGAAGAAAAACCTATAACCCCAAGATTAACTGAGATCCATACCGATCTCAAGCAAGGGTAAACACAATTACAAACAATTAGGAATACATCAAGGTGGGAAGAAAACAGTTAAATGACTTCTTGGCCATTCCATTTTGGCTCATGACGGACTAGGTTATTTGATCTTTCAATACCTTGAATTGTTTTTGTTATGTTAAGTTGTTTTGTTGCCGGTATCGATCAAGCCTCTAGAGCCGACTTCGGCAGCAATTAACAAGCAATCATACCTGGCGCCGATAATGCCGGAAACACGAGAAACGTGCCGATCATGTTTGATACAATATGGGCTTTACCTATGTTAGGCTCAAATGGCACCAACAATGATAATGACTCGCTTGTCTATAGGCCAAAATAAAACAATGTCTGGATTTTGGGATGTGGCATTTATGTTGGGCGGTATTGTACCACCACCAATGTTGTCATTTTAAATGTCGACATATACTTCTAGATTGCAATGCTTAAACGATTCAGCCTCTTTGAATGTGGATAGAAATATACGAATAACATTATAATGTCTCGACAGTTATCTATCTATCATATTTGGACAATTATTGAGTATGTGTACCTTTACCTTTACATAATGGACAAGTGTCGAATAGCCTTTGACCCCAGCGTTTTAAATTTGTAAAGGAAGGTAGGTTATCAAATGGAGGTGTCAATAGCGGATTTTAACACGCCTTTGGATAAAGAATATATCAATGATTTCCAGGTTAAATAGGTTTCACATTTTTTCCAACATTTTGGGATATCACCTGGCTCAAGAGTGCCTCAACCACAGATTTCCAATATTTATCAGTTTCAACCTTCAGATTTGTTTTTAACCTGGGGTTTGATTATGCCTCATTTGGTACTTTCGGAGTTTCTGATAGCAAGGAAATGGATACTTATTTTGACATTCTTTAGTAATGGGAATTTACGAACCCAGGTAGATTAAAGTTGGAGCTTTAAAGATCCAGAGCTAGGTTTGTTATTTGATTTGCACTGGGTTTTTTTCTCAACGTTTATGTGCACTGGCCTACTCTGGGGAAAGATTAAAATTTGTTCAAAGATCGTTTCTCTTCATCTATCTTTTTCTCTTGACCTAGTACCATAATATATATTATGTGCTCTATATGATTATTTTAGATTAAAGTCAGTGCTTTGCTTAAATAGCCTGAACTTGCAATGAAACTGTCGACGTGGTATGATTTGCATATAAGATATACCACAATATCAATAAATAAAACGATTCCATCCTGGGATTCACTACTTAAATTACATGAAAGCTAAAGTGACCGTAGGTAAGCCAAAGTAGCCGTACTTATATATTATTTAAAGATACTTTAAGGCACTTTCGGTGAACTAAACCAGTTTGTTCTGGTAACGCCAATAGACGATTTGCAACAGGATAATATTAATGAAAACGAAAACACGGAGACAGGTGATAAACTTTGCTCGTTTATCTCGTATTTGTTTTTATATATAGCATATGTCAACCACAGTTGCTAGATTTATATAGTGCTTGTAATTTAACTACCCGTGGTTCTGTCTGTGTCACCGAAACAACAAGTTAAAACAGTATTGTACACGTTTCTAACAGTATATCTTTGGTTTTTATTATAACAAATAACTCACGGGCACAGAAAATAAAAGAAGCACGGTTTTCATATGAGTTGTGATGTTAGTTTCATTTTGTACTGTCAGTAACTTACTCGGATGCAAATACAAGCACTTGAAATTGCAGTGGCAGACACGTCACTCAGAATATGTCGGCAGTAGGTGACGGAATGATGTATCTAGGTCTTAGGTAAATCGATAGTAACTGGGTTCTTAATTAAAATCTGCTTTTTAGTTGATACAGGGTCCTAGTATCCATAAAAAAACACATCAAGGCCAAAGGGCCGGCAGGCCCGAGGCCGGAGACTCCTATATGACGACTAAACAGTCCAAGTGGATTCCAATATAAAAGGGCCCTGCAGGACAAGAAAGCCTAGTGACCTTTACACCATAGAATATATATTCTACTTTTTTATAGTTTTACCCCATAAATTCCCTCATTCTTCAAGCCCTGCCCTCTATCGGGGCTAATTCATAGTTTAAGCTTGTTGGATGTATCCATATTTCGCGGTTAGTATTTCTTTGTAGCCCTGCGGGGCAATCTAGTTGGATATCCCTATTTAGCGGTTAGTGTGGTATTTTTTACGCCACCCACAGCCAGTCCCATACTTAACTTTGGTTTTACCTTATAAAATTATATATTCTATGGTCTCAAAAAATGTCCTCACATAATTATATAGATTTACCTCTGTAAATCTCAGGCTCAAAAAGTGTGTGGCAAATGCGTGTCGGCGCGGTCAGTGCACAGCGCTAGTTTGTTTTCGCCCTTCTGGTTGCCATTTGCTTGGCTATGGGTTTGCTCTTCGCCATGGTTTGTTTTTTTGCTTTTCATGTGTTTTCCATGGTTTCTCACGTTTTGCTTGTAATTAGATTTTGAATGTGCCGCCTGCTCTGTGAGCTTTGTGTGGCGTTCTCTGTATTTTGTATTTAATTGCAGTTATCTAATAAAATACTTGAAATATATATTGACCATATCCCTGTATCGAAGACAACTTGAGCAAGCTATCTGCTGCACTCGACAGTCAGATAACATACTATGTCAGTCCAGCAATATACCACAGTTCGTTGATGGAGATAATGATAATCTATTACTTCTTTGAGTCGACAAGACAATCAAGCACGATTGGCACTCACTACTGCCTTTGCCGTATTGTATTCTCTCCATCGCACAAGAACCGCGAACCAAAGTTTGAAGAGTTTCCTGTTATAACTCTAGTCTGCTGCCTTTTGTTTAATTATTCCCCAGGCCTTAAATATAATATTACAGCATATTACATTATTTCTATAAAAATATCTCATTACCTCAATCACTCACATGTGTACATGGTGACTGTAATAGTGTTTACACCGACCAGATTTGTAGCTGAACCAAAACGCCTCAGGTGCAATACTTACAATAGGACTAGACTAAGGTGGCGGCATGTAGGCGTCTATCGCCTGATAACGACTTTGATGCCAGAGAAACCGCAGAGCGGAATGTTTGACTGACAGCCAATAGAGGATGTGCATATGGCGTATCATACCGTAAATATGGCGGACTACTCAAATGCATTCAACAAAAGCATGATTGCAATCTACCGCGATAGTTCGTCTCACGCACATAACAAATGCACTACGATCAAATAGGTTGATGACAGCATTTGATTGAATGGACTGCACTGCGTCATGATTACGGTGAAGGACACCGGTTCAAATCCTTTGTTTGGAGCCAATCAATAATTTCACGCACAACCTCTAATGCACCCAAATAAATTTGTCTTTCAGTTTGAGCCATTCAGGAAAGTACGTGCTTAGAGCTCGTCGCCAGACAGTTTGTTTAGTGACGAAGGAGCACGCAGCGTCTGGGAACAAAACCACATATGCCACTCATATACCTATGTCATTCCTCTTGTGTGTCAGCGTTATTTGTTTCAATATTGAGGCCATGCTTCACTCCGACACGCCTCAATCTGTATAGTCCTATTGTTTTTCTAAATTATTTGACTATAGTTGACTCTATGACGTTCAAAACATGTTAGTATAATCCTCTAATGATAATAAGCCTCAATTATGTAACCAGTTTCTATATGTGATGAAAACCATTACAATGACGCCAAACTGTGAAGCATATTGATTTAAAACTATTATCCCTGTAGGGATAATAGTTTTATAAACATGGATTTGCATGATTGTTTATGTGTAACTGATTTTATTTTGATTCAACAATAGGTTTAAACGTGTTTAGAACATGACGAAGACAGAATATGTGTTGACATGCATTCACAATTTATTGCATGCGACAGGTTGCGTGTTTAATTAACCTACAAATCCAGTTCACCTTGTAAATAAAAAAGACACGCTGTGACCTTTGAACTTTGTGTTAACAAGCTTAGCGTGTTTGTGTTGTTTCTTTGTTTACTTATGTTCCTTTTTTATTTTTGATGAGAATAAGTCAAGTTTTCTGTTGTGCTACATCTTTCATTCATCTAAATTCTTCAAAAAAGTTTGGAAACTTTCCAAAACAGCTATATATCAGAAATATTTGCATGAAAGTTCATCTGTGTTGGTATAAATCATGATTTTGATTTAAACTTTTGATCCAAACACAAGGAAATTTCCTTGTGTTTGGATCAAAAGTTTAAATCATATTGTTTCATATCAATACAAATATTGTTCTTTCCTGTAAAAAATAACACCACATTTGTGATCATTTACTTATTTCATGGTTAAGTAATTGAAAGACAAGGAGGTCTCCAAATCTGTAATTGTCTGCGTTATTTGCATCAGTAAACATGAGTAAGGAATATCACACTCTTTCATTAAAAACGGGTTCGAAGTGCTGTCAGCCTGATGTACCGGTCTTCTGCAGCCCTTGTTTTTTTTCTTGGGTGGCCACTTCTAGGTCTGTATTTGACATCTCCGGTATGACAAAACTTGGCTTTTAGCTTAGAGACCATACTGCGGGAAACTCATAACGTTGCCGCAACTTGATTCTGAGGTATGCCAGCCTCAAGCTGACCAATAGCTCGAGCCTTATCCATATCTGATAATCGAACCATGATTTGAACTTTCTTGCAAATAACCACCATGACCACTATGAAGAAGTGGCCAACAAGAGAGACTGACTTGCGTTGATCCATTTGAATCCACCTGTAACTTTCAATCCCATCCTAGCACTTTTCACTCAAAATGATATACGGCAAACAAAATTTTTTCATTCTATTTCATTTATTCATTAACCCACTCATTCATTCAGTCATTCAAAGCAATGAGATGAGAGCAGACGATCGTCATTTTGGCATAAATTCTTTGAGACCTCTCTGTCTTTCAAAGAAAGTTACTCACCAGTGGAATAAGTTATCGTCATAAATGAGGTGTCATTGTTGACAGGATAGAACAATCTTTTCACTGATATGAAACAATATGAAGACAGAATTACAAATTCTGATATAATACAACCGTTTTTGAAAGTTTCCAAACTTTTTGAGGAGTTAATTTTTCTGTTTTTTTGTTAACGTAAAGGATACTTTACCCTTTCGTCATCATTTTCAATTTGGCGTTATGACGTCAGCGGATTTTCTCGAATTTCTCGGGATTTTTTTCTCACAATGTATCAATATTATTTACATTCAAGGGTAAATACACTCTCGTTTCCCCCTAAAATGGAGTACAACAACATCGTTATCATCGCCATCAAATTAGACTTCCAAAACAAACGCTTGTCCTGAAAGGTTTCGGCAAGACATCTAACATATTCAAATTTAGAAGCAGCGTAAAGTGACAAGTTAAAAGGTTTATTTTCGCCAAAATGCATCCTCTTGGTCTCTTGATTCTTTGTTGACACCGTCGATGATGTTGATAAAGGACATATTACGATCAAGAACCAATTTGTTTCTAAATGTTTTGTTGCGTTACTTAGATGACAAACGTTAAACAGATGATATTCCAATATTGCTCAAATGTTACAATACCACGATCAACCCTTGCAAAAATACAGTCGTATAGGCCTAATAATTAAGTGCATCCGCTTGCGCAACAAGAAGTGAATGGTGCTCTTTAATATCGTCTTGCCTGCAAACAAATGAGCTTATATTGAGATACTTTAAAAAGGCTCAAAGCGTATTGGGTTCTATAATGATCTTACTACAGAAGTGCAATCATAATCGCATTAAAATACATGCGCTTAAGGTAACATCTGCCTTGTACCTAATAATAACAAATATATGTTTTAACATACCGTACTCTACCTATGCTAGAGGTTTGACAGAGCAATCTACAATTATGCTTTACGTATTGTATTGTTGTAAAATGTTGTACCGTCAAAATTTGTAGTAACCACTAGGCTCTCATCGAAATAAATGCTACTTCCAAGCCTAATTCCAAGTTATTGTGAAGTTTCAAGGCATTTGGATATTGTTTGTTATTTTCTAGAAGCAATTTTGATATGAATAAATTCTCATGAGAGTGTTATGCATTAAAAACACATCCAGGCATATAAAATTGCGTATTAAATCATCATGGTGCCTGCTTGGGTTACAATAATTGAACACTTCTGAATTGCCTGCTAGACCTAAACACGTTATAGTAATATACCGAAAATACTCCCGGGCAAACTAGCGACATTGGGGATGTTAAACATTGCTCTAAACAGAAGCAGGAAATGTCTTAGGAATACATTTGTGTCTGTTTGATAGTGCAAAGTATCTTGTAATAGACATCAATATCTTAAAATGTCTGAGATGTTAAATTTGATATAGGATTTCCTGTTGGGGGAAGTAACCGGAACTATGATCTAATTTTCTTTTTCATGATTCGTCGTGTCTGATAATCGGTACAAACAGTGTCGGGAGAATGAGAGTTTATAAGTGCAATGCCGGAACTTATTTTGTCCCTTATTTTTCACTCTATCCTTATGTTTATTTATTTTTTCTCATTCCAGCATCTGCCTGATGTCAAAAATTCGCGCGCTTCGCGCGTAATTGTACCGTAAACTTATTCTGTGGCCAAAAGGTGCTGGATTTACTATACTTTAAGAGGCTCATTCTCCGATAAAGCGTCCAAGTTTGGTCTCGGTAATTGCAAAATTCCAACCACGAAGAATTCATGAAAATCATTCAGAATCGTAAACTTTAATAGTTTCAGAGCACAAAACAATGCATGGGTGATTTTTCAACAATACTTCATTTTTGAGCAATATTACTTGTACGCATTGGTAGTAACGTATCAGTGGTAACGTATCTGTGAAGCCCTTTCACACTTTTGTCTTAAGGTGGCTGTGTACTCTCAGACATGCATGTAGTAAAAGTGCAATAACTTTGTAATTATTCGCGTAAAACATATAATAGTATACATTTTTATGAAGGCAAGACATCAATAAATCTTAATATAAATACAGATTTGGGGTAAAAACAACAATTTTGAAGAAAATCACAAAAAAGTGAGTTTTTGGCAATATTTTTTAGGTACATCATAACAAAAAACACTCTTTCCAAAATATTTTATTTTGTTTTAGCTCAATCTTGAGGCTCCATTCCAAAAACGGTTTTTTTTTTTTTTTTTTATTTTGGCCTTATTTTTTGAGATATTGACCATATAAGGCATCAAAATGAACTTTTTAAAATTCAAAAACGCCTATTTGCACAAAATGATGCCCAAAATCGGAAATAGACCAAAATATAAAAAATGAGAAAACCGTTTCTTGAGTCGATCATGCTTTTTACGATGATCATATTTGCTTACCTATAGATGCTGTATTTATTGAGTTATCGTGTACCTAAATCGTCATTTTACCGAGAAAATGAACATTGAAATAATGGCCGTTGAAGTTTAAAGTGGTCACATTTTGCACTTTCATCGAATCTCACAGGAGAATGCGACAGTTTTCGTTTTTGTAACTTATATTACGTCAACATCGGGTAAATCCACAGCCCCTTGAGAAGTTTGAGCGAAATCCATTCATAACTTGATATTTAAATCGGGGAAAGAACTTGAAAAACCCACATTTTATCAGCTAAAACGGAGCCATTTGACCACTAGGTTTTTGTGAAATCAGTGCTTCCGTGGTGTTTCCATAAGATGCGCCTCGCATGCAGATAAGCGTCGCGTATGCGTCGCGTATTTGTGCGTTAACAAATTGCGCGATACGCAACGCGATGAGTTGTTGCGCGCGTGTACCTTGCTGGTACAACAAAGATTTTCTTTCCTTTCCTTTCAATTTCAAACACGAGTGGAATAGTGAAATAAAATCCTTAAAATATTGCAGTTGGAGTTTACAAATCTGGATTTTCATTCCTTGTATTTATAAAAAACATAACAAGGTACAAACATATCATAAAAACTCAATTTTGAGAAAGAAACAATGGCTAGAGTACACAGCCGCGTTAATCGTGCAAGTGTAAAAACTTACCGACTTAATACTCATACTTGATCAGTCATCACCCAATGTACTAAAGTCTGGTATGGTATTTGGCTTCATTTATCACAGCGTTTTTTCCTTGGTGGTAGAATTTAGGTAACGTATCTGTGACGACATGAACGTAACGTCAGGATTTTTTGCCATTAATAGACCTGATTTGTTTTACTTTGAAACCATTGTGTTATGTACCACATATATAATATAACTATGGAGCCTGCTTGATCCATCACACATGAAAACATTCATATAGCTAGTTATTTTGACAGATTGCTATCCATTAGAAATATGGTAACGTATCTGTGAACAATATTGGCGACATAGTCTCAAAGCCCTGTTGGAAAAATTTAATAACCTGCGTTGTGGTGTTTTATACTTTATAATTAGGGCATGATACCAGCTAATGAAAAGTACCTATAATCCATAATTATGCGCGCATGTATAGCGAACAGGGACACATTATACGGAACGCACCTTGGCTGGCGACATGGAGGAAAACAATGGATATGTATAATCAGCTTTATTGTTTTATACTTTCTAGGCATGTTACAACCTCTAGCCCCACACACTTTAGAAAGCAACTCCTAAGTATCAGTTATATTAATAAAAGTCATTTCTTTCTGACGAAACAAGTCTGAATACGACTTGTAACTATGGGCGACAGAGATTTGGCTTTTTGGACACTTTATCGGAGAATGTGCCAAGAATTTTTTCCAACTCCATCCCCCCCCCCATGTCAAAAAGAAATCTACGCCACTGATCATCATGCTCAGATTGTACTGCCTCTTTCTGAGACAAGAACTTACTGTGTTTCCTTTGGTGATTGAGATTTTCAGCTTTTCTGCCTATGCTCCCGGATTGTCGATTAATTTACAAGATCCAAAACAACTTGTGAATTTTTCAAGAAGCTCACGAAGAGTCGCCTTTTTCAAGATGCTCATCAGCGATATCTTATGAGCTAATGAGCACAGTCGAACATTTGTTTCTTATGTTATGTACAAGTGGGCTGCGATGTAAATAATGAATCTAAAAATGCACCGTATATTGCTTAATGTTCACTGAGCATTCAAATTTTACGTTGCATAATTTAACAAAAAAGACGAGGTATAGCAAACCTGAAAATACGCCGATAGTCTTACCAGATATCCGCAGAAAGCGCGATTAAATTACAGTTCCAAGAAGTAAGACATATATTTATAATGTTTAATTTTGGCCCTGCAGCTAAATTCATAAATTGATCCCTACAAAGGAAGGTATTGAAATATGTACAGACATACCCAATTTAATTTTATTAATGTAAATAAAACCTCATGACGTCATTGGAAATTGGACACTGTTGTGAGTGTTAAGAGTGTTTAACTGGTCACTATCATGCATTAGTTCGCACTTGTAATCGATGATATTACATGTATTACTGCACACATCGCTGCCAGAAATTGACTACGTACTTAAGGTACAGGGTGTCCCTGAAAGAACTGTATCGTCGGAAATGTAATTGTTTAGGTATTCAACGCCACAACTAAATAACTGGCGTGGCTGAAGTAAATATCAGCTATCATATACTTTTGAATTTTGACAATTAACCACACCGTTTCGAAATATAAGAATGTTACATATTTTCAAACCTTTACACGGATTGAAATATCAACCAATGGTTTGTATTCGTAGTGCTAATCACTGCGCATCATCGGTTCACGAGGCGTCTATTGTCATTGCTCCGTTGAACGGATTGAAAATGAGCTAGTTTCGCAAAAACTTCATTTATTTTAAAAACGGAGCGGTCAATTGTCAAAATTCAAAAATGTGTGATATTTGATATATTCCTCAACCCCTTTGGTTATTTAGTTATGTTTGGTTTATGCCTTAAAATACCAAAAAAATCAGTTCAACGATACACTTCTTTCAGGGACACCCAGTATGTGTCCAAATCAGTGCTGCAGCTGGCAGTGCTTTTACACATAAAAAAAATCAAAAGTGGCCCAGCTCGTTTTCTGGACGATTTAGTTAATTGAGCATAGCGTTTGGGCCCGAACTAGTAATGGAAATATGTAAACTTTCCATCAGCCAAGACGTTACTGATTCCAATTATAACATAACATTGTTGCCATGATCTCGTTTATTTTTTTCTAAAAAGCAATATGACCCAATATCGCAGAACAAAGGGCACTCACGTGATGTGTTTTACATAATCTCAGTACACAATTTTGAATAATGAGCAATAAAGTAAATTATCTTTATGTATCATTCAAAGAAAGAACACAGAAAAAAACAAGGATATATTGTGGTCCATATCTGACTCTAGGCAGAAATAAAGAACAACATACTTGCAGATTATGACATTGCACAAAATGAAAGAAAAACCAAATACGTAAAAATGTCTTCTTCGTCATTCTATTTTGGCATCTACCTAGTGTTGAAGATTGAATAAGATGACGCGAGAGCATATTTGACAACTATATTTAGATTTTCAATTGTATTAACAGACATCGTACTAATTGATTGAAGTAACATGTAGATTAGGGTGATTCACAAAAAATAAAATTGGTATTTTTCAACGGGACACCCCCTCATTTTGTTCATTTTGATAATAAGATCATACCTAAAAAATATGAAAAAAATTCAAAAAAGTTTAGGGGGTGCTACCGGTCAATGAACTTTTGTACACAAAGTCAATGGGATTTATGAGCCATTTTCTTTCAAACACAAAAAAGCCATGTTAATTTTCCCTGATTGTGCCAAAAATATTTGATCATAGTGCGAGTAATGTCCTTAAAATAAATGCTAAAGAAAATTGTAAAATGTTAACCCGCTTTCCAGAAAATTGCATTTTTGTGAAAACTGTTACATTTGGGGCAAGGCAGTTGCTGGAACAGCCAAAATATTATGGTACTTGGCTAATATAAAGTTGTGTTTTGAACTGGCCACTATCCAATGTTGTGACCCCAATTTATATACATTTCTTTTCAACCATGGTGAATCTAATCCTTCCTGTGGTCATTCAATTCAAACAATACAAATCTTCATCAGGTGTGCCCATAATGACCACCCCTGATACAGATGTATGGATTTTGATAGTTACTATTACATAAGATTTCAAAAGCTGGTATCACCATTGGGGTAAACTAATATGTGAAGAATTTTAATCTTTTTTTTATCAACAGTTCAGTTCAATAAGGTATAAATTTGGGGTGCCTGGTGGGATTCCAGGGGATATCCCAGGGTATTCTTTTCTTGAGCTACACTCCCTCTGTCACTTTTGAAACTTTTTTATTATTACAGTCAACTATGAACTTTAATTTGGTAAAAACCCATGTTTTCACAAAGTTAGGTATATCATTGAACATTTACTTCAGTTTTGCAAGCCTGGTAGACTTTTTAGGCCCTGAAATAAGCGTTTGAAATTTTTGACAAAAAATCCCATTGACTTTGTGTACAAAAGTTCATTGACCGGTAGCACCCCTAAACTTTTTTGAATTTTTTCATATTTTGCAGGTATAATTTTATTACCAAAATGAACAAAATGAGGGGGTGTCCCGTTGAAAAATACCAATTTCATTTTTTGTGAATCACCCTAATGTAGATATCAACAGAAGTAGAGAAAAAACAAGCTGCTCGGGTGTCAAGGCAGAAGGATGAGTGTGCTTGAGACTAGTCACACGATACACTCTACCTCACATTGTTGTTTTCCACTGATACTGATATATATCACAGTCTACACTTTACGGGTTACATATATATAATATAAAATAATATTTATAAGAAGGGGGATATTTGAAACCGTCTATGTATATTTAACCTCGGGTGTCAAGATTCTGTGTATACTGCGCCAAAAATGTATCCTTACACTTGGAAGAAAAGTCCTACTTTTAAAACTATTTATTTGCTTAATAGATGCACCATCTCATCCGGCACATTATGACACCCCATTGAATCCAATGTGAATTCAAGAAGCAAAGTTTCAAGCATTTGATTAGACGAAGGTCTAGTTTTAAAAGTGACAAACTGGCCTATTCAAAACACCACGGACTAGACATCTGGTTTGAGAGTGGTGAATGGCTAATTTATGCGTGCCTTTAATAAAAACAAAAGGAACAAAGGAAAATTTAAACAAAAGAACTGGCAAATAAAATGAAAATTATGAAAAGTATAGAGAAGTAAAACTGAAATAAAAACTGCATTATATAAAGCTTCATTGAAGAAACTGTGTTGTCTCTGTGTTGCGCTTGTTGGAATCTTATTATTTAATTTCTTGAAATTTGGAATGAAAAACCTGCAGCAATTGTTATTTCTTGTATTCTTAAACACTAGAGAAAGTTCCTGCAATGGCGTGATATGATACGATAACATAGTTCAGCACATGCACTATGATGTCGACATGATACACGTAAGCGCTATTTGAACCAATCGGAGGTACATAGCAGCAAAGTACAACGTACAAAAATATACAATGTTAGCTTTTGATTCGGTTCATTTTCTCTCATTATATGACATTTTGTTGAAACATTACCAAAATGCATCCGCACGACGTCGTTTTTAGTAAATATTCGCTCTACCTATTATTGTAACATTCCGATTCTAGGGCGATAGGCCATTTTAAGGCGTAAAACAAGGTCAGCCTATGATGAAATTTTTATAATTTGGCATCTTAATCATATAGTTTCATCTGGTTTTCTTGGTGTTTAACTGTGAGAGTTCTGAATGCTAAACTAGCAAGCTGACCCTCTTACTGTAGAGACGCTACTTTTTTTGCTCTCTGGTAATGCTATATTTTTGCTTGCTACCTTAGTTTAATTAATACATGTCATTTGGTTAATGTTATATGCTTGCTACCTAAGTCTACTTGTAACTAGCTGAAATCATAGGTTGTATATATTGTTGTTGTTTGTCCCTGAAGAAGAGCAGTTTTCCCCCGAAACGTTGGAGGTAATTTTGTTCAGTTTTGTCTACCATCCCTGTGGTTTTGGATTTTTCCATGGTTTACATACTGCATTGGTATTTATCCAATTTTGTCTTTGTCTTTGTCTTGTCCCCAATACCTGGCTTGAATCTTTTAGCAGTCAAAGTGACCTCAATTATCATTAAGGTAAACGTAAATGTCTTAAAATATTTGTCCAATTTGCCTTTACCTTCGGCGATTCTGTATTAAGTTTCACTTGCACAAAGCTCATTAAAGCTTGGAAACTGTTAGAAGTCTGTTGAAATTTACATCTTTGAATATAAAAGCCAATGCAATTTCTCATGAACTTCTGTGCAACATTTGGAACCTTCAGCAACATGTTCTGAAACATGAAAGTGATAAGCTGAATTTATACTACATCGCTGAGCGATAGCGATCGGGTTTTAACCAATGAGGTAGAGCGCTTTTTGCTGCGTTGGGAAGAGCGCGTCACTTCATTGGTCAAATACAAATCGCTCGTCGCTCAGAGATGATGGAGTATAAATTAAGAAGTGTTAAATCCTAAATAAATTACACCGCTTCTTTCCCATGGGTCTCCTCCTTCGGCGCCAATTAGACGACCAAAATTGTTGCGAGGCACTAGGAATAATTAATGTCAGGAAATAGTTATGAATACAATAAGCAAATGGGCATCCTAAAAATGGAAATGACTTTTTACTTGTTAGTTAGCTTGAAATACGACGTAGTCAGCTCCTTTAACATGTAGGAGAGAATGTGGTGAAAATAGCATTTTCGTAGAATTATTTGCCAAAAATCAATTGTGTTTCTTTGTACATAGCCAGAATGTCCCAAATTTGTACGGGCGTCCTCACATTATAACGTCATAACGATATTATATAGGGAATGTTTGTACTTATTTTGATACTTATCACTGGATAGAGGAGACTCATGACGTTTATAATTGAGAATAATAGTTGCCCCCTTCGTAGTCCGTGTTACAAAATATGTACAGTACAGTAGTTTTAGGGTTAAGCCTTGTTTTTCTGACGTATTTTATTTTTACCTACATTCTATATACTGTTTTTCCGAATATCTGAGGGTAGATATGGGTCTTTTCTATCCAGTGATAGCAAACCAACATGCTCCATATTATGACGCTATGACGTGAGTGCACCCTGCCAAAATGGGAAGTTTTATAATGCTATTTATAAAACAGTCGCCCAAGGTGCAATTTGTACCAAATTTTGGCTATGAATGAAAATTACTATTCTAATAATCGATACTGTTAAAATAAGCATGCATGGTGGACATAAGACTAGTAATATTTGCCTTCATATTTTAGCGTTTTAGTTATATTCATTACGACCCCCCCCTCCCTTATATATAACACGAAGGTTAAGAAAGTATAATCTCCAAGTTGAATTACCTTAATAATCTTTCGGGAATTTAACATAATAAACTAATACTAAAGCAATTTCCTGAGTGTCACCGGTCGTTGTATTTTTTGAAACGGGAGAAATATACAATGTTTTCTCAACCTCATGAAATACACAGACGACATCATTATTTCTGCGGGCATTATCACTTTTAGCGTCATTATTGTATATTAGTTTTTTCTCTATTTAAAATAACTGTACAAAAATGAAGTAATAAAATATAAAGAGGAAATCAAATGCTCGGCTGGCTCTAAACATAATAGAAGCCTCGTTCCCTTCAGCATATTAATTTAGTCCTCAAGTTATTGAGGAGTTTGTGGAGAAGAAAATATTGTTAACATCGTCATAATGTAAAGACTACACAAAAAGTAACGCAGCTGTTATAAATACGCCTATAGCGTCAGAATTAATAATTGTGTTCAATTGTGTTTCAACATAGAAAGAAGGATGATTTATTTACGCGCATTTTGATACCCCATTTCTCCAATTTTTGTTCAATATTAACAACACAGCACTGCTTTTAAAGAGAAATACCTGAATTTAAAAGTTGCAGCTATTTGTATTGATTTGAAGTCAGCGCGAAGATAGTGGAGGGTTTTACGTGCCGCAATGCTTGCGTAATAACCATTGATCGCTGTAAACTGCAACTTTTAAATTCGTGTATTTTTTTCAAAGGCACTATAGTGTTGTTAATATTGAACGCCATTTGACAAATGGGGTATCAAAATGCGCTTAAATAAATCATCCTTCTTTCTATGCAGAAATATTGTGGAAATGATTATTAGTTCTTAAGCTATAGGCGTATTTATAACATCTGCGTTACTTTTTGTGCAGACTTTATTTTAAACATGTAAGCACTATTATAAGCATAACATTGAATATTGACACCAGCGATCAGTATTGCATTTGTTTGTCTGGGCGAATTATCATATTTTGTAAATTTTGATATTCGTTGGTTAAATTGTTCCAAATAAATAGTAAACACGTCAACATAAAAATCAAACATCAGTATTTTAAACATAGCATCCCTGGAACTTTCAATCGATCTCATATCCGATACCTAAGTAGAAATATTACAGCTGTATGTGAAATGTCACTTTGTCTTTTGGCTTCACCATTAGTAGGCAATGTTAGCACCGTAGTGGATACCGGCTCGAGATCTTATCCCGTGATTATAAAATTATCCCGGGATAATTTTATTATCTCGAGATAATTTCCAAAAAAATATCTTTATTTCCCCAAAAATATGTTACATGTCACTTCCGGTGCTCCGTAATGACACGATATTGGATAGGCAAAAGTCAAAATCCTATCTTTTATTCTCTAATTACATTACAAAAGGTTCAAGAAGACCACAACTTAATTTAATTTGAGTGACACAAACGGATGTAAAGTCCAAATGAATTGGCATTTGTCTGAATTCAATGGTTGATAAATAACAGGTGTCAAACTATTGACCTTTTCGGTAAATCCCATAAACCTTTGCGAGTACACCTGAGATGTCGTCAGTTGATGTCACGCCGACTTGCAATGCGCAGAAACGATTTTCGCTAAACGATGTGTGCATCGGCCTGATGCGTACTGACGTCACGACATCTCAGGTGTATTCGCAAAGGCTTATGGGATTTACCGAAAAGGTCAATTGAATACTGAATACCTATGTGTGTATCGTCATGAATGGATGTATTAGCATGGTTGGACTTCACTATTTTAAACACTGCATGCAAATAAAAGAAGATTGCAAAATAACCTCATCGGAAAAGAATAAGAGATTCTCTCAGAATTCTTCTATTGTGCTCAACTATAATTTCCGAGCATTTGTGTCCAATTAATGAATGCCCTCGTCGTATAATTTCTAAAAACGGTCTCCGGTTGACACTATAATTATTTCAAATGCTCTTTGTTAACCCTGCCAACAGGTTTATTGCTGGTAACAGTATGTATGAAGTCCGCGTTAAAATATTAGAGAAGTTAAACACATCTTCCATATTTATCGGTGAATGCACTCAACGGAAAGTCACCCCAGTGCACCTAGAAGAAAATACCCACTAGACATGTCAATTGAGTGACTAAATTGTGATCAGTAATCTTGGTAAAATTATAGTTTGCATTAGCGCATTTGTCACGTACCGTAGTAAACGCAAGCCAAGAGAATTTACCTTAAAACTGGGTTTTTTAATGAACTATTATATGTTGATGTTTATACATCAACTATAATTGACTATTGCATGTTGATGTTTATACAGTCATATAGATGTATAATTTTATATTGTGGAATTAAAAAATATCTATATAGGAACCCGTTATAGGGTTATTGGGTGGCATGTACAAGGTGACCCCATAAAAAGGTTACATGTGGAATTTTTTTCATGGTACAACAAAATAATGCCAATTTTTCAGATATTCTTTATTTATCCTTTCTGTACTTGTCTGCTAAGTTTCAACTCTGTATCTTAATAGCAACTTCTACTCTGATCAGATCGTAATAGGCGGGACTCGTGGATTGATACAGAATGGCGTACACACAGCTAGGCGCAGCAACTATATACGCGAACTGCACTTTGCGTTAAGTTGGAACTTTATTGACTCGCGCATTAACAAAAACTGAATAATTCCCACTTTTTAAGAGCTGATCATAGTATAACTTATTAGCGCGATGGCAGAGGTGTCAAGAGTGGCTATAACCATCAACCATCAAAATATCGCACATCGAAAGTTGAACACAAGCACAAGTTGCTTTCATATTTGTCTTTGTTATTTTCATTTTTCTCTTATGTTTTAATGGATGAACTTACTGACCGTTACGGTCTACATTATTTCGGAACAATGCTTTTTGTGATGTTGTCCGCACAACAATAAAACGCTGAATTTTGTGGGCTTTTTACGTTAAGGGGGTCAAATTAATATCATTAAAATCATATTTATTGAGCAAAAGATGGAGCAAGGCTAAGCATAATCACATTAATTTTTAAACTAAGTTGGAAAAGACAAGTTAAGATTCGTGTATTTTAACTAACTTAATCTATAACATTATTATGAGCCCTGGAAATGGTAAAATTGAGAAGGGCCGAGAAAATTGTGGCATGGGGGAGATATTTTTGATAAGCCAAGAGGGGTGGCAACCAATATTTGGCAGATCGAAAGGGGGAAACAATTTTTGGTCAACATAATATGGAGCACGTCTTATTTATAAAGCCACATTTTTCTAATGTCATTAAACTCGAACATTCATAAGTTCTTTCATTTATTGGAACACAAAAGTGTAACTTTTGATTTCGTTTCTCTCTTATGGTTATATACTTTTTCTTTAATTCTCTCAGTTTTGACAAATTTGTCTTTATTTAAGATATACAGGGGAGAACGTAACTGGTACTTTTGCGCACTGTACTTTGAGAGTTAAAGATTTGTTTTTGAACCATTTCAATTTAGCTAATTTAGCAATAGGCGGTCAATTGATTTATTCCAATCTATTTTAGCCATGCTTATTTTATAAACAAGCCTTTAAGGATGATGGGCAATGTGATTGAATAACCTTTAACTACATTTCTAAGAAGAACAAATTTGTTTGGATCATTGATTATCGTCTAATTTTAGAGATTTTTGGTTTGACCTGTTGGTAATAATAGTGTCCCCAATGCCCAAGGTGCTAATCGTGCTAGCCATTTGATATCTAATGGGGGTATTACTGCCCAGAAAAACAAATCTTCCATTTTGTCAATTTGTGTGTTTTTAAGTGTGAGGTATCATTGTATTCTGCCATAATTGTTGTAGGATAAAATACTGTAAAATATATTGATGAAAATACATTTTTTTACTAAACGCTCAATTTTGATTGTGCGGCTGTGAATGTTTTAATCCACGAAAAATGAGGCTCAGATTATAAAGTAGGGTAAAACAGCACGAACTGTGATGTGCTTCACTCTGAATGGTCGCAACTCCATCCGTGAGAATGTGTTTTTTTTCTATTCTATGGCTGTTACAGCCAATATCAACTGCTGTATGCAATGTCTCTGCCAATCAACAGCCATCTACGAACTTATATAGTAGCAGATGAATAACCAAACACAATCTTAGATTGTTTTAGAACAGAACAGGTAATGAATTCAGCTTATACCATCCGGGAGTTTCTCGGGATGTATGTATGGATTATGTCATTTGTGTATGGATTATAGGTGTTGTATTAAAGGCCCAATCAGTTATCTTGGGATAAGTGCATAAAAATTAAAATTGTGAATTAAGTGAAGGATAAGTCATTAAAATTGTTATCGGGTATTTTTAATAGAAGCATTTTGTATAATACGAGAAAAACTTCAGAAGTATTGTCAAAACATGTAGTTAATTTCTCTACGTTGAGTACTTAAGTAGAGAAATTACAGATTCATGTAAAATGTTAACACATCCATGACAAAATCTGAATTTTATCATCTTTACGATCCTCCAGGTGGGCAAATCAATGAATATACAACTCTATAATTCAGGACCGAATAGGATTGAACACCTAGAATATTATTCAAAGTGTTACATTTACTTGAGTCCACAATAAACAATCAGTGAAAAAAGTTTATTTTATTTTAGAAAAGTATTCAGACAGTTGCGGTTACTGAATAAGATTGAATAGGATTGTAAACCTATAATTAAGAAATAAAGGGTAATGCATGATCCTTTACACGAAAATAATGTGTCCGAGGCAGTAAAAACGTAAATAATGGGTGAGGCGCAGCCGAACCCATTATTTAAACAATTTTACTGCCGAGGACACATTATTTGCTTGTAAAGGATAATGCTGCACCCTTTATTTCTATTCTATTACCACAAAATAGTGCGATTTAAAGAGAAAATATCACAATTTTTGCCCAAATATTTCAAGTTGTTTACCTCAAGATGTAGCGCCTACACGTAGCCAAAGCGTATGCACGTTCCAATAACACAACCTAACATTAATTCCATTCTCCCCTATAAGCAGGTATGCACATACAATAACACACCCCTGGCATTCCATTCTCCCCTACATAAGCAGGTGTGCTGTGCGCTTTGCTGTGCGCTGAGATGATATAAGAACATAAAGTTCGTTGCCCTTGACACTTTATCGCTAATTAATGGTCTGTCACGTGACGTGTTCCAACAAATCACAGTGCGCGATTTTGAATAATGGGTCGTGGGGGTAATAGAATAGTATTCAAAGTGTTGAGGTAAGTTTAAACTGGATCACAACTAAGAAAAAATTTGACTTACTCAATTTTTCGTCCGTCATCCGACGAGACTTTTTCAAGAGTTGTTGACTGGACCGGGAATTTGGTTATGTGACATCCATAATAATCAGTGACAAAAAATCAGTTTATTTTTTTTTTAATATTTAGGAAGTTGTGGGTATTGTTGTTGTATGAATTCAGGATTGAATAGCAATGTATTTTAAATGTTAAATTACTTTTCAGTCCAGAAGAAAAAAACAAGCAATCAAGTGCGTAAGCAATGCATCAACCATACCGATCACAATTCCTTTGAACGCTGCGCAAACTTTTATGATGTTATTGTCATTCATTTATATGAGATATCAGACAAGATTTGAACGCTATTTCTACACTTACATTGTCTAATTATGGAAAACCAAAATGAGATATTTTGTGTATATTGTATTGGCTGTCAGGGGAGATTTATGTCGCAAAATGATGTTTTATCACAGTAATAACAACTAGTAAAAGCGTAAATATAATGTTGGTTTCAATGTTTCCAATTATTTCCGAATGATATCACGTAATATGCTAGTCGGTTTCGATATTTCTCTCTGATAAATACCAATAACAGGACGTCAAATTTCATCAGTATATCGTCTATTAAAAGAATTTTTTTACAATTTTACATGCTCTCTCATAAACATCTCAAAAAAAGTAATTACCCCCCTTTGAATAATTGTCATTATTCAAAAACGGTGGAAGCATAATTTATTTTTGCACATTTTGATACCTCATTTGATACGATAGCCCAAAAAACATTAAAACACCAGTCAATTTAATGTAGTGAGGTCCAGATTTTTAAAGTTGCACTTACAACAAGATATCATTACACAGATTGCCTTCCATTATACTAAATACAAATCAATAGAATGTGCTGCAACTTTCAAATCTTGGGTTACATTGATTTAAATATACGCTGTGACATCAATATTTATTACTACAAATGAGGAGTCAAAATGTGCAGAAATAAATTCTGCTTCCAACGCATTTTACAGATTTGTAATACAATAGCCATTTTTGGAATAATGGCCATTATTTAAAGGGGGTAATTACTTTTTTTGAGATGTTTATTACATGTTCTATCTGTTGTGCCTTGTCTTGCCAGTTTCCGTTCTATTACCTATGCTACTGTTATATCAGACATCAGACATTTATTTTTATGGACACAGTTAGTCTTCATTTTCTAACACAACAAAATACTACACGGTCAGTTTATTATTTTAGAGTTCCTTATGTCATAATTTCACTTCTTGCTTATACAAATAATAAAATAAGTTCTTCCTCTTTTCCCCTTTTTCTTCGTCTTCTTCCTCTTTTCTATTCAGTAATACTTTGCTGCTTCAAGAGCGCACACCCTGGACATTCCAACCAACGAGACAATTGGCAGTTAGTTTCTTGTCCAGCTAACTTAATTCATCCACGAGAGCGTACTAGGGTTCGAACCCGCAACCTCTCGCACCATAGTCGAACGCCTTATCGATTGAGCTTACTTGACCATCATGATAACAAATCAACCGATAAAGGTTATATTGAACGAACATTCGTGCCATCTTTGGGTGACAGAATTTAATCGTAACATTATTAATATTATTATTACTATCATTATTATTCTTGAAGATATTCATCAGAACTGTTCATGATAAACTGTTATTTGTAATTTTTTACAACTAGTCCCAAACTTTCCACTTACTTGCAGACGTTTCGAAAACTGACAGATTTCTTTATTGATGATATCGATTAATTCTGCTGCTTAATAGCAACGGATTTTTCTTTTTCAACTTGATTTATCTTTTTCGGTAAATGGTTGGAGGAGCACAAAACTGAGGCTGAGAAAATTGGTGATAACATAAAAACTAGAGCCACCAGAAAGGAATCCAAATCGGTTGTTCACAAATCGGCCATTACTGACCATGTAATAGAAAACTATCACATCATCGATTGGAGGAGACTACATGTAGGATCCTTGGCAAAGATAGTAAAAGATATAAGAGATGGATTAAAGAGGCGTTCATCATTAGAAAGTGGGGCAAAACCATGACCAAAGACGAGGGGCAATACAACTTAAGTCTTTAGTCTTAACTTTCGTCTTTGACGATTAAATGATAACTGTAGAAATATTAACTGGCAACTACGTTGCTAAGCATCTGAAATCATCAGCTGTATACAGATCGTCATTGCAACAATAGCATCGATAATTTGGACTAAATTTAGTTGTAAGAAATTACAATTATTATTATTATTATTATTATTATTATTATTATTATTATTATTATTATTATTATTATTATTATTATTATTATTATAAATCAATAAGTTGATGCTCAATCCATCCAATTAATATATACTCAAATGAGAACGAGCAGCTGTGAGGGAAAGATAGGGCACAGACGGCCCAATGGTAGCATATCCATCCGTAGGAGAATTTATCGTCAATATTTTGGTGGTTACTTACAGCCAACGGACATCCACGTCATTTGATCTCACATTGCTGCAGATGAATGTCGGCCTTTAAACATTTAACAGATCTAACTAACTGATATTGTGAGGACTTCAGGGTGTTTTTGAAAAGCAGCTTCTGTGATTATCTTGGGACTTTCGTGTGGATTATAGAATTCAGGATCGACTGAAATTGTATTTAAAATGCTAAAATTACTTGAGTGAGAAAGAGTTAGAGGGAAAAATTAAGGGCGTCATACATGTAAGCATACAAACATAAACTTATACACAAACAGGCAGAAAAAGGGTAATGCTAATAGTAACCATACATGATGATCATGGTGATGATTTTAATCATCATCAATCATCATAAAAATGTGCCTGTAAACATCATATGTAGTCATAATGAGAAAGGACACGGGGTAACAAGATATGAAAAGGAAGACGAGTTCACGAGAAAAAGAAAGAAGAAAAACTATGAGGCTTATCGACAGGGGGAGATGTGCTGAAGCTGCTTGTGATGTAATGAGTTTTCAGCTTGACATTTCTTAAGATTAAAAATGGTATTTAGTCTTTAGTTCAGAGAGCAATACCTGCAAATTGCTCAAGTATTTCCCTGTGCATCATCCAGGATGTGAAACCGTATTCCTTAATGACAGCATGCCTCACATGGCATTCCCATCGAGATTTACTAATGTTAGAAACGAATGTGCTGTTTAACTTTTAATGCCCAAATGATCAAGTTCCCACCATCGTTTGTTATTCACAGCTTATTACGTATAATGAAGTAAAGTGTAACTCTCACAAATTTCCTAATGAGCTCTAGCAATTTCATTATCTCAATGTCAATAGTAATGATACGAAGTAGGTCACACAACATAAGTAATAAAAGGAGAAATATATATCAGATGTAGGTACATTTTTACAAGACAAGTATGTATCTTGTTGCATTTCTTATAAAACTTTTACTATACAATAGTTGCGCGCATTAAGGGTGTCGACTTTGTCTGCAACAAGGATACATTGTACGTCCTTGTCAGCAACCACGGTTGTTTGATGGAATCATTTAATTAGTTTTTCAAACAAAACATCATGTACAACCAACTATTAGGCTTAAACAGCTAAAAGTGATACCATGTTTATGTATACAGATGCTTTTGTGTATTCTCAACGTTAATGTCCCCTCTTTTACAAAATTATTCACTTTTATAGTATTTTTAAAGCTTAATTGGTACTCCACAAAAACTTGCAAATTTATGTAATGATGATCTTAATGTAAACATAAAAGGAACTCGTCTTCAAAGGGTTAATCATTGTAAACACCTTGGCATTGAAGTTGATGATAAACTGTTATGGAACAATCAGATTGACCAAGTGAGAAAGAAAGTTTTAACTGGTTTGTATTTTCTAAGGAGAGCCGCTAATTTTATCCCCAAACACCATCAGTGTCTACTTTATAAAAGCATTGTTGCCACTCACTTTGACTATTGCAATGTTGTTTGGGGAAGATGTAACAAAACCCTTAGTAATAAACTTCAAGTCTTACAAAACAGAGCAGCAAAAATTATTACAGGTGTAAGTAGATATGAGTCAAGCACAGAAGCTTTAAATGTTTTAAACTGGAAAAATCTTGAAGGAAAGTTATACATAAACGAAGCAGTTACAATGCATAAAATTGTAAACAATCAAGCACCAAAATATCTGTGCAATAGATTTGTTAAAAAGAAACTTGTTATAACACCAGAAATAAAGATGTTTTTATCATGGATAAGCCAAATACTGAATATAAGAAGCGTAGCTTTAGTTATAGAGGTGCTCAACTGTGGAACTCGATTGATGACAATGCTAGAAGCATGTGCAATGTGAAACATTTTAAACAACTTATTTCTTAATATTTGTGAATAATTTATCATTTTGTATATTTTATATTGTTTAATATCTGTATTATTTATGTAATAGTGATCTTGATGTGTTTTAATAAGTTAAATTTAATTTGTATATAAATCGTATATGATGTATGGATCTTGGGTATGGATGATGCGTGTTGAGGGGATGAAAGGGTGGGGGTGAGTTGGGTGTGCGTGTATGTAAGTGAGGGGGGTGAGTGGAGTGTATGTTGTTTCATGGTGGGAATGTGTGTGCTTGTATGAAGATGAACGTAGGTGCTACTTTTATAGTATTTTATATTAATATGAAATTTCTGTATTTGTGCAATAGTGGGCCTGCAAATTATCACGATGTGTTTTAATAATTTATTTCCTAAAAATATTTTTGAATAATGTATCATTTTGTATGTTTTTGTGCAATAGTGGTCTTGATGATGTGTTTTAATAATTTAAATATAACTTGTACATAAATCATATTATAACGTTTTATTGTGAAAGATGTATGGAGGATGTGTGTTGAGAGGGTGAGAGAGGAGTGCATGTGAGAGTGTAACTGTATGAGGAAGAATGCAGGGTTACTATTTTATTTATTATAATATTTGTCTTTTAGTAAAAGATCGTATTAATTTTAGTTTTTAGTCTATGTACACTAATATATTATATTTTAAATTAACTTGTGTTTGTTAGTAATATTTTTAATATCCACACGGACATGTGGAAGAACAATACTGTATTGAACATGTTTTACCGTGTATAAATAAAGCTATTATTATTATTATTATTATTATCATTTATTGATCCTTGATGTGTTTTGTGTCCTCGTCCGTTGGATTCACCATTACCCACTTTTTCTGATTTTGCTGGTGATCCCCTGCAGCCGTCATGGTTCCGGACCTAGGACCCCTCTCGTTTGTCTCTTGTCTACATCCCCAAATCCGTCTTGTCTTCAATCAGCTTCGAAAAACGCAAGAAAAAATCCTACGTCACACTTCCAATCATGATTTTCTTAATACCCTCAGATCTATGAAACTCATCCCTAAAGGATTGTTGATTAGTAACCACATCAATACCACAAGTGGACTTTGTTCTGACCTGGTTGATGAAGCTTTTCTTTCTACATCCAGCAAGCTTCTCGATATTCTCATTATAGATTCTCTCAATGCTGTTCAACAACAGTCTACTGAATTTTTATCTCTCTGTCGTGTTTTATCTTCTCTGGTTAACCCCGGTATCTTTTCAGCCATCCTTATGAAACTCAAAGAAATGGGCTCTAAACTACAACTCGAGCTCCTAACTCAGAAATGTCGCAAACTCCATGATAACATCAGCATTGCACACTCATCCACTGGTGCTCACCACTATATCGACGAGTCTAACCGTCCTACTATGATTAGTGGTGACAAATCTAATGTGCAAGGTTCCATCCTTAATGCCATCAATAACAACGTTCACCAGGATTGTAGACCTATTCACAGACCCACACCGGCACCAACTAGAACTCATAAACGGCGTTGGGTGAAACGAGCTTATCGGCATCGTGCCAAAATAGCCCCTATCACTGATAACAAGAGTGTTGTCAACCTGTCCTCCCACAGTCTTAACGAACATGAAGTCTCTGTTCTATCCCGTGGGCTTAAATTTTGTCCAACAAGTACCTCTCTAGATGATCTTGAGCTTCGAACAGACTTGGATAATTTGCCCGTCGACTTCGTCTTAAAGTTCACTTTCACAGAGACGATGAGGAGAACACTAACACCACTCCTACGACCAATGAAAGTCTGCTTAATCATCCCCTCTTGAAACGGGAAAGTATTTTCACACCCAATGCTGGTCAAGATCCTTTTCTTGATGCTTATATCACTGAAGTGAAGGCTGACATTATCCAAGGGATAAAGCCTAAAACATATCGGAACATCTCGCGTGATGAGAATAAGGCTCTGCATGATATCAAAAATAATCGGAGTATTGTTATCAAGGAGGCTGATAAAGGTTCTGCTGTAGTCATCCAAGACAGGGAAAGTTATGTTCATGAGTGTTTGAGACAACTCAACAACTCTGATCACTACCAAAAGCTTGATCATGACCCCACCACTAAATTTAGCAAGCGTGTATGTAAAGGTCTTAACAAAGCCTTGAAGTGGACCTAATAGATCATGATCACAAGGTTGCTCTCACTCCCAAACGTCCCAAACCAGGTAGATTTTACACACTGCCTAAGATTCACAAGCATTTTGACACTATACCACCTGGCCGTCCTATAGTTAGTGCCAATGGCAGCGTCACAGAAAGGGTTTCTCTTTCATTGACCACCATCTCAAACCACATGTCTCATCCTTGCCATCTTATGTTCAGGATGACATGGACTTCCTACGCAAGATACAGGCTGTTAATGCACAAGGGCCCCTTGCGCCTAACACCATGCTTTGCACTATGGATGTTTCAGCCCTCTACACTAATATCCCGGCACAAGAGGGTATAGATGCATGCCGTTCTTTTCTTGAACCCGCATATTCTTCTGACCAACTTGATGCTTTTTGTGACCTCATGGATATTGTTCTTACTTGCAATAATTTCACATTTGACGGCACAAACTACAAGCAGATATTTGGGACCAGTATGGGTACGAAAATGGCGCCCTCTATGGCTTGCCTTTTCATGGGCCGTCTAGAAGAACGTCTGCTCTCCTCTACATCCAAGAAACCCCTCATGTGGATGAGATATATCGATGATATTTTCTTTCTTTGGACACATGATCCGGATGAACTTTAGCACTTTGTAACCTTGTGCAATTCTTTCCATCCTACTATTAAGTTTACCTCTGAATCCTCTATCAAGGAAATACCCTTCTTGGATGTACTGGTATCCATCAGAGATGATACTCTCCATACGGACCTGTACTCTAAACCCACTGACTCACACCAGTTTCTTCACTGGACTTCCTGTCATCCCAAGCATACCAAGTCAAGTCTTCCGTACAGCTTGGCTTTCCGGTTGAATCGTATCTGCTCCTCTCCCGAGACGCTTCAGAAGAGAAAAGATGAACTTGAAGGCTTTCTTAAGGCCAGAGGTTATCCTGGCTCTGTTATCAACAGGCAAATCAGCAAAGCTCTAGAGATTCCTAGATCTGACGCTCTAGTGCCTCGTACGCCAGACTCTGATAATCCAGAACGCATTCCTCTGGTCATCACTTACCATCCATCGCTTCCTAAACTTTCTCAGATACTTCACAAACACTTGCGTATCTTGCATTCTTCTGATAGATGTAAGAAGGCTATTCCCAACCTACCCATGGTCGCTTATCGCAGAAGTACTAACATCAAGGACATGATTGTACGTTCATCCCTGCCTCCAGACCAACCTCCTCCTAGAGGCTCTATTGCATGTGGATCTTGTAAGTCATGTGAACATGACCTCCACCCGGGCCTACCTGTCAAACATACTAAGGAAGGATCGTCTTCACTAGTTCTTCCACAGGTGAAAGCCATGACATCCACAAACACATCAGTTGTCAGAGTGAGAATGTGATCTATCTCATCACTTGTGCTAATTGCCAAGTTCAGTATGTGGGAGAGACTGGTCGTAGCCTGTCAACCAGACTGGGTGAGCATTGCGCCGATGCTCGCCTTAACAGAAATACACCAGTAGCCAAACATTTCAACCTCCCAGGACATTCTGCTAGTCACATATCTGTCATGGGTATTGACAAACCCCCAAAGACTGACACGTTCATGCGAAAGAAACTTGAGAAAGACTGGATCTCTAAACTTAAGACAACCCAACCACTTGGCTTAAATGTTAAAGATTAACGTGCCAGTGTATCCTTATTTGGCCTATGGATCTTACTTGCGTCAACACATGTATTTGACATACATGTACATGTAGGCCTACATGTTTGATGGGTCAACTCACATGTGGCTTTCACACCACTGTAGGCCTCCCTCCTTGCTTGCTTGTATAGACCTTTTATCACTACCTATTTTGGCATATTTCATGTCAATTTGTTACGGTATTTCACTGTTCTTTGGTTTTAGTGATTTGTTGGCTTTCTACTGTCATCTAAAGGTCTTTACATGCACTGTGAATTGGTTTTATCATGCACGGTCCACATGAGCTCATATGCATTTACTTTATCTGTTTTTCTACTTCCAAACCTACCCCCCCCTTTTTCTGCATGCATACTGCCATTTTATTATATATGTGACCTTCCTCAACTTGTGTTTTGATTAAGCAATTATTGGCTTTTCACTTTTCTTAACACATGTATTATGCAGGCCTACATGTATAATATTTATTGCACCACGCATATCTTTTCTAATTACTTTCTCATTTACTACTGGATCTACATGTATTGTACATGCTTGATGTGTCAATTCACATTTGGCATTCTCACTGTAGGCCTCCTTGCTTGCCTATGTTTTTCCATCTTTTAGTAGACCTTGTATCACTACCTATTCTAGCATATTTCATGCTAATTTGTAACGGTATTTTACTGTGCTTTGGTTTTAGTGATTTTTGGCTTTACCACTTCACTGCAGGCCTATCCACATGAACTGCAGTTACTTTTTTTTCTCCCCCCCACCCCCTCTTTCTGTATGCATACTACACTCTAATATTTGAGACTTTCCTCAACTTGTGTTTTATTCAGCAATTTTTGCTGTATTTTTTTCTCTCTTTTTTAACATTATATGTATTTAAAATAATTGTTTTGTAATATGCATGACTCTTCTCTTTTAAATTTGAGTGACATTGGCCCACTTATCTCCCTCTATTCATTCTCTTCCTCTTCTATTGACTACGGCCCCTCTTGACATCTACTTCCTGTCAATTAGGACAATACCCTATTGTCCTGTGGTCGTGCTTATTTACATAATGCTTTCCAGTTTCTCACTGTAGTAAACTGTGCTTCATTGAAGTAAGACATGCTTATTTTGCTCTGAGCTTATCTTGTTTGCTACTGAGTTCTATTTGAACTTGCCTTCAGTTTTGACTTGAATTTGTTTTTAAATTACAGCATGTAGTTTTTGTTGTTTGCTTTTATATTTTGTTGTCTGTCCCTGAAGAAGAGCAGTTTATCTGCTCGAAACGTCGGTTGTTTTTTCCGTTTAGTGTTTGACTGCTATGTACACAGTGATTTTCATCACTTCCAGTGTACTGTTTTCCTGACACTTTTGTGGGCTCTGGAATTGGCAATTTTTGGCCATCGAACTTTGCTTATTTTGTGCCTACTCTGGATGTTTGGTTTAGCGTGTCTGTTTATATGCACAGTGATTTTCATCACATGTTCTAGTGCAGTTTTGTATTACCATTGATTCTTGTTGTTTTTGCAGGTTTAGCACTTTTGTGAGCCTTGAACTGGTAATTTTGGCTATCGAACTTTGCTTACTTCCTATGCCTACATTTGCTGGTTTTGCCCCCCCCCCTGCATATTGTCTAGTCTGTATTTTACTTGTTTCCCCACATCAAGTTGGTGTACCTTGCTCGTTTTCCTTTCTCTAAAAATCTCAGTTCAATAAATAATGGTTAAAATGAAAGCCAATATTGGGGGCCTAATTATCGTATCATTATAATAGGTCTGGCACCAATGCAAGCATTTGTTTCGGTGTCACAAGTTCATAGTCAAATATGCTGACGCTATTTTTTACAAATCGCCTGGAATTGCATATTTAGGTTTCAGCGATTGCTGAAAAAAGATAGGTATGTTTGTGAAAAGCGTTTCCGCTTGGAATGTAGATGGCTATTGTGGAGCTTAATGTCCGTGATTTTAATTTATAAGCTCTTTCATTGACAATTTGTAACGTCTTTTGCACAGCATGCGGGTCGCCTGCTTGAATCCCGATATTTTAAAAATTATGTTGTTTTTTAACCAAACAACCAGCTAAAAGAGTTCTCTAAACTGTCCTTTAACCGCAGATAACATTAGATTAACTGTGCTATCGGTAGAATTTAAACGAGAACCAAAGTCATGTAAATATGGACTATTGCGGAATATGGCGTTTTAGTAAAAAGTTGCATTTTTGCCAGTGCTTTTACTGTTCTTGCTATGAAGAACATTATGAACTTACCTCCAACGTAGAACATAGTTGGCAAATATATTCCGGTTCAACTATGACTTATTCCAGATCCTTGATCTTTGCTATTGGCAAACTTATGAGCATATTTGTATTTTGTAAAATGGCGAAAATATTGCAAAATTGACCACTCCACCAGTCATACGTTAACACCTAGTTACAACGTGTCAATATGTTGTCCTTTCCGCTTCTGACAGAATGCACTGAGCGTATTGGAATTCTGATTCTTTCCCATTTTATATTGATTGATTTAAAACAATTGATTCGAACCAACGTCCTTGATCCTACTGTAATGTCTGTGGTAATGTGTTCAGAAGTTTTTGGATCTTGACAGGCGGCGAGTGGCATGATAGAGCCGGCAACTTGTGAAACCGCCCGGCCGTATGGTATTTTCCATATACTCGGTTAGTTTTGTGGGGTTCATTATCGAACCCCAACGGTTTTATCATGTATTTATATTATTTATTAACATAGGCCTATTTGTTTGTGATATTTCAAGCGTTTTAAAATTTCAAAATAATCCCATTCAATTACACGGTTGACGATGGAAATTTACTGAATTTAGAGAATGCACGGCGACCACCACCTGGATCTTGATCAATTTTGCAACAGCTGTGCTCAGTCTGGCGTAGGCCCTATAATAAGCGTCTCTTTGTTATTTACATTAGATAAATGAATGGGGAAAAAAGAGAGTTTATTATCGTGAGTTATACCGTAGGTTTGTTGGTTTAGGAATATCGCTATGTACAGCTCCAAGATATAGTATAGTGCGTTTTATTTTTTAATTTATCCCATTATTTTGGCTGCAACTGGACATAAACCATTTGTTACAGTTATTACTTATATTATTTCTTCATTTTTGGTAAACCGAAATAATAAACTATAAAACCATTAACTGATGGAATATATTTTCTATAAGGCGCGTGAAAGTCGATTCCGAGTTTATCGTCCACCGACCGCGGCACTTTTTGAAACCAAAAATACCCACGAAAAAAAAAAAAAAATGCCTAATAAATAATTCATTATTTCCAAAGTATCAGTGTTTTCACCAGTTTTAGCAATTGGAAACATATATTTTCGTTTGTAAAACATATATTCATAACTTGGATGCAAAACCAGGCTCTTTTCTAACTTTTCTAGTCCTTACCCATATAAAAAACATGTTTATAAATCAAATGTATGAGTTTGGCTTTAAATCAACACGCATTTTAGGTCAATAATGAAATCTGATGAAAAAACAAGTCCCGCTGCCTTCAAATTTCAAGCCGTAACAGTATCAGAAATGTTGGATGATACCAGGCAGCTGTTATCACCCACCTCTCCCCCATAAACCCCGGGCCATAAACACAACACACGCCCCTCACATCCACACACCTCGCTCTGCTTTCACTTTGCAATGGAGCTTATAACTCCCCATTAAGAACTCACGAAATCATTTTGTATTCTTACATGTCAAAACTAAGCATAAGCATGCCATTATCTTGCTATTCGGGGGAGCACTTCAATTATATGAGAATGATGCCTACTAATCTCAAAAGACTACTAGTATTCGGCAACATCATTAGTGATATATATCATTAATAAAAGTTGTAATTGAAACAATAAAAGCGTCTGAATTAGGATGACGATAGAGCCCATGGAAAAAAAGTGTGTGTGGGGGTGGGGAGAGGGGTACGGTGGTGGATGGCAAACCATGTGTTCTGGGTGATAGCGAATGGGGGGTCTTAATTTATGGGTTATTCAGAACCACTTTTTAGGTAAGTTACACAGCTGAAGTTGTGATAGTATTGAGATACAACAATATCATGGTATAAACAAGAATATGTTACTTTGGTAAAAATTTGTCTCTACCCTTAATGTACGATCTTTTTAAATTTTTAGATTTTTCTTTTTTACTTCCAAAATGATAATATGCAATCATTATGAAAGTTCCCAATACATTTGGGTGCGAAAAACATTGGGAATTTGCAAAGAAACAACATCATAAACTTCACCTCTATCTCTCGAAATATCTCGCACCTTTTGGATTAGGACGCCGAGTGCGGCCTCAGAGTTAGTCTCCTACGCGGCCAGTTTGGTTACGCTCCCTCCACATGTGGAGGGAGCGTAACAAAACTGACTGCGTAGAAGACTACGATTTGCGACCGATCTGACATAGTATCATAATCTGAAAATTATAATAATATGTCGGACCAACAGAAAATCATCTCGTTTTACTATAAATAGGGCGAATTTGACAGTTTGTTCATAGATTCAAGTTGGAACATGTGTAAGTATTACAAATATGCCAAAAAATCGGTTTTGAAAAAAATAAAGGTATATTCTGAAAAAAGCTTGCTACCAGTTTTAAGATTCTATCATAATGCAGTTTGGTTTTTTTAATTCAGGTGTGATTAAGACAAGTGCGCATTGGCCACACGCCTTGTCACATCAGCTTGCTATAGGATATGTGTATTGATGAGAAAACCTTACTTGCCAAGTTTTAATTTTTTCCAAAAAGTGTTTTTGATTTATGCAACTTTTTGTCATCTCAAAATCCCATTGAATTACTACAGGGAAGGGCCTTTGGCACTTTGCCAATTTCTCAAAATAGCCACATTTTTTAAAACAAAGATTTTATTAAAACTGATTTTTCTCTCCTTTATAGCAGTTGTATATAAAAGTTTTAAGTTTCATTTTGCTGCCAATATATCACAGAATAATACAAACCAAGTTTATTTTCTAACTTAGTGTTACTTAAGTATATATTTAAAAGGAATGTTGGTATTAGAGAATAACGATAGAATTTTTATTTGCCTATCCTCTCCGTGTGATAGATGACAGGCAGGTCCAATATTTTGATTAGTGGATGCCGGCGCAGCCGGTATCCACTACGATAAAAATATTGGACCTGCCTGTCGTCTATCATAGGTAGAGGATAGGCAAAATAAAAATTCCTATCGTTTATTCTCATTCTTAGTCAGTTAAATATTATTTTAATAACTGTAAACAAATTTTTTAAAGCAAAAACTAAGTTACCGTCATAAAAACTCCCCTCAATATAAAATGAACGAAACTTGTTTACAACTTCACGTATTCTGTTGCGCGTATTGCTAGCGCGTTCGCGTATTTCGCACTAGTCTACGCATCCAGCGCGATACATACGCGCACATCTACACGCGTGTTCCGCATTATCAAGACGCATGATGACGTGGGGTCGTCTACGGCCTGATAGACGGCACCCAAAATCATGCGATTGTCCAATCAGAAATGTGTCTACGAACTAGACCATTCCCACTGACTAAGAATTTTTTATGATTTTTTGATTTTTTTTTAGAAACACTAAATTACCTAATTTCTAGGATTTTTTAGCCAAACACTAAATTACCTAAATTTTAGGATTTTTTAGCCATAAAGAAAAACATAAGAATTGTTTCAATTCTTATAAGACTCTTAAAAGGGCATTTCGTGATCCACAGCCTCATCCCCCACTTTTCTCAAAAAAAGTTGAGATTTTTATATCACTGGAAACCTCTGGCTACATAATGTTTATGTGCAAAATATTTCTTTCAGATTAATTCGTTTTGCAAAGATATCGTGAAATTTGAATTTCGTTCTGGTGCACCAGAACGAAATTACAACGCATTGTCTTTGGAGCAGTGTAATATACATAATCATGCATAACTCGCGAACGCAAAATCGGAATCAACTGAAATTTTGGGAATAGGTTTTTTTCGTGGATATCTAATGAAAAATGACATAAATAGAGGATGCTAGGATCACGAAATACTCCTTTAAAATCGGTGGGGAAAATACTTTTCTTTGTTATGTTAAAGATTTAAATGAATAGACCGGGTTGATCTCACACAAGGGTGTTGTATCCGAGGCAGCTACCTTAAGATACTATCATAGTACAGTATCTTCACAAGTGCGGCTCGTCAAACTCAGCTTGCTACCAGTTTTAGATTCTATCATAGTGCAGAATAACTCCAGGTGTGATTAAGACAAGTACGGCTCGTCACATCAGCTTATCGGTCAAAGATTCCGCCATAGGACAATATCAATATTTAGATTTTGACCCAAAGTCTGAATACAGTTTTAGCACAATTCATTGACAACACATCAAAGACACGTCTTACCCACACTCATATCCCTAAAAACATCCTACGTAAATTATAATTTGATTTATTATTTCTTTTTTAAACTTTTGCATCTCTTAACAGTTTTATCTGTTTAGTTGTTTCTATTGTTTTCATATAAGAATATTAAAATATTAAAATATCAATCTACTATAAAGATTAAGCTAGATTGTTAAGCTGTCGCCCTTAAGGTAAAGTGAAACTCAATAAATGAATATAACCCTTTTCATGAATAATTCTAGCAGCATATATCCCCACATCGCTGTGGTCACCAGTCAAATCAAAGCTCCATCAGAGAGCATGCGCATTTTGAAAGTGCGCAATATCATACTATTCAGGATTTTGCTCACTATTTGAATACGAGATGTGTATTCGGATCAACTAACAATCATAACAGTGTTTGAAACCGTTGTGTGTAGGTACACTATATCAGCGCTGCTTCGTTCTCTAATGGGATATCACTTGAGTTTGACAGCGACAGGGATTTTATTACCAAAACCAGTTGTTCAATATTTATGAATTAACTTATGATGTTACGTTGTTTTTGTGTACTTCAGATATTTGCTAATTTTGGATCGGATCACGTGTGGTGAAATCCATTCAAGAACTACAATATTGGAATTTTAGTGACGGGTAAGTGTTATTTGTATAGTTTTGTGAAATATTTTGTTCGAGGTGAATCTCGTAAATTACCCGAATGGTCCATTTTGCACATTCGTTTTGAAATTGAGCCTACATTACATTCACAAGACGTGTGCTCAGCCATGAAAAAGGTGATTGTTTCAAATCTGGTATCATTGTAAAGAAGAATAAAGTAGCTGTCAATTGGTATAAAAATATCACAAATAATCTGAGATATAGAAGCCTGAAAAAACACTTTTCGCTACCGTTTTCTTCCTTTTTGTAAAAATTAATCTGTTCATATAAATAAAAATAAATAAACAAGCAAAACAAAAACACAATGATAATTTATTAATTTACCTTCCTTTTAGAGGAATTCCTAAAACAAAATAAATATTTCTACTGCTTTGTGTGATCACTAATTAATCATATGCGCTTTGCGAGTGTATCATTGTAATTCATGTTTCTGTGCGTCAGTGTGTGCGTTTGCTTAATGTACGCATTTGTTTTTAATGTGTATGCAAAGATCCTTTTACCCTGTACCCTTTGTACTTGAAACTTGTAGAAAGCAATTTCGATTTTTATTTCAGTTTGTTACATAACCGCAGAATATCTGGTTTGCAATTACCTTGATCAAAGTATAGAAAAGAAGGTTTTAAATTTCGAAATACAATATTCATTAGCAGAGAAGTCGAGCGTGATTTATTTAGCCAAATAATCCTAGATTTATTTCCCTGTGCAAAAAATATAGACCATCGAAATATTTCCACTGAGATTACAAAGGAATATACACTTGTGTGATGTAATACACATCTATTCATACACAGAAACAGACGGGAGGGAGGAGAGGAATTGGAAGAGGGAAGTGAAGGAAGGGGAGAGGATAGCTTAAGATTGGAGTGGAATAGTGTGTATGGGAGCGAATATATCGAGTGCAGGGGGAGGCGAGGGGGGAAGGAGATATTAGGGAGAGGAGGAGAGGGAATAGGGGAAGAGGAGGTAATATAAGTGGGAGAGAGTGGAGCATAGGTAAGAGGTAGGGGTTGTGCTTTCTTGGGACAATAAATTCATAATCAAATCATCTCCATTTATTCCACTTTTTTACCATATGTCACCAGTTTAGCTTCAATATGCCAAAAAGCGCTCTTCCTCATTGGGTAAAAACCAATCGCTGTCGCTCAGCGATGTAGTATAAATTCAGTTTTAAATGTTATGATTGCAGACAAGTTTTGTCCCTCTTTTTATATAATTCCCTGATTTTTGTTTCTGAACAAAAGAGAAACGAAAACTCATAATTTGAATATGATCAGTTTGCGGCCTTCGTTTTCGATAATGACAAACAAGAAATACAATAATATGAAAGATGATTAAGTGCCATGGATCAATAAATAGATAAATAGATGGAATATAGTTGGTTTACATTACAAACAAATTGCCTTTATATGCAGAAATACATTCTATTACGGCTAAACTTAGATCATCGACGAAATTTGAAATCCCGAGTGAGATGGATTTGTTCATTAATCGAAGCGATATATTTAAATGTTAAAAATCTTTGCTCGTACAAAAATAATGCATGAACTACTATTCATTCCATTTCTTAATATAATTGCGTATTTTTTCATGATATATGAGAATTACGCAAGATCAGGCAATGAATAAATGCATTTGAACAAGATGAGTCTATATAATTCAAAGAATTGGATCTCGCAAACTATTCCTACATAATATTGGTTTCGAATATTTATTACGGCCAACAACACAAATTCAGAGAATTTTGATGAAGATGTACAGTCGTAAGCAAAAGTTATGAAAGTGAAAAATATTAGAATGGCTTTTAACCAAAGAGGAAAAAGCCAAATTACAGAATATAACAAATAAAAAACTTGATGAATTGTGCTTGTCACGTAGTAATGTGTATGTATTCATACATAAATATATATTCTAAAATCCTTGAATACCGAGAACGAGGATGAACAGTTCCGAAAGAAAAACAGTAATATAGAACTGATTATGCACTTTGAATATGTATATAGGTTAATAATAGTAAGCAAACGCATTCACATAATGCTGTAGAATAGTATGAAACATTTCGTCGGTCGCAACACAGTCATAGTGGCGTACGTGAAGGACAAAATACGTCTCCGAGCAGAACGTTTTTGAAGAATATGCTACTAGTAACGAAGTCGATACTCCTCCACTGTTATCTCTAAGTGGCCCGATTCCATTTCAAATTGTAGTATAAGGTTCAAACTATTAAACGGTGTCTTTAATAGTTAACAAGGAATTATAGGATAATAGCTAGCTATAAACCTATACGCCACTATGTGAAACGGAAAATTTGGAAAATCGCTCTACGCCACTATGTGTTGCGACCGACGATTTAAATAGTATGAGCTTCTGAATGTCTCATGTGAAAAGGAGAATGGTAATAGCAACATAGAAGTGAAAAATGAATTCAGTCAATTCCTGAAGATATTTATCAGGACTGTTCATGGTAAACTGTTATTTGTAATTTCATACAACTAGACCAAATATTTCCACTTCCTTTATCGATGCTATTGTTGCAGTGGTGACGATCTGTGTACAGCTGATGATTTCTGCTGCTTAACCAGAATTGCCAGAGGTTTTTTTCTTCAGTTACCATATCGTCAACGACATGACTCAAGTTGTATTGCCCTTCTTGCCTCTGTTCATGGTTTTCCCCTGCTTTCTAATGGTGATCGGCTCCTTGATCCATCGCTTATATCACTCACTTTGCCAACGATTCCAGCCTCCTCCCAATTAATGACGTGATTGTTGTCTACTACATGGTCGGTAATGACCGATTTGTTATTTGTGATTTGGGACTTTCTGGTGGCTATAGTTTTGGTGGCTCAACTGGCAACTCTGTTGCTAAACAGCAGAAATCAGCAGCTGTACACAGATCGTCACCACTGCAACAATAGCATCGATAAAGGAAACTGTGAGTTTCCGAAACGTCTGCAAGAAAGTGGCAATATTTCGACTAGTTGTATGAAATTACAAATAACAGTTGAATTAAGCCAATGTACAATTCAATACAACTATTTTTAACACGTGACTTAGAGTCCTGCAAAGTAAAAATAACAGGGACTATTAAAAACCGAAAATACGTATAAACTATTCTGAAAGAAACACGCATCGCGTGAACATTATTTTGATCGGTTTATTTATCGATTGATTGATTGACTGACTGATTGATAGATTGATTGATTGATTGATTGATTGATTGATCCATTGATTGACTGATTTATTTATTTATTGATTGATTGATTGATTGACTGAGTGATTGATTGATTGATTGATTGATTAATTGATTGATTGATTGATTTGATTGATTGATTGATTGATTGATTGATTGATTGATTGATTGATTGAGTGATTGATTGATTGATTGATTGATTGATTGATTGATTGATTGATTGATTGATTGATTGATTGAGTGATTGATTGATTGAGTGATATTTTTGTCTGTACGGGACTTCTATTTATTTGGCATCGCGTATTCAATTAGTGTTGATTTATTCCTTCAAGCAATAGCTTGTTTTAATTTTAATTTTCAATCTTAGTGTATTTCTATTCTGAATGTTATTTCTGTTACTCACAACCTTCCTCTGGTATTCAGCGGTGGAGATGTACCATAGCCATCTCTTAACTGCCCCGTAACACGTATTGCTAGAGGCTTACAACTCGAACCCTAAATATTGAAATATTTAAACTTGACACACTAGAGCACTCCATCAATGGAATAATGCCTAACCGCAATTTTTGACTTTTCAAATATACAAGGGGAAGAAAATAATAACCCAAATGTTTTCATATTCGCCCTTGTGTATGTGACGTCAACATCGACCGTTGCCAGGTCAACTGGTTCACCCTATGTATGTTCTGAACCACGATCTAAATTATCACAAAACAAAGCCAATAGGTTGTTAACAAGTGTGCAAATCAATTAGTCTGACGAATTCATACTACTTTTTAACTTACAGCAACCAAATATCTTATTGTCATTTCAATACAAAGACACATTACTGTTCTACCAAAAAATAAAAGGGAAACTTCATTCTATTCATATACCGTGTACGTCCACAAACACAGGGCTGCAGTGACTTTAAATTAGAATGTTTTACTAAAAAAATAATGAAACAATAATACCTTAAGAAACAAAACGATAGTCATAGTCAACGCCGCTAATACTGTGTTATGTGTAATTTAAGGGTATACGAGGTATTGTTGGTCGAAGCAGCCAAACAAATCTATTTTCATTATCTGAATCAATTATATTATTGAAAAATAGCACTTTGGTGTTTTGCAAAAGTTCATTCTACAAATCATATACTTTGAAAACGTGCTTAATTATTTGTTGTTAATGAGTTATGTACGTTTTCCAAAAGTGTTGTTGTTTCAGCCCTCTTTACAACATAACTCAAGAACCACAGCACCTACAAAAGTATATCTGTGATATTTCAATTTTTCTATACGCTCGCTATGAATTGAGCAATGCATTTTTGCTAAAGCTCACTACCATTCGCAAGATGCTGTGAACTACTTTTTTTGCTAAATCGACCAACAATACATCGTATACCCTTAAATCACAGGTTGATCACGTTCTCAAAGATCAATGTTCGCTTGGTTATTTGACACCGTTTCCGTTGGATGAATCTATCGATAAATAAAAAAAAATGGCCTTGCCTTTGAAGGTGCTGTTCGTTGATTCTTAGAACAGCCACAGTTATCACATTACACAGAGGTGTTTTATCACTTAAATCCCATGCAAGTTATACAGCCAAAATTCACTTTTGAATCAGGATAATCATATTTCAAATTTTTATTAAAATACATTCAGGCCTTTGGCTTATTTTACTTATGTTCCGTGTTGTTTTGACAGGAATATCTTGGTAACCATAGATGAATCCTGCCTACCCCTGCAGCATATTATTAGGCAATGTGATATCATATCTGCTTCCATGAAATTGTGAATAAAACTCCCATCGCGTGAATCTAGAGATTAGGGTCAAAACAAAAGATCAAATTTATACGAATATGTGAGTGGTGAACTTGGTAGCTTTATTTTATCATATACCTCGCATGCTACAAAAGTGTTAAGTGAACGGTGTGATGGAGAAACTGATTGTCAAGTCACCGTCTGGCTTGTATAAGCTTGCTAACGATTTAATAGTGTTTTTTATTGTGACATAGTCAAAAGCCTAAAATAACGAAACGCACATTTAATGTTTTTTAGCTCTTTTTTTGATTTTGCCAACACTAACATGATTTAACCATCTTCCTGCTGAGCAACCTCTGTAATTTTTCATCGCAAATTGAGAACTTCAGGCTATGTACCAAAGCATAGCCAAATTGAATTTTCAGTTTAAAGATGTTTCCTAAATATGACAAGAAATGACCCTTTACAACCAAGTTAAAAATTAGATATCTCTTGAAATAATTTTAAAGAGCAAAAAGAAGATTTTACAGTAGTAACCTATATTATTGCATGTGGGCATCAACAACTCCCACTTTGATCATTCATTCTATACCTGGGTATGATGCTGGGGTAGCTAAAATGAGCGTTTATCTGTCCTTTTGGCGCAAATACGCTAAACTAATGTATAGCCCTCACCCTCCCAAGATTTATCTATCTGACATTATAGAACGCTCGTATTGATTCGAACTCATTAGCGAGACTATAATTTTCATATACAGTAAGACAAAGAATTAAGGTACCAGTTTTGTTCACCCCTGTATATCCCAAATAAAGACAAATATGTCAAAATTAAAACAAGCAGCCACTCTTTAGCTCTGATTTAAGACATTTTTTAAGAATTAAAGAAACGGTGATCTAAAAACTAACGAAAAAAACGACAAAAGTTGCACTTCTGTGTTCTAATCAACGAAAGAACGATGCTAGTTTTAACGCGCTAATCAATGGAAGCACGGCGCTAGTTCTCTTGTTCGCGAACGCTTTGTGTACAAATCAATAGGGCAGGCAATGGAGGAAACTGCAGCAATTGAATTTGCATCTTCCTTAGGTTTTTGGATCGTCGTGTCTTTATTTCTTGAACAATTTCAACAAATGAGGTCTTGAATTCGAAAGATGCAGCTATTGGCTGCTGGTTCCAATTATGACATACCTGTCTTTGTTCAGGATATACATGGGTGAACAAAACTGGTATACGGTACCATAATTTTTTTTGGCTTATTGTATTTCAATGACTACGAGATAACGCTAAACAAACTTGGAAACCTTAGACAGCTAGTATTATTGGATTTTAATATGAAATGATCAGTAGTAGATATTGGACAATAGAGAAAAAATACTTTGATTATCTGAATAAACTTCAACAAAGGTACTTTTATTTGAAACCATTAATTCCGGATTTGTGGCCAAATATGAATAGAAATAATATTTTAATTAAAATTTCAAAATGGATCTCATAACTTAACGTAAGAGTTATTTTTAAAATTGCTGGTCCTTATCAACCCCCTTTACCGTCGAAATTTGGCTGTCCAACCTTCACTTGTAGTTTGATAGTTTATTTCATCTGATTGCATCAATAACATAATAGACAAATATAAATAATGATATCAATAACATGAATATATATATATAAAGTGAGAGGGTGGGCCTAATTTGTTTTCGCTAAAATGAACGCAAAAGAGAATACCCCAAGTCATGTATGCGTTATTTGAGCGTTTTGTGCACCAGAAAAAATCATTCCACAGAGTAGCTACAAATCTAAGTTTCCCAAATCCAGTGTATATGTCTGCACTTAAATTGACTTCTCCCGAAAGGAACGCCTGTCCTGAAAGGTTTGGCTAGACATTTAACCTTTCCTTTTTGATGTTATTAAACCAAGAAGTATCGTGAAGTGACAAGTTAAGAGGTTTATTTTTGTCAACATCCATCCTTGTGATCTATAAATGTTTCCTTGTTGATAGTGTAAGAAGGAATGTTTCGATTACGAACCATTCTGTTCATTACTTTCAGTTACTTAAAGGTAGTTGTTGGTCTAAGCAACCTAAAAATCGATTTTCATTATGTAGATCAATATATTATTGAAAATTAACACCTTGATGTTTTGCAAAAGTTCATTCTACAAATCGTATACTTTGCAAACTTGCTGAATGTATTGTTGTTAATGAGTTATGTGCGTTTTACAAAAGTGTTGTTGTTTCAGCCCTCTTTACAACGTAACTCAAGAACCGCAGCACCTATAAAAGTATATTTGTGATATTTTAATTCTTCTACACGCTCGCTATGAATTGAGCAATGCAGATTTTGCCCAAGCTCACTACCATTTGTAAGATGCTATGAACTACCAAATCACAACAGATTAAAATAATTAATAACCTTAAGGCAAACATTACATATCAACAATATCATGCTCTTGTAAAAAAACAAAAGGACAATTACTTTCTTGTTGTCTTACGTTAATTTTACCTATACATTGCCGTACATTTCAGCCCATAATATAATTTATACAATAAGTTAGCAGTTCCTAAATCAACTAAGTTACCAAGTATAACTAAAGACGATGATAAACGGTTACCGTAGCAAACCCCATACGCGTTCCGTGGCGAATTCGACATTCACTTTGGCTATAACTGGCAAACTGCTACCTTAAGGGTGGATGCGGTATTGTTGGCCGAAGGAGCCAAAAATAGATTTTCATTATCTAAATCAATATTATTGAAAAATAACACTTTGATGTTTTGCAAAAGTTCATTCTACAAATCATATACTTCGAAAACTTGCTTGATTTATTGTTAATGAGTTAAGTTATGTACGTTTTACAAAAGTGTTGTTGTTTCAGCCCTCTTACTGAAAAGGATATGAATATAAACATTTAGAAAACAATGATTTTCCTTCGAAACAGCAATAAAAATGAAGTTTAACATTAAAAATGGCCTGGACCGGAACACGATGGAGAATAATCAAAACTGACGCCGATCGAGAATAGGTCAGTGGGCGTAATACTATCCCTGGGAATACTATCCAATCACAAGGGTGTATGAATTGGGAACAATTCTAGGAACATGAAAACGATGTCAAACCTAAATTAAGGGACCGTTCACAAACAATTGTTAGGGGGCTTGAGGCAAAAAAAATTCATCGCAAAATTGTTGCCCTCCCCCCCCCCTTTTTTTTAGATCTCAAAAAATTCAGCCCTCCCCCTTTTTTATATGAAAATTTTGGGTCAACCCCATTGAAAAGCATATAAACTCAATTTTCCTCGGTAAACCTGTGGTCAATTATGTCAGGGCCCCCTTAGGAGGATCAAAACTTTTAAGCCCCCCCATTTTGTATCAGACCCCCAACAAGTGCTTGTGAACGGTCCCTAAGGACCCGGTGCTTAATCTCGCCGATTACCTCAGCGTCGTCTCGCAGCATTTCGATGGCTCTACTGCGTGTTGCAGTTTCAAGCCGCAGCACGCCGATGAATTAATATAGTGTAGCCATATACCTGGTTGCGAATTCGCGAGCAGTTATGTGCATCGAGTTCGCAACATCTTGCCATCTTCTTGCTCTGCGGTTTGCCATTCATTACTCAAAACCTTTATATTAATGTTTATTGTAGTACTTACTTGAGTTTACTCACCGTGAGCAATTTGCGGATCAGTCGATATAATCCGGCAAAGTATATATATCGAAGGTCATAATGATATCATACAAGCATAGAAATGGTATAAAGCACATTGGTTCTGCTTTAAAGGGTTTATAGGTTTTCATTTTTTTCTCTCTATCTTTTATCGGTTTCACCATTGTTTTATATAAATTATATATAGGATATAAATTATATAGCATATATATTTCCCGTAAAAGGTTCTTGACATTATACATTATTTGCAATAATACATGAATTTTAACCATTGCTAGTCTCTGACAACTTCATTTGATGAAATAAGAAAGCGTGCTTTCCTACCAAATTTACCATTTCGGGTCAAATGACGTCCTACCACTCTCTTAATTAATAGCCATAAGTTAGTTAAACCGAAATATCTGTAACTCTTGGCGTAATGTACATGATGCATGAAGAAAGTACAGATGTTTTAAATAAAATTATTACAAATTCATCAGTATACTGGTATAAAGGGCATCATATCAGCCTATAATACTAGCCTCAGAGGACTAGCTAAATATAATTGGAAAGTTGCTACCTCTACTTTCATATCCCACCGGGAGTAAATTTATTTAGATCCTACTTTCAGAAAGCATTTAATTAATATAATATTAACATGATTAATACCAAAACTGGGAATTTGTATTGTTTCATATAATAATACTAATAGCTCGCGATATTGTTGGCAAGTTTCGCAGTTTCGTAATTGAAGTATAATAATTAGTCCGGTGCTTAGTGTCTCCGTTTTACATAATAGGTTTCCTTGTCGTGCCAAAATATATGTGATCAGTGTCAAAACCGTACCAGAAAGGATTGCAAACAACCAAATAATGAAGGAAGCGTGGCAAAACCGTAACATAATGGTATGCTTTGTATCTCCAATATTTCATGACAATTGAAAACCGGCCAAGCAGATAATCTTTTGTTGATTATTATTACCATCTCAAAGATATGTCTCGGATTTTCGTATGAAAATGGCATTACTTGTAAACTTATTACAGTCAGATGAAAATTGGTACAGCAGGCGTATTCACAATCTCTGCATGTTCTCTAAACTATCTCACTAGCTCCAGACACACTTTTTGGCCAAATTTGACTCGGAAAATGTACCAAAACTAGAAATCTCTTCAAATTTACTTGTAGTTTTAAGGCCTTTATATATAATTAATATTGGCGCATGTTTGATTTGATATCGACTCCTTTTCCATTTTTCAGTTGCATCGAGGGTCTGAATTTGAGGGAAAATCAAAACGAAAGTCCAAATCAAGCTATTTCCCAGCAAACACAAAAGGTTCTTAAAACGTTTGTTCAAAATGTTTTATAATAATAACATAAAATGTCCGGTTATATAAAACCATGAATACGTTTTGAAAACGTTATTGTAAAATCTTGTTGGCAAAGAATTTTGCGAAATATTGTGTCAATAGTTTAAAATAACGTTCTGTTAGAATGTTTTGCATCACGTTTTCAAAAATGTATTAGGAATGTAAATCGCTATATACCATTTATAGAACCCCGTATTTAAACTTTTTCGGTAAAACGATGCGTGTGATGTTGGGTTGATCATGTTGATGCATCATTTTTCACACCTTGGTTATTTAGTTATTTTTCAACCAAATATTATTATATATTTCATTAACGAACTCGACTTCCGAGCAGAAATATTTGCATTGGACCTATTCAATATATTCAAAAACAAGATACAGATCCGGGATTCAGATACTGCTTCTGGATCTTGTAAATGTAATATTTAAACAAAATGGCAAACAAATTAAATTTAGCAACCTGATTATAAAATATTCATGAAAATTTATAGGCCTACATTCATTTTATGAATGAGCTCGACTGTAAACATATTCTATAAATAGGCGCTTTTTTTTTCAAAAATAACTGACTCAGCGTCAATAATTATCATGCATATAAATGCATGTTCTTATGGTGAAATAAGAAGGCAACATAATGACAAAAGACACACCTGCCGCGACCCGGGCCTTTTGCATTAAGGATTCCGCGCGGGTCAATATACCACTATAATACGCCACTGCTTTATGAGTGTAGGCCTATATCAATATGACGTTGCTATTTATTATTAAGCCAAAACAAAGAGCTTGTTTCTTTTGCCCAAAGTTTGTGTGTTATGTTCGTTTGTGCTGAGGCTAAATTAAATATCAACACCCGCTTTAATTCTCAGCTGGGTTGTGGGGGAGGGTTAAGAGGGTACCACTTTTCTTGGTTGATTTGTCGGAAAGTGGCCAAAATTACGATATCAGATAAGAAGTTAAATATTCAGAGTTCAAATTTGACATCATTATGATGAAGATTGTTTTAATAATTGGATTTACAGGTGCGGGTGGGATGTGTGGAGTGTTTGGTTGGGGTGTGAACCTCGTGTTTGGGCTTGCGGATGTGGATTTGTTCATAATTCTAATTTTTATAATTCCAATGTTGTTGCTTCTTATGTAATGGTTTGTTCTTATTACTTGATATACTCAATTTTGTTGTGATTTATATGTTTTTATTTTATTTGCTTGTGTATACTCATTATGTCTGTAAAATACTATGTAGGGTACATGATCGGGCTGGGTAAATATGTTATAACAAATAAATTGATAGATTCAGCAACTATATTGTATTATTCTTTAAATTTTTTCGGGCTTGCATCGTTAATTTCCGATCCTCGCATATATATTTATATATTGATAGTGTCTCGCATTGTCTTACGCCCTGCTAGAAGCATATATATATATAGGTCGTCTCCTTCTTCATTATTATTTAATTTGAATACATGTAGTCTAAAATTAAAAGAAAACAATATATGCTGGCTACTGGGGCTGGCTAATGTGAAGTTTTGTTGAACAAATTACTTTCAATATATTATCATGCAAACGTCATCATGGTAAATAGCATTTGCTTCAAACTACAGCCATTTTGACTAACCTACCATAGGAGTAAAGTATGCACATAATTTTAAAATGTGTAAAAATGTTGGGTTTGCAGCAGAGATCGAGTTAATGTTATTAAGTAAACATTGGCCTCATTCATCAACGCACTCAAGGATACTAATTTGTTAGGGTATTGTTGTCAAGTGTTATAAGCCGGTTGCGAGAAATGTAGGAGTTGGGCCGATCAAGCCGATGAACGGGTGACTGAACATGGCTTTTCATCGAGCAGACACACATTTTGTTAGTGCATATCGCAACAGTATTTTATTTCTCAGCATAGGCGCATCGGCTTGGGTCTGCGTCTTGGGTTGCGGGCACGCCGCAGACTTCATCGTCGAGATTAAGCACCCGGGCCTAAGTAGATACAAGATTTATTTTTCACCGAATTATTTTATGTACTGAGTATTCTTGAACTGAACTGACAATTCATGAATGATAGAATCTAACAAATTTAATTTAGCTCCGCGAAGCGAAAAATAAGCTACGCTTAGCAGCTCCGAGCATGTAATACACGGTGCTCCTTTGAAAGAGGGAATTAAGTTACAACAATGGCATTTTGAGTGTTCTAGCATGATAAAAGGCGTTTATTATAATGAGATACCGAGATAAAAAGACAACATCACGTCTGACGTCAGGGTAAAGGCGCACCATGGTTGGTTGCCGACCTTCGAAGTACAGCATTTTCTGTCTAGTTGTCAGAATTTCAGACGCGAACTAGTCTTTTTTATTTCTGTCATTATAATATCGTAGAAGCGAACATTCCTGTTGTATATAGAACTATGCGGGTGCGGGCTGGTATTTTACCAGAGTGAGGGAATGAGCGCCCTCTGCCTCCCTAGCTCAGTTGCTGAACATGCCAGCTTTAGGGCGGAGGAAACCATCAGGTTCAACGGCCCAGTATGTTCAAATGTCTTGGCCATTTGTTTTTGCTACTGTAACGATGTAGACAGTACAGCCAGCGACAAAATCATGATGAGATATTGCTCTGTTCTTTCTCCTTCTCATATTATGGTGTTCATGGCATTTGTTAGGTTAGGTTTAATACCAGGTCTTTCAAGAGCACTTGTGAGTTATGTTCCGGCCGGACTTTGTCCTTAAACTGCTGGAGAACAGTGCGGTAAGATCGGGTGCTGTTTTTTTGGTAGGGCTAGTTTAGTTCCAAGGTACCTTGTCATGAACATCAAAACCCCATCTTCATTTTCTTGAGTATTCTAAGGGGTAGTGATTCTCTTCATATTGGAGTAGCCTATCCCAATGGCTCTAAATCTTCATCATGGGCCAAAGAGCGGAAGAGGAAGATTTACTTCTCAACGGTCATTAGGCTGGTGTTGAACATGTCATCATTGGTCAACCTTCCAACACTGGCCAACATGTTCCAGATCAGGGGCGAACTACTACATATTGGTCGATCTCGGCTGCTGTGTGTCCAGAAATAAGCTGAAACAGGGCTGATCACCCGTAAAGCTGCTGGGACTGGACCAAAATAATTCCCAGCTAAATTCATGATTACGAAAACTACAAGCAAATCTTCGAAAATACCGAGGGTAGATGAGCGGCAGTCTACTGTTGACTTTATGACGGACCAGCGGGAACTCTGCACACCATCACGAACTGTTGGCCCTGATTATTGTCGCCTGTCTACCTTCAAACCTCTTGTAATATCTACCTATAATGTCCGTACTGTAAATCAACAAGGGAAAATGTATCAGCTATTCATGGGCTGTGCTGATGCAGGTATTGACATTGCCGGAATTCAAGAACATCGTCTCATTACACCAAGCCCAACCGATGAACTTTGGTCAGATGAAAGGAACTGGGTTTTATTATTCAGTACCAAGCAAAGGCACGGAGGAGTTGGTCTGGTCATGTCCAAGCACATTCACAGATGTCTTAAGAGTGTTGAAGCTGTTTCCGAGAGGATACTATTTGTAACATTCCATGGCAACCCTCAGCTCAGCATCACTGTTGTATATGCACCCACTGAGTGCGCAACATCTTCTGACAAGGAGGAATTCTATGCATCTCTATCTGACCACCTGGATGGTATGAAAAGGCACAACATCCATCTCATCCTCGGCGATTTTAATGCCAGAATAGGAACAGACAGTCATCTTTCCCATCCTTGGGTCATTGGTCCACCACATTACTACCATGATTCAACAAATGACAATGGTGAGCGTCTGGTCAACACCTGCCAGGAGTACAATCTCAGACCGGCCCAGATGAGATTCCCGCAACCCAGGAACCGTCTCTGGACTTGGACCCATCCAGCTGAATCAACCCATGCACAGTTAGATCACATACTAATAAACAGCAAGTGGGTAAATTATCTCCGCAACTGTCGAGCATACAACTCAGTAGAAGTGGACTCCGATCATCGTATTGTGAGCATCCGTCTAGCTGCCAGTCTGCGAACTAGCAAAGGAAAACCTTGTAAGAAACCAAAATTCAACTGGAAGAAGTTGCAAGATCCTGTTACAAAGGAGGAATTTCAGCTGGAGCTATCAAACAGATTTCAGGTCTTGAGCATGGATGACACCACACCCATCTCTAATAGGTATGAGACCTTCGAAACAGCGGTCCGTGAAGTTGCTGAGAAAGTTATTGGAAAGCAAGAGCCATGCGGACTACCAAGCTGGGTATCAGATGCAACCATCAGACTTAAACTTGAAAGGGATGAGGCCAAAAAGCGGTACTCCATTTCAAAGTCTCGTCAATCTAGAGAAAGATGGAGGAACTTGAACACCAGCCTTAACAACTCTTATAAATCTGATGAGCTTGCTACCCTCAATAAGCAGATGGAAGACCTGAAGCTGGCCGACGAGATGGGGAATTATACCACCACCTGGAAAATTATACACTCGCTTTCTGGAAAGAACTCAAGGAAAGGGGTGAAAGTCAAAAGGAGAGATGGATCAGCTCCAACCAGTGACCATGAACTGCTTGAGCAATGGAAGGAATATTTTAGCTCACTCTTTAACAACGACAGTGGCACAGCAGCTTCAGAACTTCCTGCACCAGCTGTTGAAGATCTTCCTATCATCACTGAGCCCCCAACTCGTGAAGAAGTTGTCAAAGCAATAGCAGCCATGAAGACCAACAAGGCAGCAGGATTGGACTGTGCTATAACTGCAGAAGCACTTCAGGGAGGAGGGGAGAGCATGATTGATATGATTCTCGAATTCTGTATGGAAGTATTCTCAACGCTGACACCGCCACGTCAATGGGTTACGAATGTAATCATTCCTCTACCAAAGAAAGGTGACCTCTCTTTCATGACAAACTACCGTGGTATTTCGCTTATGTCCATTGCCGCAAAAGTGTACAACAAGATCCTTCTGAACAGGATCCGACCCCACATTGATCCTTTACTGAGAAGCAACCAGGCTGGCTTTAGATCGGGTCGCAGCTGTGCTCAGCAAATACACATTTTGAGGAGGATCATGGAAGGCTTCAAGGAGTACCAACTTCCCTTAACAGTCACTTTTGTGGACTTCAAAAAAGCCTTTGACTCCATCAACAGGTCCGTTATGTTTTCAGTGCTGCGGCATTATGGAATACCAATGGTTGTGGTCAATGCCATCCAGGTGCTCTACAAAGACTCCAATAGTGCAGTTATGGTAGATGGCAGTATCTCAGAGCCTTTCCAAGTAACAACTGGAGTGCTTCAGGGTGATTTGTTGGCACCATTCATGTTCATTATCCTGGTAGACTACCTTCTGATGAAATCAACTTCTGGAATTGACGCTGGAATTGTTACCTACCCACGTCGGTCAAGCAGGTATCCCGCCAAGATGCTGAATGACCTGGATTTTGCTGATGATATTGCCCTGCTGGAATCTTCCATAGACCGGGCCCAGTCACAGCTTACTAGGACTGCAACTGCAGCAGCAGATCTAGGCCTTGTCATCAGCGCACCTAAGACAGAATATATGACTGCAAACTGTAACGCCCAACCAGCACTTGAAGTCTATAGTAGTACCATCAACCATGTCACAGACTTCAAGTATTTGGGTTCCAAGATGGGCTCTAGTGTTGGAAACCTAAAAAGAAGAAAAGCACTAGCCTGGGCAGCTTCCTGGAAACTGGAACGCCTTTGGAGAAGCCCGTCCCTGCCAATCGAAACAAAAAATCAAGCTGTTTCAGACAACGTGTGTTACTGTCTTTCTGTACGGGTGCGAGTCATGGGTAATTACCAAGGACATGGAAAACAAGATCAATGCATTTGCAACATCTTGCTACAGAGTCATGTTAAACATCAAGCGTGTGGATCGGATTCCAAATGAAACCATCTACAACCTGACCAACACCACTCCACTGGTTGCCAGAGTCAAGATTCATCAACTCAAATTTCTCGGCCATATACTGCGTCTTGAAGATGGCGAGCCTGTGAAAGAATATGCGCTTTATATTCCACCACATGGGGAGAGGAAACCGGGACGGCCGCGCACACTGTACTTACAGTATGTCCAGCACCTCCTGGGAGATACTGAAGGGATGCTGCAGCCAAACAAAATTGTTTCGCTTGCCCAAGATCGCATTAGTTGGAGAAAGCTTGTAGTCGCCTGCTCCGCAGCCGACTGATGATGATGATAGAACTATTTAACTTGCACCCAGTGCATATTAATAAACAGTAATAAAATTAAAACACATTAAAGTGTGTTATTTATTTAACCAAAAAAACAATTTGCAACACCAAGACAAGTAAGGGGGGACCCCCAAAAAAGCGCTTGTTATATCGTGATAAATTAGTCAATTAATAATGTTATGATTAAATTGTACTTCAAAGTCACCGTTATGAACAATTATATATTTCCTCAGATTATTGAAAATTTCCTAATAGGCAAATTAGTTCTTATAGTTCCAGGCATTTTTTGCTATTTTGGGGTAATTACTCAATACTGCTTTTAACAATAATACAGCAAATTAACCGCTGAGTTGGCACTTTTGAAAAATTCAATCAGCCGACTCCAAGGTACAACTCAATGGTTATCGCTTACAGATAAAATTATCCACTTATCGGTTTTGCAGACTAATGTACATCTGTCTTTTTGTCAAATCAAAATAAGTGTGCCCTGGAGGTAAAGTGTATCTGCAACTTGTGAACACAGCTTATCAATGTTTATTTTTACAAGAACACACCGACTTTTGTCTAATTATTAAGTAACTTGGTAAATTCTAAGTCAAATTGGTTTGGCGTCCATCGCCGCCGTTTCATGCATTCTTACATTCTTCATTCATTCCTTTCGTTATCTCATTCCCCCATTATTTTGTTCTTTCTGCTTTTATTTAATGCTCTAATATCGACACAATTGTAGTATTTTTCTACTTTCATCATTTCATCCGTATGCCGCATTTTTAAGTTGTAACCAAGTATGTATAAAACTGTGATCTAATGGAGCCGATAATTTTTATTACATATTTCATTAACTACTTCTTTAGAAATTGTCCCTTATTCTTCCAACTATACTTCCTTATTTCCATTTTTTGTTTATTTCCCGCCTTTCTTCCCAGCCTCTCTCTTTGACATAAATTCGTGGGTTAATGTAATACGGGAAGCAAATATCTAAAATAACGCGGTATGTACTATAAATTAATTATCATTGTACCTTAATTCTGGCATTAAGAAGTATCCTGAATAAGTTGAAGTATCGCAACACTATAGACCACAATAGCCTCACCCATGGCATAGTTTAATAACCTCAATTAAACTATCATAGTGCAAAATGTGATCTCAAGTTGCAGAGCACACCACTCTTCGTCATACATAAATTCTCCCAGCCACATTTCCCTAATATGTATAATATGAAATTTAAAAAAAAAGGAAATTTAGTTCGGCAGAGGTGGGGCTCGAACCCACGCTGCACTGCGCCGCTATCATGTATACAATATCGACATATTACCAGCGCCTTTACCGCTCGGCCACCTGACTTGTTGGTGCCATCTTGAAAATTTGAAGATATAATCGCAACTTCATTACTTCAACATACCACGTGACAAGGAAAGACAGAAAACGTACCATATGTTGGAGTTTTATCTGCTTAAAAACATTAATGTGTATTATAATAGACCTACCATTATTAATATTGTTGAATTCTCAAGCGCGTGTATCTATTTATGACAAGATTGTTGGCGCTATTTAGATACGGGAAATTACTCTTTCAGGCTTTTAATACAAATAATTCCTTTTAATTTTTTAATGAAATATGTTTATAAAATTTCTTTCTTGCTTGTTTCACCTATTCCACCTGTTTTAATGGCATTATTGAGTACATACCCCTGCAAATTAAGGAATATGATTTATGATAATCCCTTTTGATGTATTCCAGAAGTTAATGAAGAATGCGGCTGGAAATGTGGTTAATTATGGGTTTATTACTCAGAAAATCAAAATTGCAAGTTGAGAAACATGTAATAATGACTTAGGCAGTTTTGTTATGAGGGTGACGATACTTAAAATTATAATATGTGATTTGCACCACTACAGCGGCGCCCTCAATTTTCTCGAATTTCATTATTATGCTCAATGGTGTACTAAAACAACACGTGAAAGACTAAGCCTGAAGTACTTTAAATACAGTAAAATTTAAGTGTTTATATTAATTTCCAGTTTTATTCCGAGCTCACCGATCGAATGCATGTGAGCTCATCTGTACACATATCATTGAATCAATGCCGTATAAACGGTGTGCATTTCGTTATTCGTCTTACATCTTGTTTATACGTCCCAGCTGTGTGAAGCTCCGTTCAATGATACATGTAATGCGATCGACGAGCTAAAGCGCTGGAATGAAGTAGCAAATTACTTTGCTTTACCTCATTGTTTGGCTCGAAATTAAAAGGGAACAATGCGATCAGTAAAAACTGCAACAATAAGGGGTTAGGTTTAGGGTTAGGGTTTACGGTTAGGGTTAGGTTTAGCATATTGCGGCCATTATGTTTGCATAAAAGAAACACGCGTCCGGGTAACCTCTACGGGCAGTGCCTTACACCCATTCTTAACAACTGTGTAACATTCAATGGACACTTCATGCAGGAAATCCACGAGAAGTGGTGATATCAACTCACACCACTTATTTGTTATTACGCCAAGTTATAACCTGGTGCAGAATTACTTGTTTAAACGAGGTCAAGTATTATGTAATACTGATGGCCTTACATATCGGACCTGACGTCAGGTTAAGACTTATGTGTAATGATACGTCCCTGGTTATAACCAAAGTAGGTGTTCAAAATACGCAAGGTCCAGTTGTATGTGTAGACGGAAGGACAAAAGAAACTTAACCCAGCAAACACAAAACGTTTTAAAAACGTTTTATACAGGTTATATTTTTGGTTTTGGTAAACACGTTTTGATAACATTAAATGTCGGGTTATATAAAGGGCATGAAAACGTTTTAAAATGTTTTGTATGAAAACACACTACAAAAATATTTGTAAAATATTTTTTAAATGTTAATGTAAAATATTTTTGGCAAACATTGTTTTGTCAAATATTTTGTCAACACTTAAATAACATTATGTTGGAATATTTGCAGTAAGTTATCATAAAATGTTTTTGAATTATGAAAATGTTTTATACCCTTTATATGCTCTCTATATAACCCGACATTTAAACGTTTTCAACAACCTTTTCTAACCTTTTGCGAATGATGTTGAAAACGTTTTGTGTTTGCTGGGAAGTGTGGTTTTTAATTGGCTATTTAAATCTAAAACAGTTTTTGTGGGGTCTGCCGGGTGTTTCAGTTTTGAGTTTTTTTATTTCTTTGATAATTGGGCAGCATTAATTGCCATGTTCTGGCAATTCCTAATAACGTCACCTAAAGTGGTTGTCCACGTAGTCTACTAAGGTCACGGTTGTTTGATGGCATGTAGGCAAATAGTCATTTTTAACTACATGTAAACTCTGATGGCGCTATTTATCTTGTTTCCATATTTACAAGGTGTATATACTGGCATCAAATTATCGCGCATGATAATAGTAATTCCATTTTTCTCTCAAGAAATCGGCTTTCCTTGACCTAATGTTTTAGATGAGGAAGGCCATAGACTTTAATGCAATACTAAAATATAGGTAGTACTCACTTCATATATAGCTATTCATTTGAAGTGAAAAATATAGTGAATATAAACACATGTTGTGACGTCTTGTTTTCTTTTAATAAAATGTTCGCTCAGAATATTTCAAGGACAATTAACAATCTGAATCGTAACAAATGTACAAAGTGGCATTTATTTCACATCTTAGCCAATTAGTGATTTCAACATATTGTGACATTCCTTGAAAGTGTATGTGATTGTTACGTGTTGTTATAGCTATCTGACGTCACATTCATTCATCGTTCATTCTGTAATTTTCTAAAGGATGAGTTGGAATTGTTATACAAAAATACATTGTAAAAACGTATGCACTACGCAAATGAAATAAATCCCCCTCGATATGGTAAGCGAGGCAACATACATTATGTATAAATATATGAATGTTATTTGTTTAATATGAATTTCGAGTCGTCTGACACTCCTACGTTTCAAGACAGAGGATGATTTAAGGAAGCCCCATCATGCACTGCAAACGTGTTATCACCAGCGTTTCAACTGCCACTTTACTTTTCAAATCCCATTGAATTCTGTGCAAAAGATGTTGTTTAAGAATTGTGCGTGTGTCATTATTACTTAGTCGATTTCAGATCTAAAGTAAGGTATGCATGAAGGATAATTCACACCTTCTGTAGGTAACATAAAATGTGAAATCGACCAGCATTGTGAATGCGTTTTTATTGTAAATATATCAGTCCAAATTCAAATTTAACCATGTTCGTCAATGCAATGTGCGCGCAGTGGTGTCATGTTCACTCACACAGCTGTGCTAACCGCAAGTCAACACAGTGGCGTGGTGGGAAGTGCTTAAATCATCCTCTGGTTTCAAGAATCGGGATGACAATCTTAAAGCAATTGATGTTTTCCCAATGATAGAAGTCAAATCATGCATGAATTTGTTTTTCTTATAATTTTTCACTAAATCTGTTTGATCAATAACCTTTAAACATAGGAAAAACTTTCAATCTGAAAAGGTACAGCAGTGGACGCCGTTCACCCGTATTTCTAAAAGGCTGCTAGAATAAGAAAACTTTTAATGATATTTTCTTGCACATGCTGAGGAAGCCTGATTACCTTTTTAAAATAGCCGAGTGGGAGGGTTTTCAATGAAATATTTTGTGTGTAAAAACTGAAGCATCATAATGTATAAAAATATTTGAATATTAACTGTACATCATATATGACGATTCGTATTACCCAATGGTGCCAAAGTTTATGTGATTTAGAAAGCAGAGAATTTTATTTCAATTTTATATACGCCAAAATAGTTTCTGAATTGAGTGGAAATTAACACTGAATTGATAATGACAATTGTATGTAATTTTTACATAGGTCCCCACTAAAAATGACTGTTTCGTCTTTATGGGAATCTAATCTCCAATATCTGGAAGAAACTTTTGGGGACCTGCGTGGAATTCCCCTATAAATTGCAAAAATCCAGACCGTGTATACACGGAAAATGGTAGGATCCATTATACTGACACATGTATATTAGCAGTAGCACGTGTAGCCGCGAGGCTAGTCAAAATCGATATAAAGTTGTCGAATTTCAGTTATTATTAACAATTGAGCGCTATTTCACATTAATGTTTTTAAGCAAATAAAATTCCAAAATACGGTACGTTTTCTATCTTTGCTTGTCACGTGGTAACCCTATGTTGAAGTTGCGATTATATGTTCAAAAAAGTTTCAAGATAGATACCAACAAGTCATGTGGCCGAGCGGTCTAAGGCGCTAGGCTCATTCAGATTTCACGATAGCGGTGCGGCGTGAGTTCGAGCGCCACCTCTGCCAAACTAAATTTCCCATAAAAAAAAAAACATCATAGTATGTTAGGGAAATGTGGCTAGGAGAATTAATGTATGACGAAGAGTGGTGTGCTGAAAAAGTTTCTATTCTTTTGCACGTCAAGATTAATCACGTAAGAACCCGTGATGCAAACTAGTGCAAATCGATATTAAGGAAAACACAAAAGACCAAGTTTTCGCAAAGTACCAACTCGTTATATTTTACTACAGCCCACTGCCATATTTCTACCATATCCTCCATAAATGCCTTTATATTATTGTATCCTTTTGTCCGGGTTTTTATGTGTAATGTCAATGCGTTTATATTGTTGTTGTTGTTTTGTTTTGTTGGGTTTTTTTTCGGGTTTTTAATGAAACAAAATACAAGATTCATTCATATTGAAGGAAAACACAGGACAATATATTTTAAATAAAGTTTTCTTATGTAATCGACCTACATACTCTAGAGGTCCATAGTAGGTCAAGATGTAGGAGGAGAGTAACATCAACAAAAGTAGAGAAAAAACAAGCTCATCGGATTTCAAGGCGGTCGGATGATGGTGTTGCAGACAAGATATTCGATACACTCTGTTCACATATTGTCTACCCCCTGATACTATACATATCAATTTCTACACCTTACGGGTTCTATATAATCAAATATAAGATATAATAATAATAATATAAGAAGAGGTAATTTGATAATACAGAACCTGGTGTGACCCGATGGGTTTTACAGATTTAAGGTAACTAAGATGATAGATTTTGAGAATCGTGTGCTGAAGACCACTTGGAAGAGGAAACGTAAGATATCTTTTCAGTTTCAATGCGATCGATGTACTATTAATAGATGCAGAATTTTGATCTGCTTATTTTGATACCTTATTCGGCACGATACAAGATTATTCCACTAAGTTATAATGAAAGACAGAGATTAAACAGGCAGAGACTTGATCGCGTCTGACGTCACTGTCAATCAATTTCCCTGCGATCCTTGATTGGTTAATAGCGCGTAAAAGGAAGGCCGATTTATCTGGAGCCGATCGGAGAAAAGGAATGGCAGAAAGTTGCGTAATTACGTGCTTATACATGGCAAAAAGCAACTTTTCTAGCATTGTTGACATGGTGCCTATAAAGACCTAACTTTTGAGATGGTTTGTATGTTAGAAGGTGCACCATTAACAATAAGGCACCCGGTTATACCGCCGCGTTCAGCAAGTCATCATCACGACACTTGTAAACAAACCCTGCTCGAGTTTGATGACGTCAGACGCGATAAAGTCTTTATCTCTGTCATTATATACATATTTAAATGAAAACAGATACCTTTCAAAAGTAGCATATTTTTGTATTTCCCCTTCAGGGCAATTCCCGCCGGCCTTTGTAATGGGCTAATTGTACCGTGGTTGATCAATACACACTCGCTGTGCTCATATTTGCAATGTTTGAAGGAAAATTACACGTACATTTTGTCACTTTTGCAATGTTCTCTTTTTTATTTTAATAAATTGGAATGAGAGGAGAACACAATTCTCCATCTATTACTTTAATTCCTCATTATGTTTAGTGTCTCTAAGATACTGCTTTTGTTTTGAATGTACGGATAATTTTTTGTGTACAGAATATAATCATTTGTTAGGCTACTATTTTAGGCTATTATTTCATTTCCATCGTTGTTTATTGTTCTTCATGGACGCCTTGTTTTATTTGTTCTGCTGGACGTCACCCTATAATCCTTTAATAGCATGTAGCTTATTGGTGCTAACACTAACTTTAGTTCTGTAGACTATATTGATCTTATTTCAATCGTCCACGTTTTCCTTTGTACTTCAAACGAGATGCATAAATGCGTCCGGTGCACTTTTTGTCGATAATGGGCCCAATATTAACAAACAAAATCAAGGCTGCAGGGCCAGAGACTCTCAGAGTTGAGTTCTTTACTAATAGAGTTCAAATACAGAAGGGCCACGCAGGGCAAGAAAGTAATGCGTACATCCATAATGTAACAGGGAACAACAGTAACCTTAATGCAACATTGACCAACCATATAGTATAACATTTACTGCCGTATAGTAAGTGCGATATAGACTGAATATCTGATGTGATTCAGTGTAATATAGACTGAATATTAGAGATATTAGAGAGACCAGGTTAATATAAGCAGATGATGTGTGCCAACATATACGCGTGCCGTCCATGCCTCATTGTCGAACCAATCCAATGCCAAATTAATACTTGCAACTTTTAGACACATTTATACTTTTTTAACAATATCTACGTTTTATACAATCTCAGAAGAGAAGATCTTTACCTTGAAGTTGAAACTTGCGAAAACATCCAAGAGAGTTGCTCCTTCCCGTATTATAATTAAAGACAGAGATAAAAAGAATTTATCGCGTCTGACGTCATCAAACTCGAGCAGGGTTTGTTTACCAGTGTCGTGATGATGACTTGCTGAACGCGGCGGTATAACCGGGCGCCTTATTGTTAATTTTGCACCTTCAAACATGCAAACCATCTCAAAAGTTAGTTCTTTATAGTAGGAAACTTTCTTTCGCGAAGGCACCACGTCAACAATGCCTAGAAAAGCTGCTTTTTGCCTTGTAAAAGTACGTAATTTTTCGCCATTAGCTGCTATTCCTTTTCTCCGATCAACACCAGATAGATCGCGCTATTAGGCTGTGTAAACCAATCAAGGATCGTAATTGACAGTGACATCAGACGCGATAAATCTTTTTATCTTCTGTCTTTAATTATAACAAACAAATCTTACCAAAACTAAGTTAAAGCTAATAGAAAACATAAATTGCTTTATTGACGTTGACATTTTTGAAGTATTTTGAGTAGTTGACAGTTTGTTTGTTTTACCCCAGTAACCTGATTATGTATATCATAGCATATAATTTATAATCATTTTAGTTGAAATAACATTTGCATAAAAGCATTTTAAAAGATGAATAATTAATAACGTGATATGCTAATGATTAATATGTATGATTTCATGCATACAACGTACAATCTGCATAATACCGGTGTATATTAATTAATCATTAAGGGGGTACTACACCCCTCGATAAATTTGTGTCTATTTTTGCATTTTTCTCAAAAACTAATAACACAGCGGTAACAAAAGTTAGGTATATTATAGGGGCAAGGAATCCAATTACTACACTGGAATTCCAGTGGCCCATGACAAGCGGTTCGTTATTTATGATAAGAAAAGAGGTACCGCTAGGATGTACCTCATTTCCAATCATCAAAACTGAACCGCTTGCCTTGAGTCACTGAAATTTCAGTATAGTAATTGGATTCCTTGCCCCAATAATATACATAACTTTTGTTACCAGTGTGTTATTATTTTTGAGAAAATGCAAAAATAGTCACAAATTTACCACAGGGTGTAGTACCCTTAAACTAAACAAATTGTAAACTCATACATGTCTTATTACAGAGTAATAGAAAATATCAAGTAGTCCAATATTTTAAGGGCACTAATGGAATATTTGAATTATGGATTTTTAATGTTTGGATTGTTTGGATTGTGTTTTTGAAAAGCAGTAAAGCCAACACTTTCAGCAATTTATGCTGCATCAGCCATCCAATAAGATCACCCGTCTAATATTGAGTACGTTTGACAGCTGCCAATGTATTTGCGGTTTGCTAATACAAGCGACATACTTTCACCATCTCTTAGTTTTGTCAGCTTTCATGTTCTAGTAATTGACTACGTTAGTATTGTTTTTGGGTTATGTAAACGTATTCAGTGAAAAGCGGACAAGTGGAGTTAATAATTCAAGAAATGAAAATACAATTCCATACTGAACAACTGTAAGTGTCTTAAAAGGGTTGGTTGATCAGTATACATGTGCGCTCTCTGATAAAGCTCTCTCTCTCCCTCTATCTCTCTCTATCTCCTTCTCTCAAGATATTGGTGGACACCTCCTTCATCGTCGGCCTTCTATAGCCCACATTATCTTGTATCTTGACAATATGGCCAAAGTACTTTAGCTTTCTCTCCATTATGTAATTTCTTATGATTAAACGTGTACCTATTGTGTCTAGGATCCAGGAATTTGTTCTCTTGTCTTTTCATATCACTTGCAGAAGCCCCCTGTAACACCACATCTCAAAAGCATCAACTCTTTCCCCGCCATTCTTTGTCATGGCCTAATACTCGAATCCGTAAGTAGCAATGGAAAACGCAGTTGCACGTACGTAGAGGTCAATGGATACACCTCGGCTTTTCCACATGCTTGACATGCCTTGCGCGGGTGTCCTTGCAATAGCCAGTCTTAATCTCAGTTGTGCTATCACCGATGTTGTTAATCATTCAACCTAGGTTGCTTCACTTCCTCAATCTGCTGTCCGTCTATCACAAACTCATCACCTTTTCGGCTATTTAGAGTTTATTTGTCAAGACCAAGTGAAACGTCTGTATGTGAAACGGAAAAATGCCCGTAAACATAAGAAGAAGCTCAGCATATAGTGGCGTATCATGATCATGTCTTCAAGATACGCCACAAAGTGATACACTTTTTACAAAATCAGTCAGAACTCGGAAATATTAAATTTCCAGTTTCTAATAGGATAGTAAAAAGCATTTACAAATCTGGATTTTGCAGAAAACACCATTGAAATTGAACAACCAGTTCCAAAGATATGAGCAATTAAAGAGTATATTTTATTTTATTTTATTTATTTTTATTAGATCTTATTTTGCCTGGGGAACAAACTCAGTGGTCCGCACTGATTTCCAGTCTGGCCCAGGGCTCAAACAAAATACATCAAAAGACAAATGAAATACATACAAAAGGATTACATACCACGGATTTAACAAATAACATCATAAAAATTATAAGAACACACCAAGGAAGCGCATCTGTGCTGGCCGGCTGCAGTGCGGCAATGTCAGCAGGCTTCTAAGACAGCCCGCAGACAGAGTCCGCACTGCAGCCGGCCATCGTGCACAGTCCGGTCCGACTGCCTGATCAGGAAGTACTGCCGAATCAGGCAGTATGTTGCCGAGTCAGTCAGTATGGTATCCCACAATGCAATGCACTATTTCAAATAGAGCATCTTTTAATATACCGTTATTTCTTGGTTTAGAGTAAAGAAGTAGGTAAAATATATAAAATTATCAATGAATGTACAATTAGTAGTAATTTTTCATCAATTTTAGTTAAAATAAAGTTAATTTGCATATTTAAATCAATTTTTTTAAAAACCGTTAGAAATTGTTTTGTTATTTAAATTATTTTTCTCCCGGTGGAATTTTTTTTTTTTCTTTTTAAAATTGTCAACTTACATGTAGTTCATGTGTGTCAAAGTAAAATTTCCCCCGATCTTGTATAAAATCACCATGAACAATTTAGTCCTTAGTCTGTCGAATTCGGAAGGGTTACCAAAGCCTGTGTTGCGTAACTCGGCAACATGCTGCCTGATTCGGCAGTAGTTCCTAATCAGGCAGTCGGACCGGACTGGTGCAACAGGCTGAATAATTAAATAATTAAATTGCACATCGCTTTGAAACGGGCTAATGTAGGAGGTAATGGAACTTTAACCTGGGTTGGCAATGAATTAAAAGAGACCACGCCTCTGGAAGTGAATTTTTGCTTAGCTGACTCGTTCTTACTAGGTGGATGACCAGGTTACCTTGTAACCCTGCAACCCTGCTCTAGACCACTGTAGACAGATGGTTGTGACTAGAGGCAACTGTGTGGAATATATTGCACAGGGGAGATGGGAGGCTTGTGTACACCATTACATTTAGATGGAAATCTAAAGTTTCCAAAACAACAGGAAAAAATTTCCTTTGTTTGGCTATATCTCAAAATAAATATTTCCGAGTTCCGACTGATTTTGCTCGATCACATCCCAGCAAACACAAAACGTTTTCGACATCATTCGCAAAAGGTTATAAAGGGTTGTCAGAAAACGTTTAAATGTCGGGTTATATAAAGGGTATATTAAGAGTATAAAACGTTTTCATAACCTTAAAAACATTTTTGATAATCTACTGCTCAGCAAACAAAAATGTTTTACAGAACACGTTTAAATGTCGGGTTATATAAAGGGTATAAAACGTTTTAATAACATTCCAAAAACATTCTTGAAAACTTGATACAAAACATTTTAAACAGAATGTTATTTTGGGGTTGAAAAAATATTTTGTGAAAAATGTTTGCCCAAAATATTTTCAATAACGTTTTAAAAACGTTTTCATGACCTTTGTATAACCCGACATTTAAATGTTATTAAATGGTTTTGAAAAAACCATTTTAAGAACATTTCTGTGTTTGCTGGGTTCAAACATTTTAACATAATGTTATTTAAGTATTGACACAATATTTGGCAAAAATGTTTGTAAAAATAGTTTACAATACCATTTTGTGAAAACATTTAAAAATATTTTTGCAGTGTGTTTTCATACAAAACGTTTTAAAACGTTATCATTACCTTTATATAACCCGACATTTTAATGTTATTAAAACGTTTTTACCTAAACCAAAAGCCAAAATATAACTTATTTAAAACGTTTTTAAAACGTTTTTGTGTTTGCTGGGATATGATCAAGATATGCCACTATGTGATAAAATTTTTACGAAAACAAAGCATCACGTATAGTGGCGTATCGTGATCATGTGCTGCACTTTTTCTAATTTTTTACCATATTATTACTATACGCCAATTTAATTATGTGATGAACCCGACGCTATGTCTTAAATTGGTCAGATACATCCAAGGAAATCAATCATTCTAGGTTGTTGGCTATAGTCCAGAAAAAAAAGAAGTAATAATTAGCATAAATAAACCTGCGGGAGATAAGAAAGTGCAAAGGACGTTTCAATTTTGCGCCAAATCAATACTTGCCTAGAAGGAAGGGTTCGGAAGGGCTAAAAAGTATGCAGCGAACAGCAGTTGGTACTGACCACTCACCTGGCTAGTACCAGAAAAATTCAAAGTATATTCGCTTTAGCCTGAAGCTTAATTTAAATTTTACATGAAATGCATGTTAATTATCACACAAAAACATTTTGTACGAAATATAATTTTACTCTGTTCTTGAGGTATACTTTTTCATCTCTGCACATAAATAAATCTTACAAACATTTAAGCTTAAGAGAACAAGCCAGTGGGCGTTTGCAGATTATTCTAGATGTATCTTATCATTAATTTCCGTTCAAAAACACTTGGTTGTTTACTAGATGACCCATGATATGAGAATCATCCGTTGTATGCCTCAAAAGCAACGTTTGCTGCGTTCTAGCTGGAAAGAAATTGGGACATTATTTCACATTTATATGTAAACTATAGCTTAACTGACAAATCACATGATATAGAAATACGTGAGATATGATTTTGGTTCTATTTTGTTCTATTTATAACTCAAATTTGACATTTATATTCTCGCTTAGTTGATCGTCCGTTTCGAATGCCGCAAATTTACACAGTTAAATATTGTTTGGATCTAATACAAAATATGACGATATTGCACATTGCAATATGATTTAATTGAATAAGTTTGAGTCAGCTCACAGGTACCCGTAAGTTAATTGGAAAAATTGATTCACTATATGTGATGCGATCAAGCAAAATCAGTCGGAACTCGGAAATATTTGGTAAATACTGAAAACTTAAAAGTTTTCAGTATTTACAAAGCTGCATTTTGCAGAAAACACCATTGAAATTGAAAAACCAGCTCCAAAGATATGAGCAGTTAAATAGTTTCCAAAACAACAGGAAACAAAAGGAAATAATTATTTCCGAGTTTTGACTGATTTTGCTTGATCGCATCACATATACGTAGCTTTATCTTTTTCATGCAGTTGAGCGAGGATAACTCCAGTTTAATCCATTAAACATTATGGTCGCAATATGTTCGATTAGTTATTTTTCCGTTCTCATTTTAAACCTTTTTTCATCCATTGATCATTTCATAATATCTGTCATATCTCATTTCTTGCCCCTTTGTCTATGTTTTGTATTTAAATACATGTTTGTATGTTGTCTTGTCACTTTTTCTTTGCTAAAGATCCTGCTAGGATCGAAAGATCAGGCCATTAACCAAATTTTAATTCCTTCAAAACAACGTAAACCCAGTGAAAGTCGTTTGAAATACAACTACTATATTTTTTATTCTTATTTTTCTACGATTTCTACTTGCGTTTATTTCTTATCAGAAAAGGGAAAATGATCATCATGTTTACTCTTTTGTTTGATCTCGAGTCATAAAATCTCCACGTAAGTAGATAATATTATATATTATATATTCACATGAAATGTCTTAATTTTTGTCTCTAATACACGGATTTCTGCTTAACCACCAGTATGCTTAGCATACATAATTTATATGCTACAAATGAAGGTGCAAAAACACCCGAGTTTTCCGATCACTGAATGGGCCTTTAAATAACCAGGAGCTACTAGAAGGGGAAAGTATATTGCAAGGGAAGGGGTGACGAAGTACGCCTGGGAACTGACACGGATTAAATTGACAAGTCAAAGCAGCAGTAGCAAAATTCGAAGTGACAACCTATGAGACTATAATGAGAGCATCACAAGGACACTTGCCCTGAGCAACATACGCTGTGGTACAGAATGGCTTCATCCCAATGGCATAGTCCAATAACCTCAATTAAACAATCATAATGTAAAAATTGACCTCAAGTTGCAGAGTATGAGTTTTTGTACCCACATTTTCAAAGGTCATTCAATGAATGTACAAAATGTATTGGTGTTAAAGAACTGTGCACTAATAGATAATAGATAATAATTTCTGGCCAAACAATTCTAAGAAGTTGTGTGCGAGAGGTATTTGTGTTGAACACACTTTAATCAGTACCAAGAGCAGCTAGCGAACATTTACGTTGAAAAAAGAGCAGTACATCTTGCCGGATTCGAACCGGTGACCGTCGTTTTATAAGCCCAGCCACACAACTGAGCAACAGAAGTACACTTTAAAAGAGCATAAGATTGCAATTTATATACTGTAAATCAACTTAATTTCGCGGATACTTTATTTCGCGAATTGGGGATTGTCAACATTTTCGCGGAGATTTAATTTCGCGAATTCAAAATTTTGACATGAATCTAAGTCTTCCGAATTTTGAAGTCAGTAAGCTTATGCATTTTAATTTTCAATTTCCACCCCAATAATATTACAAAAATACCTTAATGCTGTACTGGGTCTATAAAACATGCAGTTCCATGGTTTGAGTAGGCCTACTCTAGTAAAATATATTCCATCACAAGGCTGAATAATGATTCCATGAATTAGCTGGTGATCGTAAAACTTGCTCTTCTGATCATAATTTTCGGCGATGTTTTGATCGTGTTGACAGCTGACAGCTACACCACTGTTGCAAATTCATTAGTACTTCTGAATTCCCTAAACGGCTCTTCATTTTATAGTCACAAAATAGGAAAGCAGATCAGTTCTTTATTATAGTAACACTAGTCCAAGAAGAATGGCATGAGTGGTGTGTTCAATTACAGATGAGCTGAGCAGTGAGCACGTGTTTTGTGAGCTATGGCTAGCCCGGATGTGCTCGTAGTCTTATTCTAAGTCTCACTTTACTGACACTTTAATTGGCACGTACAGATCGGGTCGGGGGGGATAGATGCTGGTGAGGCAGTAAAGTTTGAACAACTTCTATTACTTGGTGAAAGGAAAATGTTTTATAATTTAAGAGGAAAGAAAAGGAAGGAAAAAAATATAACAGAATAAAAATATGGAAATAAAAGACATCATGTTGACATCTGGGATCAAGACTAGCAAAATTAACATGTTGTGACTTTTCTGTGGCCTTCGCTATGGCAAACGATGTCAGTCGGACAGAAACCCATAAAATATGCCATCAATATGCACCAAAATTAATAACTAAGGTAAAATTTTGTAAATATTACAATTGAAAATACTATATTGACATGAAATACTATATAAATTGGGCAGTAAAGTTTAATATTTTTACAGAATGTCGATGCTCCTGCAGCTAAACAAATTCCATTGCACGATCGTGGCTGTATTGTGAACTGTGTGAGACGTTGGAAGCTTCATGCACTGTGGGCTAGTCGGCATGATTTCAAACGCTATTTTAAATTCGCGTGATATTTAATTTCGCGAATTTTGCCTCCTCGCGAAATTCGCGAAATTAAATATCACGCGAAATTAAGTTGATTTACAGAGTATTAGGTTCAAATGGTGTTTGTCACATTACTAGCGGAAGGTATGATTAGTTTTGGTTTCTCTTTTGTTCAGAAACCAAAAATCAAGGGATTAAAAAGTAGAGCAGATCTGGTCTGCAATCATAACACTATTATGCTGGGAGGACACAGTATATGGTATATAACCAGAAGTATACAATAGCCTATTGTGCTAACATAATTATTATCATGATTGATATCGGAAATCTATCCCCGCGGACGACAGTTGGTGCTCTCTGTCGAAGGTGGCATATTACACCCCGAGTTATCGGCTTATACATGCGCGTATATTGAGGGGTGGGGTGTGGGCTTTGTTTGTTTGTATGAAACATAAACGATGCATGGAGATGATTTGATTATGAATTAGTTTATTATCCCCGGTAAGCACAACTCATACCTTTTACCTAGGCTCCCCTCTCCCCCACTTACATAACCTCCTTCTCCCCCTCCTCGCTTCCCCTATATTCGATATTTCCTCTATCTAGAGCTCCCCTCCCTTCCCTTTTCACTTCCAATGCTCTCTCCCATCTATTTCCCTTTCTCCCTGCCCTTATCTCCCCCCCCCCCCCCTCTTTTCCCCACACACAAACTCTCTTTCCCCCTCTATCTTCTCTCTTTCCTCCTCTATCTTCTATTTTAATTTCTAGTAAAAATTGCTTCAGTAAAAGTCATTAGCTTATATTGGAGGTCATATATAATAGCCTTCCATTGATTCTGGTACATGGGATTAAGGACATGTATCGATTTTGTTTATAACACTTCAGTCGCCGCTTCTGTAATGTCGCGATTTTGTTTATAACAACTCAGTCGCCGCTTTTGTAATGTCGAATGCAAATATTTCGATGGTCTATATTTTTCACAGTTAAAATAGCCCTAGCTTATTGGTTTTTCTAAACCACGTTTTTCAATGTAGATCGACATGCTCGATTTCTGTCCTCGTGAATATTGCACTGCGAAATTTAAACATTTCTTTTGTATACTTAGATCAGGTAACTTCAAACCAAATAATTTTCTTCTTCACACCACTTACAAGAAACTGAAACGAAAACCGAATCTGCCTGATACAATGTTCAGTTTTTAACAAAAGGTAGAAACAAAGAATTCGATATCTTGTAAGTCAAGTGGTTAGGCAGGATAATAGGAAACCACGTGACCAAAACCAAAACCAAAACTAAAACTAAACATTTGAAATGACCGGATGTACTTCTCTGGGTTGACACAAATTTTGTACCCAAAACAGCCAGCGCAAATTATAATAAATAAATAATAAATAATAAATAAATTTAACATTGGATAAAGTTCAAGATCCTGAATGCAATGTAAGAAGTACATTTAGTGAGTACACCTGCACCCTTAACACTTTTGTCATTTCATAATAAGGCATTAAACTTAAACATTAATTCCAGGTGGTCGAATACCATGTCTACACATTAACGGTGCATTTTGAGTTCATGGACAGATCAATTACTTTAGAACATCATAGCTCATGCAATACGTTTATGATTCATAATAAAATCATCTGATTATTGCAACAGTTGGTGATTAATGTAGTCGTATAAAGATCTCTAAATGACACTTGATAGTTTTTAAAATGCACAATATTTTAACTTCACGTTGCTCGTTTAACAGCCGTTAAAGGTTATCTTTGTTGTTTTTCTTCCCTAATGGCAATAGATAATTTCTGGAAAATTGAACTTTGTTATTTTAAGCACTGCTAAAAGCCATCTTTTTTTCATCCAAATGACATTTAATAGTTTCTACAAAATACCTAGTATTTGAATATCACCAGTGCAACAACCGCTGATCAGGGGTTCGATCATATATTTTCATGACTAAATGGTTGTTTATGCCAGAGGGGCCGCTTTCGACCCGAGGGTATAAACAATAGTTTAGTCATAAAAATATTTTTTTTAAAGTGCATACATACTGGAACATTTTATGATTCTTATTTCATCAAAGCGATAACAAAAAATAACAAGTAACATCATTTAAAAACGTACGCCCGCGATCACACATCCGGCCACCGGGTATTAGCGTTGTTTAAGCCCGGCAAACGACCAATCACGCGCGCTGTTATATAGCGAGTACGTATGAACGTTTATCCAAAATGACAGTTACCAAGCTATCTTGTTTATATAAAAACACCGAAACCAAGCGAAGGTGCGAATTAAAATATTGATATGTTACTATAAATCAGGTTCCCAGAAAAACAATTGCACTCTTTTGGGTATGATCCACTTCACGTTTATGTGAGCAAATGTGAGTAAAAAACAATAGACAACCACCTGAGTATGTTTCGAGAGGCAAATTATTTTCCGTAGTTAACATTTGAATAGGGAACCCGTTTAACCAACTGTATACGTGGTGTCTTCTAAGTTTCTCCTATTCAAATGTTAAAGTATGGGGAAAAATATTGCTTCCGGGAGCATGTTATGAACTCTAACAAAAGTCCATGCATAATCGTATCATTTGCTGGAAGTCATGGAAAAGAAATAGATCAACAGTTGATGTGGTGCCGTATGTAATCAATACTCTTTCATCAGTGTCCTAAATGTAAAATTTAGACAAGACGGTCTTTAGCAATTGATATTTCGAAACATGTGTGGCAACCCTAAAAAATAATCGTATTTCTGACCAACAATAGGAAGCCAGGTGAAAAACATTAGTTATATTCAAAACAAGTTTCATGATTATTCCTGAATACCACTCAATTTAGCGTCAATCGAATGACAATTGCACCACGATGAAAATACACCGATAGAGTTAAGTGACTATGTGATCAATAATAGAGCTCGTATTTGCTTATTGTCACGTATCGTGCCTGCAAGGGATTAAAAAAGAACCCGCCTTACTTGTTGAGTCAATGTACTTCTTACATAATTGATGTTCATCCGTGCCTTTTACTACACTTTCAAAACGAAACAGTATTTAATGTTACACGAAGAAACGTATAAAAAACGTATAAAAGACGTATAAAGTTGTTCTCTAAAACCGCGTTTTCTCAGCAATCAAATATCGCAGTGAGTCAAATGTTGGTGCATGGATGTATCTTTACATTATTTTTGTGTGTTTATACAAATTTTTAGAATCGGTTTGAAAATCCTTCGTTTAAATCATTTTTACGCACCATGTTCACAAGATCAAAAACACGTTCCATGCAGTTTTTTTCAAGTATTCGTTCCGTATAAAACCACGCCGAGTGATTGTTTTCTCCTTTTTTGTATTGTACTACAAATCGACCAAAGAAATAATGTTGCCATGGGGAAGAACCAAATACAGTACCGATTAAATTTTATTAGCCCGTTTTGGGGAACAATTTTCGAGAATCTTGTACCACAAAAAACTGGATTGTGGAACGTTAATTTTGATTTCTAACTGCCTACATTATTTCTCAAAAGTATGTCGATTCCTTTACCATTTGAATTTCACTCCAAATTTAAGCTACTTTTGCCCCCCATCAGCTCATATGGTCCTATCATTGTCGCCCCTTCCCTATCCCTGCAACATATAGGAGCCGCGGTTTGTCCGTGGCCCTAGTTCAGATTGATACACTATTGTACGCGTGAGTTCATTCTTTTCTGCATGGCTGTTTCCATTATTAACTTACGACCCTCTGGAATCAAGCCTTGAAAATCAATTGTATTTAACCTTAAGGCGAGCGCTAATAATCAAAAACATTTTAGACACGGAAGATATTCTTCTAAACACGTAAAAAGTTCATCAATACTTAAGAATACATGTAGTCATAAACACGCTCTTTTCAAAGAATTATTTTACAGCATTCTTAGGTTCCTTCACGTAAATTGACTCATGCAAATTGTTAAGAAGTATAATAAGATTTGGACTCAAACCCATGGCTAAAACTAATCTGATCACGGAATGAAGCAAACAAAGCGAGGGACGTTCATGTGAAACGAAGACACACACTCTGACATAGTGTAATGGTTGAATTCACCTGCATTGCATTGGACCAGAGGATGATTTAAGGAAGCCCCATCATGCACTGCAAACGTGTTATCACCAGAGTTTCAACTGCCACTTTACTTTTCAAATCCCATTGAATTCTGTGCAAAAGACGTTGTTTAAGAATTGTGCGTGTGTCATTATTAGTTGGTCGATTTCAGATCTAAAGTGATGTATGCATGAAGGATAATTCACACCTTCTGTAGGTAACATAAAATGTGAAATCGACCAGCATTGTGAATGCGTTTTTATTGTAAATATATCAGTCCATATTCAAATTTAACCATGGCCGTCAATGCAATGTGTGAGCGGTCGTGTCATGTTCACTCACACAGCTGTGCTAACCGCAAGTCAACACAGTGGCGTGGTGGGAAGTGCTTAAATCATCCTCTGGCATTGGACAGTGACTGGTTCGTATGTCATGATGTAGTGTCAATAAGCAATGTGTCAGATCAATACTTAATCACTTTCGTCATTCAACCACGATTAAAGCTGTATACGCCTTAATGAAATTGTTAAGGTTATTAATTATTTTAAACTGTTGTGATTTGGTAGTTCACAGCATCTTACGAATGGTAGTGAGCTTTTGCAAACACTGCATTGCTCAATTCATAGCGAGCGTGTAGAAGAATTAAAATATCACATATATACTTTTATAGGTGCTGCGGTTCTTGAGTTACGTTGTAAAGAGGGCTGAAACAACAACACTTTTGTACAACGTACATAACTCATTTACAACAATAAATTAAGCAAGTTTGCAAAGTATACGATTTGTAGAATGAACTTTTGCAAAACATCAAGGTGTTAATTTTCAATAATATATTGATCTAGATAATCAAAATCGATTTTTAGGTTGCTTCGACCAACAATACCTCGTCTACCCTTAAGTGTTTTAGAATTAAATGTATTTAATCCTAAATGCCAGCCGTACAGCAGATGACAGAACAGTTTGGCGGGACATTGTGATGCGGATGCCACCACTCAACCCCCAGTTGGAGTGAACGGCATAGGTCAAGGTAGGTCAAGGTCAATCCTAATTTATTGCACTGAATATGTTTTGAAATAGCCGATCGCGGTACAATCCGGTTTATGAGACAGATTATTTACTTTATTTTATATACGCCAAATTGGTTTTTAGAATTTAGTGAAAATGAAGACTGAAAAGAGAGTGAAAAGTAAACATTACACAGAATCCCGCTAAAGATCACTGTTTTGTTTGTATGGTAAAGAAATATGAGACACGATCTGCTCCATGGGGGCCAAAGGAGGCATTTTTGAAAATTGAGTTAATATAATTATTACCTTGTACAAACAATAGGCTATCATATACTGAAAAGACCAAAGGTCTAGCATGCTTCGTTCTAAAGTTATCTCAATTTCAAATTTACCGCCTTTGGCCCCATGGACCAGATCATGTCACATATAACAAATATTTCATTTTCTGAATCATAAGTTAGTCCAGAGGTCTTCACTGCTTCTGAAAATGATGGTTACACATGCAATTAACGACGATAGTAACAAAATACAATTCCAAAACAAAACTTCCGCTTAAGGCGTCGAATGCATTACCTCAATAAACATGGTAAAGTACATTTTGAGTTTGAACTAATCCATGACAGTAATCCTTTCTTTAGAGTGTTAATTAATTATAACACCTGTTGGATTGCAAATTGTCTGTTTCTTAATCTATCATTTCCGATTTGCGTTTTTAAATCGTTTTAACTTAGTCTTCCTCCAAAAAACAGAATTAGCCTTCCTTCAAAAACAGAATCCGTTAAAAGAGATGTGTAAGTAAAATACCTAAACTTGCGCAAATGATTAATATTTGCAGTTTTAAACGTTATAAATTTAATGTAAATGAAGTTAAGAAATATTCATTCTATTATTAAATGAGCTTGGAAGCGATAAGCTGCTTGACAGATGTGACATGCTTATAAACCCATGAATGCAACAGTATTTTAAAAGTTCAAGATTAAAAGTTTAAGATTGTTTTTGCTCTGAGTTTTTGAATCATTACATATTTTCTTTAGCGAAATGAGATCAGCTATTCCATTGCAATCTTTTTTAGTTATTTTTATGTTTTAAACAAGCCTTCATGATGGCCCGTGATTTTTGTTTTGGCTCATTGACTCTCTTCTAATTTTATAGGTACAAAAGTGGTTAGAATAGCTTAAGAAAACGGAACGAAACCAGCTGCTTTAACAATCAGTCTCCCATACAGCAATTATCTCACCATTTAGTGTGTTTGTATTTCGCAAGCTATTATCAAAGACAGATATAAAGATATATGTAAAGATTTTATCGCGTTTGACGTCATCTGTCAATCAAACTCGAGCACGGTTTGTTTACAAGTGTCGTGATGATGACTTGCTGAACGCAGCGGTATAAACGGACACCTTATTGTTATAATTTTGCACCTTCAAACACACAAACCATCTCAAAAGTTAGGTCTGTATAGTAGAAAACTTTCTTTCGCGAAGACACCATGTCAACAATGCCTAGAAATGTTGCTTTTTGCAATGTAAAAGTACGTAATTTTTCGCCATTTATTGCTATTCCTTTTCTTCGATCGGCACCACATAAATCGGCCTTCCTTTTACGCGCTATTAACCAATCAAGGATCGTAATCGACAGTAACGTTAGACGCGATAAAATCTTTTTATCTCTGTCTTTGATAATATTATAAGAAACATATTAAAGGTCTAATACGGGCCCAACCCTAATGCGATGGCATATCTTCATTTCGAAGTTATACAATTGAAAATCGGGAGATAATATTCAACAAAATCTTTTACAGTGTCAAAAACGAAGTTGTGAAATTTGATTTCTGTTGCCCTTTAGATTATCTTCATTGTTATAATGAGTGAAAAAGTTCTTGTTGTTATAGTTTAACTTACAATCCTCACGACTTTATTATTTTTGGGTATTTTTGGAATTACAGTCACGTGATTTGATGAGCTTGTTAGCTTGTTATAAGCGACGGGTAGAAGGTGGCGTCCCTGGTCCTTGTTAAAGTCAATGTTTTTGCGGCGAATTTGTATACATGATTTCTCTGACTCTTTTTTTTTTTTTTTAGATTCAACTTTATTTAACCACGGAGGGCCCAAATCAATCCAAATGTTGTTCTTCCTTGGGGCCGTGGACATAAATACAATACATGCATAAAATAATGATGTGAGTACTTAATTATTTACTTCATCTTCATATTACTTTATTAACAAACAAGGTTGAAAAGCACACACAAAACCCAGGACATGGCCAACATGCCAGACCTCTTGATGATAAGGATGTAGACATTGTTTGCTGATTCATGGTACGCGCATATGAATGTTTTCTCAATAATATTCGTTGAAGTGTTAAATGGGATAAACAATTATTTCGAAACATGTGCACCTTAATTGGCCAGTCTATGGGAGTAAAAGAAGAGACAGCTCTCACCTTAAGAACAGAAATGGCCTACTAAAATTCACACATTTATTTTATTTTGTCAACTACCTCAAGGAAGATTGGTTTGGATTACTCTCGTCCAAGGTCAATGGACATTTAAAATTACAAAGGCTCTAGGATATGATGAAGATTTATACATACATACAATACATATATTCACACTTACAATACCTTTATACATAACTTATTAGCTAAAATTGATTCTCTTGCCAATTTAATGCGACATATTTTGTTTCTACCCTTAAGATATGACTGGCAAATACAAACAATGCTCAAAAAAGTGAATTGAAACAACGGACGCCCGCCTTAGTGAAAAACACATGTTCTTTCAAAGCGAATCAATGATGATAGACGATTGCATTTATCCCAAAACCCTTTCTTTGTAAAAGGTAACGACCTCTTCTCGGTATCTGTCACGTCATCATTTACCAAGGCCGGTCATGGACAAAATGTTTGCTTGTAGGGGTGTGAATGAACCAGCGACAATTGGTCTGTGTGATAATTTGATTAGGAATGAGCGATTAGATTTTTGTCGATCAAATGTAATTTATCAATCCCCATTCCCTGTCTTTCACTTTACTTTATATTCGGTAAAATGACATATTTGACTATATACATGTAGTAAATACTATTGCTGTCACGCAAGTCGTTTGCGCCCACTTACGTATACTTTGTGCCTGATGTACTAAGGGCCGGATTTACCTTTTTGGGGGCCCTGGATCAGGCTAAAATTGGAGGGCCCAAACTTACCTTGAGGAAGACATGTCATTGTACACTTTTAGAAGTTTTGATTTCCGTGTAAGATCGGCAGTGACGGCAGTAGCACGTAAAATTTAGAGGAGATGGGTACATTCTGTTGCGATGTTACTAGGACAGGTGCGGGCAAAGCGGATCTAAAATTTTCATTCCAAACTATTTGAGCCAAATTAAGGTGAATTTTTCTATTTAAAGGGCCAGAGTGAGCGAAGCGCCCAAAATTTACAACTTTACCCTATTTTTTGCCCAAAACATGGGCTAAAAAGGATGACGTACATGGTAATTTGAGGGCTCCCAAATTTTGAGAGCCCTGGGTCCAGGCCCATCTGACCCAATGGTAAATTAGTCTTTTCGCCTTTTCTGCTCCAATCGAACGTAATTCCGGAATCCAATGTCCGATTTGATTCAAACAAAAAGCAAATTATAGCTGAGACTTTACAGTATTAAATTAAGAAACCCCAAATTCCTCAAAATTACCACTTCAGTGTCCCTTGATTGAAATGCAAAATCGAATAGAAATATTGTACACAAAGTGTTACAATTTCGTTGAGTCGAGAAGAAAGAATGACACAACCAGTGAACAAATAACGATGCATACGTTATTATGACGAGTTTGGTTAATTTTAATTTATCTTCGGGGTTGCGGGTATTATATTTGTATGAATTCAGGATTTAATAGATTTAAGTATAGAAATTACTTTTAGTCCAGAAAAGAAACAAGCTATGCATAATATTGTTCCGATCACATTTCCTTCCAGCACGACCTTTTCAATACAGCTTTATAACGTTATTTTATTGTATCTTCTCGTCATATCATACTATATTCCAATACTCTTTTATACAATAAGTGGATCGGACCATGATCTGGTAGTATTTGTACTAAAATGTTTAGACAAATAAATCTGACATACAAGAGGAATACATGATATTCCCAGGCTTGATATAAGGGTGTCGTTTCCGCTAACAGGGCGTGTTTTTCATAGGATGGATAAAGCAACCAACATTTTCGTTTTGGTATATTATTAATCTTAAGAACCGCATGACATGTGGAAATATAAATGCGACTCTTGGGTTTCTTGACTCATTTCCTATGAGATCAAGGTATTAGTATTAAAAAGTACACAAGTATTTTAGTTAAGGTGGTACTACACCCCCTGATCAATTTTGCATTTTTCTCAAGAAATAACTACACACTGGTAACAAAACTTATGTATATTATAGGGGCAAGGAATCCAATTACTTCACTGAAATATCAGTGATTCAAGACAAGTGGTTCATAATATATACAGCCTGTCTCAAACAAAATTATGCAAGTGAAAAGCGCCCTCTTTAGCAATTAGAAAATACAGTTGTGACATGATGCTTACATCAACGTCAAGGATGTAGTCTTAGCTCTCAAATGCCGTTTGTTTTGTTCAATTTGCTTGTTTTAATCTCGAGATATGTTTAGTTAACGACGAAAGGGTAAAATCACAATTGTGCCACTTTTACTAGGGAAGAGGGCTTTACATGTAAATCAGTGATAGCATCAAATTTATCAAGAGTTCCTTCGTGAAATCAAAAGAATGTATCAATTACACAATACAAATTGTTTTTACTGTTTTTACTGTTTTATCATGATGCAGGAATAATGATTCTCTTTTTCTACTTAAACCAGATTCAAAGATAAATAAATATTTCACATTCTGCTGTAAAATTATATACATGTGCATGTCAATGATTTTATCATGGTAAATAATGTTCTCTTAGTCAATTAAGACATGTTAAAAGACAAACAAATATTGCACACTTACAGGTTAATGAATGCGTATTACTTGTTGGGAGAAAAATTAGACAAAATGATGCACACGCGTTGATGTTGATGCATCTACTGTCTGTTCAATTAGGTTAGATTCTTGAATTTTTAAGATATTTGAAAAAATAAAAACTTGTGGCCAAAGTCATCAAAGAAAAGTGTTAGTACAGCCTTAGACCTAACGTGATTTATACTTTTCAAATTCCCAAGTTCAATTTAAAACCCCATTTCTTTTCAATTTTGCCTCATTTTGGGCAGTTACTTGGGTCCACCGAAAGGGTTCGCGACCTTTTTACAAATTGAGTGGGACGGTCCATTCTCAACTTAGGGCATAGACCCTATCCAATTTAGCAAAACAGTCTGTCCACAAATCTGTCCTGCCATTTCAATTGTTATACCGTTCAGGTTATTGGATAGGTGCTATAGGTGATGATGCATGGTCCACCGGTTTTTGTTACACGAAATTATATGGCGCGAGTACGTTTTATGCATAACATTATTCTGAGCATTATTTTTTCCTAAACAAGGACATTAAAATTATGGATTTCGTTCTAATTTCAACTGGTTTACAATGTAAATTGAGTTTTGTTTAATACCACCATTCCTTCCCAAGAATATCAGCATTCGCTTGACATTTTCAGATACAGTAACTTTGTAAGAAATGTTTTCTGTAACTGTAACCTGATTGTTTTAAATAATATTTTCTTGTATAAAAGTTCTTTTGTTTCACAGTTTTTTCAGTTTGTATTCAACAAACAAAACGAAATAACAAATTGAAAATAAATGTGTAGTTTTATAATAGGCCTATAGACCCATTCGCACAATAAATAAATAAATAAATAAATAAATAAATAAATAAATAAATAAATAAATAAATAAATAAATAAATAAATAAATAAATAAATAAATAAATAAATAAATACACAAGGAATGTATTTATATAAGCTGGGCCTATTTTAGAAAACCTTAGTTCCCATAAATAATAACGTAATGTTTCGACAGTAGGGTTTCAACACAAATTTTTTTTTGCTGGACAATACTTCCTGATGCGGATGGTCGAATAAACCAATCTCTGCGCATTTTGACATTCGTCCCCATTGCTCTAAATGGATTGATTCCAAAAAGTTTATGGTACCCGACGTTCTACGGCTTTTTATAAAAATATCGCGGGAAAATACCAAAATTGAAAAGAAATGGGGTTTTAAATTGAACTTTAGAATTTGAAAAGTATAAATCACGTTAGGTCTAAGGCTGTGCTAACACTTTTCTTTGATGACTTTGACCACAATTTTTTAATTTTTCAAATATCTTAAAAATTCAAGAATCTAAGCTAATTGAACAGACAGTAATGCACGAGCCCCGAAGGGAGGAGTGCATTAGACGCATCAACAGCAGCTCTCATTGATTTAGATGTACAGCTCTCTTTCCTAGTAAAAGTGGCACAATTGTGATTTTACCCTTTCGTTGTTAAATAAACATATCTCGAAATTGAAGCAAGCAAATTGAACAGAACAAACGGCATTTGAGAGCTAAGACTTCACCCGTGATGTTGATGTAAGCATCATGCCACAATGGTATTTTCTAATTGCCAAAGAGGTCACTTTTCCCTTGCACAATTTTTTTGAGACAGGTTGTATGTTAAGAAATGAGGTACATTCTAGCGGTACCTGTTTTCTTATCATAAATAACGTACCGCTTATCTTGAGTCACTGTAATTCCAGTGTAGCAACTGGATTTAGTGCCCCTATACTATACATAACTTTTGTTATCAGTGTGTTATTATTTTTTTGAGAAAAATGCAAAAATAGTCACAAATTTATCAAGGGGTGTAGCACCACCTTAAATGGTGGTTAAAACTGGACAAATATGGCTCACGCTATCTCACTTGACTGTAATTCGGAGTTATTATTATTTCTGTGTATCCTGTATTGGCTGTCAAAATTTTGTCGCAAGATGTTTTGTCACCGTAATTAGTTTAATATTAAGCAATTAAGTTTTTACTGATTTGAATATATTTTCCAATTATGGATGTGTTTTTCTTTTGCTAGAATGATATTATGCAATTTACCAATGCATCCGGATATGAAACAGAAAACCTAAATGTGATGCGATCAAACAAAATCAGTCGGAATTCGGAAATAATAAATTTTCGGTTTCTTATAGTATAGTAAAAAGCATTTACATATATGGATTTTGCAGACAACACTATTGAAATTTAACAACCAGTTCCAAAGATATGAGCAATTAAAGAGTTTCCAAAACAATAGGAAACAAAAGAAAATACTTCCTTTGTATGGCTATATCTCAAAATCAATATTTCCGAGTTCCGACTGATTTTGCTTGATCGCGTCACAAATGACGGCATACATCAGCATGATATTTCCATCGAGATTTGCTTGTTAGAAACAAATATGCCGTTTAACTTTTAATGCCCAAATGATCAAGTTCAAAAATGGTTTGCAATTTAAATATTAATGTACGTAAATGAAGCAACATGTAACACCCACGTTTCTGTATTAGCTCTTGTTTTCTAAGGTAAATTAAATTCAGTGACATTTCTTACGACTTACTATAAAATCATTGGAAGCATGAAGACGAATGCAATAGTGACATTATTGAGTAACATCAGGTTGTTGACTTTGCCTGCACGAAGGATACATTTTACGTCCTTGTCAACCTTAAAGAAACATGAATCACATCCCTTATTTAACAGTTTTAAGTATAAATCGACGTGTCTCTTACGTTGCCTATAACATTGGAGAATTGTATGTTACGTTACATTAAATGTGACCTGCTACCACGAAATGAGCGTAAGGTCGCAAGTTGGTAGTTTCAAGACATCCTGGCTGCTGTGTTAATGTTCTTTGTTTGTCAGACACCTGTACTAGGCAGTAGTATGTATCTTCGTTTGGCGTTTGATCCCCCTAAAGTAATATTCAGATTTCCTTTGACAGCATAACCATAGCGTATACGCGCGCGACGTCAAGCGCGTACATTGGACCTTGTGCAGAATAATACGCGCTGAACGGCTAGCAGTACGCTTAATTTGTAAAAGGAAATCTGAATATTACTTTAATGGGTTCACCAGGTGCGTGTGACATAAAGAACACCAACGCAACAGCCGGGACCTCTTGAACTTACGCTCATTTCGTGGTAGCAGGTCACAAATATGGAAATTTTCCAAACAGAATCCTGTGTAAGTTTGTTCAAATGATGAAATATCAAATGTTGTGGCCTTGAAATATGTTTGATAAGAATTACTGCATATAAAGTAGCTTTAAATATGTATAAGTTGACAGTATTATGTAGTAATTCATGCTGCCAAATATTGCATTTAACAGTTTAATGCCTTGTATCTATATCGAAGAAGATTATAATAGGCAGCTTCAAATCTTGTGTCTTGTATAAGTAGAAATGAATCGTGGGGTGTTCTTCTTTAAATTATTCTAATATCGGAAAGTAACTTTCCGTGAGAGCGGAGCTTGTCTAAAGAAAATTTAAAACATGATAACAATATAGGCTTAGATGGTATCAAAGAATAGTTGGTTAGATTAGAAAATTAAAAAGCAATCAGAGCATGAAACGCAGAAGACGTATAATAATAAAACAACTACAAAATTGTCCGAAGCAAATTTACGACAACAAAAATACAGAAGAATATTAATTGTTGGTTCAGAAAATAAACAGAAGTGTTTTAAACCTGGGTCCGAAACATTCATGATGTAAATATGTAGTTGACACAATAATAAGATTCTTTAATCATAAATCAAAATCACTATTAATTACAACAACCATAAATAAAGCTGTTAAGAACTAAGTATATAAAGTCTGCACAAAACGTAACGCAGCTGTTATAAATACACCTATAACTAACTAATAATTGTTCTGAAAGAGGGATGACTTATTTACGCTTATTTTGATACCCAATTTGTCCAATTTGGTTCAATATTAACAATACGGCAGTATTTTGAAAGAATATTACCCGAATTTAAAAGTTGCAGCTATTTGTATTGATTTGAAGTCAGCGCTTTACGTGTACAATCAGTGGTTATTATGCCTGCAACTTTTAAATTCGGGTATTTTTCTTTAAAAGCACTACTGTGTTGTTAATACCGTATTGAACGACATTTCACAAATGTGGAATCAAAATGTGGGTAAATAAATTATCCTTCTCTCTAAGTTGAAATATTGTGAAAACAATTATTAGTTCTGAAGCTATAGGCGTCTTTATAACAGCTGCGTTACTTCTTGTGCAGACTTTATAATAATTTGAAATGTTTTCCTTTTATTCGTCTGCTTTCCTTCTACTCTTTTTACTGTTATTTGTGAAGGTACCTTGTCATTCTGTAGCACTGAAATAACAGTACGTTTAAAATGTTAGTTTTATAAACAAAAAATATTATACACACTATACATTAGTTTTCTTACCGGTAGTATTTGTTGGTAATAGGCCCTTAGCTTTCCATTTGAACAATAACCCGCATATAGTATTGAATAAATCGTTAACAAAACATTCTACTAAAATGGGTAGGAGTTGAGATGCGAATTACGAGACATTCTAGGGTTGCCCTGCCTGTGCATTTTGTATTAACATGATTAAGGTTTGACACTATTTTAAAGTGTTGCGATTGGGCAATTCACAGCATCTTCCAAATGATAGTCAGCTTTGGCAAAAATCGCATTGTTTATTTCATAGCGAGTGTGTAGAAGAATTCAAATATTTCAGATATTCTTTTGTAGGTCCTGTGGTTCTTGAGTTATGTTGTAGGAGGGTTAAAACACCTGCAACACTTAAATAACGTACATAACTCATTAACAACGATGAATCAAGCAAGGTTTGAAAGTATATATATGGTTTGTAGAATGAACTTTTGCAAAACATCAAAGTGTTATTCTTCAATAATATATTGATTTACATAATGAAAATCGATATTTGTAGCCTCTTCGACCAACAGTACCTTGTCTTTTTTATGTAATTACTTGTAATTTCTAATTAGGTACATATAGAGTCTAATTTTCGGATAAATACGCGATCAAAGATCATAATAATTCATAACAGATACCTGAAGTAAAATACAAACGGCTTTAAATAACTCAAGGCAGCGAATCTCGATTTAGGTGTGATCTCGTGATTGCTACAATTAACCGTAGTATGAAAAGTGTCGCCGTTAATAATAGCGGAGATCCATTAGCTATTAACTTATTACAAAAATAAGAAACTTTCATTTGCAATAACATTTTCACATTAGTGTTTCTAGGTTAAACTGTCCGGTTTATTGAAATTGTTTTTTTTACAAGCACCGCTGGTAATAGCTTTACAAGATATTGGATTTTAGACAAAAATGAATGTTCATTGGTATTTCTATCCATTACAAATATTCAAGAATTTTTAGAACCCGCTTTATGACAGGTGTTTTGCTGTGGAATTTTATACTAAGCAGCATATGCTATGTTGGTATCATTATATAGCTATCGAATTATATCGATTCTGTGATATCAAAATAAGTACTACCATGCTTGGTATGACATCTTATTGTGCCTTATTAATATCAGTACACCCACGCAATATTAGTAATCCTAGCTATAGACGAATCCAACGAGCCACGTGATGGTCAGAATTTAGTCGGCCATTACTGTGTCCCGTCTGTACAAAACTGGTGTTGTTACTGCCCAATTGGGTGGATTCGCTTAAATATCGATGTTGAATTGTATTGTGTTGTAAACTTTCGTCATTCTTTTGTCTACGTGTAACACGGGTGATGGAATGCAGTTTAATATCACCGTCAAGGCCACGTCATTTCACATTTTAGGTGGAATAGACATAAGGGGGACCCAGCTATGGCTGCCATTGAGGTGTAGGAATGCGTGAAAATTGATTCGTCTATACAGGAGTCAAAAATAATTAAATATACCAAATTGATTTTTCGTACAATCATATCTGTGATTTTCGGCGTATTTGTTCATTCTTTCTAAGATATGAAATATATTATTGTAAGAGTTTAACTAAGAAGAAGAAGAAGAAATCTATTCTGCTGTAATAACAAATTAGATAACATAACTTTATAAAGCCGAATTTGAAAGTCGTTTCCCGAAGCGTTAAAAGGATAATGTAATCGGTATGATAGACTATGCGTCGTTAACGCTCTGACTACTTGTTTCTTTCTTCAAACTTCAAATTAAATTAAATGTGAACATTTAAAGTTTATTCTATTCAACCCTTAGTGCATACAATTATAGAACAACCCTAGAGACCTTTCAAACTTTCAAACTGAACTCAACAAGATCATGATGATAGCGTTATTTTGTTATCATGATTTGTTCATTGATTGTGTCTTTCTTTCATCGATACTCATATAAATTTTAACCCTCTGAATACAATTCCCCATGTTCAAACTTTTTTTCTTCTACATCATTCATTTATTGAATTATACGCTAAGGATAGACGAGCTCACCTAGGTTACGTACCTTGCAATAGCTATCGATTTCCATAAGAGCACTGAGGACTAATACTATTGATGGAAAATACAAACTTGTACACTATGTATAGAATAACTATCATCTAAAACGTATTTTATGGATTCTTATTCATCTTAACATAGAGGCCATGTTTTCTGAAATTCTGAGACATAATCTGTATAAAAAGAGACCCCCTGAATGATGTTAATTGGTTTTACCCAGGTATATATTATTCGGAAGTCTTAAAGTTCAATTGTAGTTTGAAAAACGAACTCTTAACATGGTGTAACCTTAATGTACTTGTCCACTTTATTTGGGATTTCAAAAACCCGACATCAAAAGTTCACCAACTTCATCTCAAGGATAATGGGTTGGTTCCAATGATTATTGCCCAATACTGTAGATGTTGACAAATGAAATGAAATATATTACGGATTTAGTAGATAAAACTAATTACGAAACCGAAATCAATGCAACTAATTAATAAAAGGTTAATGAACGCGTATTACTTGTTGGGAGAGAAATTAGACAAAACACTGCACGCGGGCTGATGTCGATGCGTCTAATGCACGAGCCCCGAAGTAATACGCGTTCATTAACCTATTTCATACACGAGAAGAAAAAACATGTTATTTTTGCTGTTTTTATAACAAAATTATCACTCAAATGATTGGAAAATAGAACCAAATATAAATGCTTCAACCCGCCTGAAAAATGAATCAAGCCTACTCGACGAGAACGCGTGCGAAAGCACTGCGCGCAGTACCCACCCGGAGTGCATATGAGACACAATCAATGCGTGGTTTGGAATTTTCAAACGCTTGCTCTGATTGGTTCTCGCAATCTAAGAGTGTATGAAGTATCTATTAATATCAGTACCCATGCAGCTGTATTTTGTATCGAATTGCACGTTAATGCTACAGCATTTTGAAGCTTTACTCTTCTACTTAGTGGATAATGACTTTTCATATTCCGAGAGAAAGCATTATTCAGCTTGCACAATTAGTAGTAATAGAACATATCTTACAACTGACTAATGGAGTTATTTAAATTGTGGGTTAGACTTTTCGGGAGTTCATATCCAAAAATAACCAAAAAAATCGCAGTGATTTATAGTGCGCTACGCACAGGCACAACGCCTAGACGTTGATCCACATTAAACTTTACCGGTTGTCGCTGACCACTACGGCCCACATCATTCAATAAACCATTGAATAACAACACAGGGGCTTGCAGCAAGCAGCGCACACCCTACACTTTCCACAATTGACCTTCGCAGCCAGGATCACCTCCCCGAGTTTATACGTGTTACAACGAGACAAGAGGTAAGTTTCAAGCTACCTCAATTTTTACACGAGAGCGTACTAACCACCGCCGGGGTTCAAACTCGCAACCTCTAGCACCATAGTCAAACGCCTTATCGATTGAGCTAACTTGACTAACTAAACAATTAGTTATTAGCGGGTTCGCCGTCGGACAAATTTAGAACTGTCAAGCTTTCGTCAGGAGTAGCTCTGACTTCTCAGTACAAAGTACGTAAGAATGAGACATAATAGGCCGACTGGTGGCTCTGAAAAGAAGACTGTCCATTCTCAATAATAAACAAGCAGACCTCGCCTATCTGCTAATGTAAAAGGTTTGGTGGCTCTGAAAAGAGCCGTTCTCTGAAGTTTGGTGGCTCTTTATTTATTTCACTGGAACACACTTATAAAGGAAAGATAGCTTTTATGACCCGTGACCTTTGCTGTCACAAAATCAATAGTGCATAGAATACATCTGTCACTCAGAGATCACGTCAAACAGGGTTTCGAATTATGGCAGTCCCACGCGCATTTTTATCTTATAGTTTACATTCTGAATGCCATATTTTTCGGATTGCCTTCACGTTGGGCTGTTTCGGTTTATTAGCATTTCTTTTCAAAGTGTAAACATGTACAAATCTGAATATTGTGATTCATTTTAAGGTATTCTTGTTTTTGCAAATCCCTTTAGCCTAAGGTAGCGTCATTTATTTTGAAGTGTGACTAATAACCTACTTGACGAGACAAGAGGGATACATTTTGATGCAGTCGCTTACAAGCTCTTACACATGCCCTTCTTTTGATCACCCATTGATAGACTTGTCCCGAGTTTAAGCTACAACACGCTGTTGGAGCAGTGACCAATCAAACGTTCGCGTTGAAGTAAAATGTGAACATCCGTAGCGGTTGAAGTAAATTTTTAAACTTCATTTCGCAAACTCTCTATTTTACGTACGTGTGGAAATCGGAAGCTCTCGGTTAATAATCTTATTTAGAAAAATTATCAATGTGAATGTTTCGGCGCCTGATCGATGGCTTTTCATCTCTTACCTATTGTGACGATCTCCTGATTCTGATGAGATCTGATGAGTTTACCACTGAAAATTGTCACAATATCAATAGTGTAGAAAAGGAATTATGTAAGAGATCAGAATTTATAGAGTACTGCTTAATTGAACTATGGATGTGCTTCTAATAATTATTACCAATTACCAGTCTTCTAGATTGGTTTATTTTGCTGTGGCTGAGAGATAATCTTCTAAAATAACTATATATTTTATATTATACCGGAGTTCCCTATTTTATGTCGAAGATTGTAATGCTCTATGTATATTTGCTCTTTTAGCATAAATAGTCAGTATCAAAACTAAAATGACATTTCTGTATATTGAAGTTCTGTATTTATATCAAAAATAAATAGAGAACAAGCATAGTGCAATCTTATTAAATTTTCAAAATAAGGATATCGGACAGGTGACAGAATAGCTGTGCTCGATTACTTAAGACTTGTTGTATATAGATTGTGAATTATTTACATGGAGACAGGTACGGCTTGTTTGTACAAGTATATGGCAGGTTGAACTGCAGCAGGTGTAACAAGATATAATAAACACATCAAATATTAAATAACTCCAGTTTATTTTATACTTAAAATATTATATTCTTTACTCACTTTAAATAAACGGCATGATACTATTTGTAACCTGATTGGTCATTGTGAAAAGAAAAAGAAGTGTTGCTATACCCGCATAAGAATGGTATTCTGTCATAAGTGTATCAACTTATAGTCCTGCAGCAGCTTTTATTTTTCCGGCCCTTGGTTTTTAAGTTCAGGGGCGCGGGTCCAAAATATATAATTCTATTACCCCCGCGACCCATTATTCAAAATCGCGCACTGTGATTGGTTGAAACGCGTCACGTGACAGACCATTAATTAGCGATAAAGTGTCAGGGGCAACGAACTTTATGTTCTTCTATCATCACAGCGCACAGCAGAGCGCACAGCACACCTGCTTAGGTAGGGGAGAATGGAATGTCAGGGGTGTGTTATTGTATGTGCATACCTGCTTATAGGGGAGAATGGAATGTTAGGTTGTGTTATTGGAATGTGCATACGCTTTGGCTACGCGTATGCGCTCCACCTTGAGTTAAACAACTTGAAATATTTGGACAAAAAAATTTGATATTTTCTCTTTAAATCACACTATTTTGTGGTAATAGAATAGAAATAAAGGGTGCAGCATAATCCTTTACACGCAAATAATGTGTCCTCGGCAGTAAAAACGTTTAAATAATGGGTTCGGCTGCGCCTCACCCATTATTTACGTTTTTGCTGCCTCGACACATTATTTTCGTGTAAAGGATCATGCATTACACTTTATTTCTTAAATATATGTATTTGACCTATGGGGCTCATGTTCGCATGTAAAGGTGGTACACTGTCATATTCCGAATGCTGCCGCCCCATAGGTACACTAGTGCCCAGCTACTTTAGAGTACATGACTGCAACAACGTAGGTGTTAACAGTAACACCGGGGTGGTCTTCTGAGAGGTCCACACTTTTCGGTGTTAATGAAACACTGCTAAGTGTTATTTTGACACTATGAAGTGTTATTTTGACACTATGAAGTGTTATTTTGACAGGGTATCCTGGTGTTAATTTGATCCTTTTTTCGGTGTTAATTTCCTATTCAACACCACTGGGTGTTGATTTGATCCTTTTGCCTGAATTCTTATATTCAACACCACTGTTTACACTGAAACATATTTAACACTGCGGCGGTGTTCTGAGAGGTCCACATTCTTTGGTGTAGAAATGATACTGGTACGGGTGTTGAAATTATCATCTTTAATCATTGTTAACATCTTAATCAATGAGCATGAATTGTTTCTGTTGCTTCTGTTCGTTTCCACCCGAATAATAGCTCACTTAGATCTACAAAAAAAGTCCATGCAGTGCACATTTTGTATTGACACCACCGTGGTGTTAATCTAACAATCTAACACCGTAAATTAACACTAGAAGCTTCAACACCAGCTCGGTGTTGCATATTCAACACCGGAGTCTTTGCAGTGTGGTTGGTACTGCACTGGTACTCTAGAGTAACCACAGAGTAGCTGGGTAACAGTGTACCTCTGCGTTCGGCAGCCTTATGAATCTGGTAGTGTATGATGCTGAAGTGCTTTCAGTTACCGTCTCACAAACAGTAGGGTAGCCAGGATTTCGCGCCCCTGCTTTCACCTCGCGCACACAAGCAACCTTATACGCGCATATGATGTGTACTCTTTATTACCCTGCATAAGAAAATAATTATATATTGTTGATCCCAAATTCGTGTAACTACGGCCTTACATGAATCGACGGCCATGATGACAAACACCAATTAGCTTAGGTCGTTTGGAGATAAACACGAGTTTTTGTTATGACGGATAAAAAATCTTACTTACTCTACTCTTCAGAACCCTGTAGCTGTTTCAATCACTCATAAACACCCGGCTCTGTTAACATTTTGGACCCTGGGGCACATATTTAACATTATGGAGCTTATGTACCTGTTTCAATGCATACTACTCTAGGCTATCAGTGTTCAAATCATAGTCCCAAAGCTGCTTTTTTTTGCTGGTACATGACTGCCCTTTTTTAATGGGGGCTCGTTTTCATACGTTAAAGTGTGGTGCTCAAGTGCTATTCGGGCAGTGGCGTAGTTTGTGGTTGTTGCGCCCGCGGCAAGGATATAGAATGACCCATATCTAAATGTCCAATTCAATCGCGAACATTTCCGAAAAACAAGTTCAATTTCAATCTTAAAACGGTTTTCAAAAAACTATTAAGAAGAAAAACAAGTATTCAAAAACGAACTAAACAAGATGATAAACAAACGAAATACGAATATATTGGTAGATCAACCGTATTTGTAATCCTCTATGACCATTCAATAAATTAATATTTCCATGAAAGTAATTGCTCATGATAATTTGTATTCGTCGCACCACTTTCAGTTAATACTTTCCCTAAAGGGATGAGGTATGAACTTTTGGACAGTATTTATTGTGGGACATTAGAGCACATCAGACATATCGAATTGCATTCTGAATACGAAGAATGTCCTTCTGATATCAAATAATTTTGATTTTTTGAAATTCACAACACATTTTATGGCAAATGAATAAAATTGATATTTTTGATATTTAACAGTACTCGAAGTAAACTTTATAAATCTGATGATTTATACTTAAAGTGTATGTAGGTGGGATGAAAAGCCGACGATCAATTGAAAATTTTGACCTTTGGTATTGAAGATATGGATTCTTTTCCCAAAACACCCAAAAAAAAATTAGGTCTTTTGGGGGAAAAAATCCATATCTTCAATATGAAAAGTCCAAATTTTCAATTGATCGTCGGCTTTTCCTCCCAGCTACATACTTTAAGAATATATCATTAGATTTATAAAATTTACTTCGAGGACTGTTATATATCAAAATGTAAAAATATCATATTTTAATAATTTGTCATAAAATTTGTATTATATCGTAAATTTCAAGAAATTATAATTATTTGATATCATTCTTCGTATTCAGAATGCATTTCGATATGTCTAATGTGCTCTCATGTCCCACAAAAAATACTGTCGAAACGCTCAAAACGCTCATTCCAGATCCCTTAATTAGCAGAGTTTGCTTCAGTTATCTGATACTCCAAGGATAGGCAAGCTTACCACTGTCACGTTCCTTGCAATAACTATTGATTTCCATAACAGAACCAAATACTATTAATAGAACATACAAACAGCTACACTATAGAATAAGTACCAACGAAAGCTCATTTAAGGTTAGCAACTATTTTAAACTGTTGCGATTTGGTAGTTCACATCATCTTGCAAATGTAGTGAGCTTTGGCAAATATTGCATTGTTCATTTCATAGCGAGTATGTAGAAGAATTCAAATACTAAATATCACAGATATTGCAAAAGTTCATTGTACAAATCATACACTTTGAAGACTTGCTTGATTTATGATACTGCTTTTTGCTCGAAAATGGACAAATCTGAATTTTGATCAGCTATTGAGTGCTCTTGTGTTGCAAGTTACTTTTTACTCTCATGTAGTACCTTCAATATAACTAGACTATTGATTGTTTGTAAAACTTTGCTAATTACGAGATTAGAAAATCTAATTTACTGGTAATTGCTCTTGTTTCTGTGTGGCTGAATGATTAACTCAAAACGATATACTGCTGATTTAGACCATTCTTATTTAATGGTTTATTTTAAATGTTTATAGAAAAATAAAATGTTTGTGTTATTGATAATACTCAGGAGCAAAGCTAAACACTTCTGTATACTATTTGTGAATATATATTATCGACAAACAACTTATAGCATTTCCAAATTAGATTGTTCGTTGTTGTATCGCTTTTCTCATGTTATTGTAATTTTGCTAATACTCTTTGTTAATTGGAATGGCTAGTGGCTAGACTTAATTTGTTATGTGAAGTGGCTTACTACGGCCCGGGACTACGACTATTCTGACAGCTATTTTGCTTATCATTGATATTTTCTTGTAATGACACTAATTACCAGCGTTTAATTGATCTTTTTATGTATATGGGTGGGTGTTCAGTGGACCAATATTTAAATGATAAATCCTTGGCGCTGCTTAATCCTTTTAAAGGTTTTTTTTTATTATGTATGCAGTCGAAAAAGAGAATGTGGAAATGTAGGTTAAGGGTAAAAACAATTTCGACTGTGTCTGTAAAGGCAAGTCTGTGGATGATGGCCGGGTGTTTGTGTTTTGGTGTTGGGCATTGAGCATTGGCGCCAAACCGGCATGACATTTTGGGTGGTTTCAATCGGCCTGAATTTTGAACAAGTGACTGAAAAGAACAACAAATGGAACATTTTGCCGAAAATGGCCCCCACCCCCAACCCGGGATTGACACCCGTGGTGTGGGGTGTATATATGGATGATGTGGTGTAATGGAGTATTTCTGGTTATGGATGTGTGTGTAGTTGGTGCGTTCACTATGATGTACAATTCAATTATTTTTAGGAAATGAATTATGTTAAGAGTTCGGATAGCAACGTTTGCACAGTATTTTTGTGGAAAATAAGATCACATCAGACATGAGACACATCAAATTGCATTATGAATGCGAGGAATGTCCTTCTAATATCAAATAATTTTGATTTGTTTTGTTTTGTTTTTTGGGGGGTTGGGTTTTTTTTAATCCGATTTGCTATTCGATTCTCGTACTTTTTCCTGTCCCTGGTTCTTCGCGCAATGTCAGTTTAGCAATATTTCTTTTCAGATAGTTGAGTCTGAATTTTGTTGTTTGGTTGGTTTTGTTTTAATACTTTGCCTTACTGTGTAGAATATTTATTTGTTTGTTTTCTTCTTTACTTGGTTTAAAACGTCTGTTTTCAACCATCACAAAGGATATTTTTTATTTCATTGTTTCTGTATCTAAACATGATAGAACTACGACTTCAACAATACATCAACTTCATCTCTAAGGAAAATGCATCAAGCCATTAATATCAGTTTCCATGCAACATTAAGGATGTTGTTGTCAGTTGTCATGTTAATGGCTCCGACATATTCACTAATCGTAGACACATGACGTCATATTGGTGACCCCGGGGCGTTACCATAGCAAATGGATCACGCTATCGTGAGAACCGCAATGGCGATATCAATGTATTGAATTTATATATCTTTTTTTTTTTAAATAACCAGTCATATTTAAGGGGACTCGATCTTTTGTGCGTAATTATAGAGGGCCAGGGATTCACTCATTTGAAGAAGTCAAAGAGCCCTAAGAATAAAAGCTCTAGTGTAATTCACGCCAGACACAATTTCTTTATATGACAAAAATTAATTTTTGTAATCGATCAAAAAACAAACGTTTAATATCAATTTTAAATTTAGCCTGAATCCGTAAATATGGTACCTCTCGCCCTTTTTTAGGTCAAGGCTGTTTTTACCATTATGCAGCAAACCATTGTTGAAGCTATTTCACATACATGTATAAAACATTCTAGAGAAAGAATGATGCCATATATTGTTGAAATATCTTTTGTTGATTTCGAATGATAATGTCATGAAGTCGTAAATTTTAAGGTCAAATTCCTAAAACCAAAACAAAACAGTGCGACGCAGATATTTCCCGACTTACGCAATTTCATCATCACATCAGTGTCTTTATTATTTGTTTGAAACCTTTCCCAAACGTTCGTGCTCTTTATGCATAAAACGGCTAATCTATCTTTACAAAACGCGTCTTTTTTAGTTAACAAAAGGCTAAAGATGGCATTATAAGATTTATCATTTATCATTACACTCCTCCACTCAACTGCCACCGTGGCCGAACGGTAAAGCGCTAGACGCGTAATCGAAGGAAGTTTCGAATCGCTGGTTCGAATCCCAACGAAGTTTGTGGAAACTTTTTTTTTCTTCAAAATTCATGATCACATTCCGAAATGAGTCACTTATCGGTAAATCATGTATCGTATCCTTAAGACCTGTAACCTCATGATTTCAGAAGGAAAACATCTTGCAAAAGCTTACTAGGCAGTGAAACCCATAAGAAATGGCTAAAGCTTGATTTTCAAACAGCTGACCATCGACGTGTACAGCGTAGATAGCGTCGTCATGCAACTGCTTGATCCATCACTACGGAAGTAGTTGTGACCTCGGCAGGAAGTGACGTCGGACTACGATAGCGAATTGAATCCTCTCTGCCTATTAAAATAATAAAGATGTACAGCCCAAGGGAAAGCACTTCCAAGCATTATCCAGCTAAACATAATTGAATTGTCCACTATTGCAGGTCTTTTGTCAGTGGCTATGGCTTAGCCTGTTAGCGCTCAATTTCATTGGTTTCTGACTTTCTGCATGTAGTCTATCACATGGTAGATGTCAGCAACCGCGTCGTCGTGGAAAACGCTTGTCGAATCGCGAGTATGTAGCGCGTTCTATAATATATAATACGCAAACGATATCACGCGCAACTAAAATGATAAACAAGTTTAGTTCATTTTAGAAAAGGGGAGTTTTCATTAAGGTAACTTAATATATGCTAAAAAAATAATATTTAACTCACTAAGAATGAGAATAAGCTTTATGAATTTTTGGTTTTGCTTCCTCTACTGTGTGATAGACGACATGCATCTACTACTCACAATACTGTGCCTGTCTGTCGTCTAATTCATTAAGAAGGAACGATTTCAAGACTCTTATCATATTTCGAAGCCAATGTAAAGGAAAGATTTCAAGACTTTCGTCATATTTCGCCTCCAATGCAGCAATACTTATTGTGGACGTTTCACCGTTCCCCGAATGATGGCTTTTAATTTCAAAAGTTTTTGTGATGATCTTCCGGTTATATGTTTTTTTTTGTCATTGGAAGATCATCACGTCATTAATAGAGGAGACTAAGTCTGTCAGTGACCGAAACTTGTATAAACATCTCAAAAAAAGTAACTAACCCCCCTTAAATAATGACCATTATTCAAAAACAGGTGATTGTATTACAAATCTGTAAAATGCGTTGGAAGAATTATTTCTGCACCTCATTTGTAGCAATTGACTAAATATTGACGTCACAGCGTACATTTAAATCAATGTAATCCAAGATTTGAAAGTTGCAGTGAATTGTATTGATTTTGTATTCAATGTTATGGAAGGAAATCTGTGTGATGATATCTGAGTGTTTTTGTATTGTAAACATTTGTATGTAAGTGCAACTTTCAAATCTGGACCTCACTACATTAAATTGACCGGTGTTTTATTATTTTATGGACTATCGTATCAAATGAGGTGTCAAAATGCGCAGAAATAAATTCTGCTTCCAACGCATTTTACATATTTGTACTACAATAGCCCCTTTTTGAATAGTGGCCATTATTTAAGGGGGGTTAGTTACTTTTTTTGAGATGTTTAGTTCCGATTGTTGAACTAGAAATATGCTTTTGTTGTCTATAAATTACAAATTAAAAGTTATCCTCGTATTGGTAGACGAATATTCTCTTTAAAGAACTTGCTGACATCTGTAGTTCCTACACGCCGGGTTTATGATTGATACATGTCGTTTTAGCAACAACATTCAATAGCAAAGCTAAAATAACATTTCCGCATAAATCTATTTGGTTTGAATAAATGTATCGACAAATAACTTGAAGCATTTCAAAATGTTGTACTCGTTGAAGTGTCCGGTGATGTATCGTTCTTCTCAAGCTATTGAATATGTCCATACTGTTAATGGGTAGCCAGTGGTCATACTTAAGTTTGTATCGGATGTGGCTTACTCTCAGATAGGCTACTTCTAACCGTGAGCTATTGCCCTGTTCATTTGAGTTTTTGTAGTAGTAACATTGACCCTTACATAACCGATGTTTTTTGCTATGTTTAAGGGAAAGAGGAAAAGTAAAAGGAGCAAAGATGAATAAACATGATAAATAAGTCACTTGGTACCCCCGGGATTCAAAGCGCGGATCCCTCGCAAGACACGCAGAAGATCACCGACCTGTAACCACGGGGTTACTCTGGCCCGGTCAGCGATTCCCTGGGTATATGACTTAGGCTGATTGCGTCATGGCATTAAGTGGAATGTATGCATGTGAAGTGGTTTTCATTGTGAGCTTTACTGAATTTCAGTCGGGTTCCAGCGTTAAATTAATGTTTTGTAAAACCAGAAAGCATAACGAGAGTGCATCAAAATAATGTATTCAATTTGAAAAATGCCACAAGATTAGTTGAATTTGTGGGGTCAATTGTCTCATATTAAATGTCTACGTAAGAGTACGTTTTCTCCGTAATCCTAGAATAACGAAGGGGAGGTTTTACCACCCACTGAGATTTTTTACCCGTCATTAAAAAAACGCGCGTGTACCCCCAAACGTCCTAGGCTAATCGTAGATCCATCCCTTTCGTTCATTCTAGTGATAAAAGTTTTACCCCAGCATCTTACCCGGAGAAGGAATGACCATCAAAAATGACCAGTTGGGTTAGTGAGGCCCACCATTGGTTTCTACATATAAATCAATGCTTTTCATTTCTCTCTTGTAAAATAATTCCAAGAGCTACTGACTTTTTACTTATTAGATAGGTTGATATTGACATTTTGGAGAAATCGCATTTTCGTAGAATTTTTAGCCTAAATTCAATTTTACCTCTACTTTTGTTCAAAATTTCCCAACTTTTTGCACGGGCGCCCTCACATTATGACGTCATAGCGACATATTGTGGGGATTATTTGTGCTTATTTTAGTATCAAAATATCTTCGTAATCCGTGTTACAAAATATTGCTCAGTTCCAGGGCTAATCCGTCTCTTTTTCTACCGGTCAGTAACGTTGAATATTTCAAGCATTAATCATTTTCAAACTTGATCATACAAAATGGATCTTTTCCTCGCAATTTAAATTTGCAGCATCTTAATCATAACCCAGAGCTTTCTTGTGATTGTATATTCTAAAGTTTATACGAGGAGAGAAATGGGAAATATATGTCTGGAAACTTTCATGGGTGTATATCTTCATCGGGATTGTGAAGTAATAATATATGTGATTTAGAGAATATACACCTTCATTCCGATTTTAGTGTCTCCTACCCCCTCTTTCTGATCCATAAAGCATCACGTGGGTTTAGGTTTTGTGTAGCTTTACCATTGTTATTTCAGTGTATGCTTTGTAAACATGTACCAAAAAGTAATTACGCCCTTTTTTAGGAGATAATAACTCACAATAATTATATGCATCAAACTTAGAAACCGAACGAGCAAAAGGAAACCCATAGTGGTAAAGAAGAAGATAAAGGGTGATGAAGATAATACGTTTATAGTCTGACTTTGCTTTAAATTTTGTCTACACTTCACAGAGCATTAGTCGCGTATCACTCAAATCGTTCCCCAATGCATCATTCAGGGTATGAAAAGGCCACATTAATGGCAGTACTACCTCACATGACATTTCCATTGAGATTCGCTAATGTTAGAAACAAATGTACTGCTTAATCTTTAATGCACGAATGATCAAGTTCCCATCATGGTTATAGTACGCATGAATGAAATAACATGCAACTCTTGCAAATCATTTTTAGCTGATTTTAATCTCAGGAAACATGGGAATTCAATGGTAATATAAATTAGGATCACATGGTAACATAATATTGTAAAAAAGAAAAGATATATCGATGACAAGGAGGAGGTAATTGTTTTGTTAGTATTATTTACGTCAACCTTATTGCATTCAGTAATTGCAAAGTAACAATAAGTTTAAAAATAAATAGATGTTATGTTATACGTATATAATACTAACATAACTATTGCAACAGAGATTGATCTTCTTTTTTGAGTTTATGTTGAAATTTTTCATAAGACCAAAAGCAATATTAATACATTGAGTAACATCCGGTTGTTGACGTTGTCTCTACGAAGGAGGCAAGTTATTCCAACAGCTATATAACTTTTTTGTTGTGTCTGTTTCTCCTACTACTTGATTATAACATTAAAGGCACATCTACAGATTTTATGCTTGTTTTTTTACATCGACCAGAATCGGTCTCCTTAGACTGTTGTCGCTCTTATGCCATACATGTTCACAAATAATCAAATGTTGAAAATAATACTCGTTGACATATTTTTGATTAGAAATAACCTTGTTTTCCGAAAAGTATCCGAAAATAATAAAAGATACCAGTTGTGACGTAATTCCTGTAACCAATTAAATGTAGAATTACATGCCTTGCCGTTAAAACAAAAACCATTATTTTTAAAATAAATTGAAGAATCTGAAATTCTCAACTGACTTTTTTTAAAAGCGTGAGTACTACTGAGTAGTTGTTTTTCGTTTAAAATACGCTAGCAAATATAATTATCGTTATTGTTGACTTTCAGAGTTTCATTTGTTTATATTTTATTACCACTGTTTATCTTTTTAGTGTTTGATTTTCTCAATCAATGTTTAAATTGAAGTGCCATTTCAGCAGTAATCAAATAAAAGGCTTCCTTCTTATTGACTGAACTGGACGTTATTTCTGATTTGATATTTGTTATTTATATTATTTTTTGTTTGTTTTGTATTTAATATTCATTTTGTATTAATTTTGCTATTTGTAATTGTAATTTTATTACAATTGAGATAACCCTTACAAGTTACGTTAACAATGTTGGCTAAAATATCATAAATATGCAAACTATAAATTGATGCCTATTTTTGAGTTAAATTTGTTACTACTAGGATTTTAATTTGTCACATATACTAGTGTGTTTGGTGTTCTGTGAAATCGACAGCAGGTGATTTTGACCTGGGTCATTTTAGTGCCTGTAACATACCTATAATATAATAACTATATTGATAATTTGATATAAAAAAAAAGTAGCACATGCTGTTTATCGCGTTTTTCGCGTGTACTCGTCACTTAAAATTTCCAAAATTAACCGTAATATCAATAATCTTTTAAAATCTACGAAACTTCCATTGCTATCTATACATGTACTAACACTGATGCAAATGGCTATAATTGAAGACCAAAATAAAAAAGACTAGTTTGCGTATTACGTCTTGTTAACCAGACCAAAAATGCTGTACTGCGCAGCTCAGCAACCAATCACATCCCGCCTTTGTCCTGACGTCAGACGCAAACTAGTCTTTTTAATTCGGTCTTTAATTTTGCTGTGATGTTTTGATTGTGGAATATAGTATTTCCTCTGTAGGCTTGATAGAAAGTCAACATTTCGTGTTACAGGGTGTACTGAAAGTCAACATTTCGTGTTACAGGGTGTACTGAAAGTCAACATTTCGTGTTACAGGGTGTACTGAAAGTCAACATTTCGTGTTACAGGGTGTACTGAAAGAATAGTACGGTGTCTTCCGGAAACTTTTGATCTTTAGATATTTTGACAGAAGTAAGTAGTTGCTGTAGTTGATAAATAAAATAGCTATAGCCCCAGCAAACACAAAAACGTTTTAAAAACATTTTAAATAAGTTATATTTTGGCTTTTGGTTTTGGTAAAAACGTTTTAATAACATTAAAATGTCGGGTTATATAAAGGTCATGATAACGTTTTTAAACGTTTTGTATCAAAACACACTACAACAATATTTTTTAAATGTTTTCAAAAAATGTTATTTAAAACTATTTTTGCAAACAGTTTTGCCAAATATTTTATCAATACTTAAATAACATTATATTAAAATATTTGAACCCAGCAAACACAGAAATGTTCTTAAAATGTTGGGTTTTTTTCAAAACCTTTTAATAACATTTAAATGTCGGGTTATATAAAGATCAAGAAAACGTTTTTAAAACGTTATTGAAAATATTTTGGGCAAACATTTTGCGCAAAATATTTTTTCAACAAAATAACATTCTGTTTAGAATGAATTGTATCAAGTTTTCAAGAATGTTTTTTGAATGTTATTAAAACGTTTTTATACCCTTTATATAACCCGACATTTAAACGTTTTCTGTAAAACATTTTTGTATGCTGAGTAGTAGTTAATCAAAAAATGTTTTTTAAGGTTATGAAAACGTTTTATACTCTTAATATGCCCTTTATATAACCCGACATTTAATCGTTTTCTGACAACCTTTTATAACTTTTTGCGAATGATGTCGAAAACGTTTTGTGTTTGCTGGGAGCATACGTTTTGAATTTTTAAAATTTATCAATTATAACGATTTACAAACTATACACTTCAAGACAAAAATAAACTTTATTGAACATCAGGACAGTAGGTGTCAAAATAATGATCTGTTCATGGTACTCCAGGTACAGATCATTGCTTGATATTTGAATCCGTAGAACGAATTGAAAATGAGGTATTTTCGTAACATTCTTACATGTATGAAACGGTTAGTCAAAATTATTTAATAAGCTATTTTGTTTTGAGCAAATGCATAAAGTATTTGATTTTAAATGTTTGACTCGGGCATTAACAATACTTCGCAACAAAAAACATTCCGACGATATAGTTCTTTCACGAAATCCGTGTATCAAGTACTAGTTTATCCTGAAGAGTGAAGACAAACGCTTCATAAGCCTGTATGTAGAATAAACTATTACCTTTTCCGAGAGTAATGGCAAATAATTATACTACAATGTTACATACCAGTACAAATAATAATCAGTACCAGCATTTCATTACAAAACTAGTTTTTTATAAATTGAATTACACGGAAAATAGGTGTATTTAACGTCGGTAAAATAAATGACAAGAGATAAACGTTATGCATTGGAACCGTTACTGGCTGTTGCTGGATTTATGCTTATATTTGAGCAGTTAAGTACCACAGGAAAATGAAGTTTCATGTCCCAAAATGAAGGCAATTTCTTTTACTCGGCAATTATTACTTGGAACAATCCCCGGAGTATGTTGCTTCTTATCTTACTCTGCACTCCTATAAACAGTTTCGCACTGACTTACTTCAAGTACTTACTGTTGTGTTTGCTGATTGCCTCGTTTTGTTTCATTTCAGTGTTCGGGAAATTTTAATATTTTCTTTTTCATTTTCAATTTAATTTGATGTGAGGGATTTGTTATCACTTTTCAGTAAACCTCTGAGATATTGTTTACATGTTAATAATTTAATGTTTGCAGTTTTATGTCGAGGTTTGAGAGCCAGAAAGTCTCAACCCACAATCACCTGCTCCTTCAAAATGAGCATAACGTCGCCAGGGCACTATATAAGATACAGTTAATCAAAATTCAATAGAAAACAAAAGACATTGTGGAGGACATATTTATTTAGAAAACCAAAGCAAGAAGCCAACTTTATGCTCATTTTGTGAGAGCTGGTCACAGTGAGATACGGCTTACTGGTTCTGAACCCACGATGTTAATAATCTAGACGTTTGTTTTTACAAGTTTTGTTTGGTCGAGTATTCCAGAAAAAAAATTGAAGGGCAATACAAGCTTCTTTCCATTATTCTTTTTGAAACACATCCTTTACTTATATTAAAACATGTCAATTGTTATTCAGAGGAAACTCACTTGTATATTACCTGTTCCATCAAATTTAAGACCGTACAGCATGAATGAACCGTAAATGTCCTAAATTGTATTCTACGTTACAGTGTAAAATGTTCATGAAGGTCGTATTCATCGGTACCTCAAGTTGGCACGACATCTATCTCATTTTGATAGTCAAACACCAATCAATAATCAAATTGTTGAAGAGAATAATAAGCTTCTACTTTATATGGCTATAGAATTTTAATAGCTCTGGTCTTTGTTTGCTTTGGCTAAATCCTGTTCAAGTCGTGGGTTAGGAGGCATTGTATTTTGAATAGGTATGTATAACCAACAATTAACAATGAGAGAACTTTCTTGAACCTCGTTGACTCAGACTTGGGGATGATTTGAAATGACCGCCAATTATGACTGTTTGATATTTATTGCCAGCAATGTGGAAACAGAGACACATGTAGAAACGAAAAAATCTACCATTTTGTTGAAGGAGCAAAGGATGTAAATTATATTTTCTAAACACGAAATAAAACAAAATTGACCGGGGGAGGAATTTACGGCTCATTCGTTGTGCACGGTCACATTTAGATAATGCGGTAATTTAAAGAATATTGAATAGAACAGTTAATACGTTGGAACATCTGCATCCTACTGCTCTGTTAATACTCTTAACGTTTGCGAATTGATACCGATTATAAAATCGAATTTGTACGTTTGTGAATTTGTTTTCTTTCTTCCTGCTTTACTTATTTCCATGGAATGGTCTGCTTCGAGCATTTTGGAGCAGTAATTGTTGATCCATTCAGTACATACCATACCATAGTGCAGAAACTAGTGCAAATGATGGTACCACAATCGCACCTAGTAATTTGGTGGCATATCCAAGCGCATCAAAAAGACAATCATTAGGGGATTGCATCCTCGTCCACATGGGTAAATTGTTCTTTTCTGTTATAAAAATATTCCTAACGTTTGCACTCCTATGAGGACGCGGCTCCCCTGCCCAATCAATTAACCTTTTCGTTATATCCCATAATTCTTTGCAGTTAGACCTGACATGTCGCCGTTTGACGTCACGCCGACTTGCAATGCACAGTAACGATGTTCGCTGAACGATGTGCGCATCGGTGTGACGTCAAATGACTACATCACGGGTAAAACCGCAAGGAATTATGGGATTTAGCTAAAAGGTCACTATACTATGATCAGCTCTTAATAGGCGGGAATTATTCGGTTTTTGTTACTGCGCGAGTCAATGAAGTTGCACCTTACGCACGAGTAAACTCACAAAAGCACGCGTCATTCACGCAAAACGCAAAGAGCAGTTCGCGTAGGTGCTGCGCCTAGCTATATGTACGCCTATTAAGAGCTGATCAGAGTATACACGAACCATCCGCGTGGGTTTTTTATTCTATTTATTATCAAAATGACTTATGGGAATTGTTGGCGAATCCACGGTGATGGTGTGACAACACACCAGTCACGTTCAATGGAATAACTATTGATTTATGTAGGAGGACTGAGGCCCAAATGTTATTAATGGAATATACTAATACCAAATAGAATAAATACTGCATTTCATAAGCGTGTGTAATGGGTTGTTTTATTCATGGAGGCGAATTGGTCTGTTAATTGAAGAAAACAAAGATAATGGACTACGATTGCTGTTAAATAGTTTATAGAGTATGTAGACCACAGCGGTCAGTGAAATTCCTGTAAAGTCTGCTGAGGAGTTTATGCCTACACGTAGCGTATTATAAATCACTGCGCTTTCTTACGAAGGTGTTACTCCAACGCTTAGATACTCTTCTACTTAGCGGTTATTTATTTCTTGTATTTTACTTCATTCAGACGCGATAGAATCATAACTTCAAAAGGGCACAAGGACAATGCATTATGCAATAAACTCAATACCCATGTAACAATCAGGCTACTGGTTTATATAATTATCGTCTTTTTTTTCATTTTGACTTGAACAGAAGCAAAGACAAATTTTAATCAATTTTACCTTCATGTATTCTTTTGAAGAAAACGTGCATATATTTCTTCCATTTTGGCAATGCTGAGAAAGTGTCGGCGTTTGGCCACTAAAAAATCGTTAGACCTTCTGTTTACCGGAGATGATTGTCATCATGTCAATAGTGTAGAAACGTCCCAAAGATAAACGCTTCACCCTCCATGTACCCTGCATAGTTACTGTTTTCTCCCAATGTCATGGTAACTAAATAAAATACAGTATAGGTTATAAGCCAGAACAAATGATAGCTAGTACATACGTATACCAGTATAATATTACTCAAATAGTTTTTTTTAAGGGGGTACTACACACCTGGCCAATTTTGTGCCAATTTTTGCATTTTTCTCAAAATTATAGCGCATTGGTGACAAGTAAGATATGTATATTATAGGGGCAAGGACTACAACTACTGCACTGACAATTCAGCAACTCAAGGCAAGTAGTTATTGATTTATTGATCAAATATTGGTTTTCCCTCATTTTTTACTGTAACTCCACAACTGTTGTCTGTGCTGAAATAAAATTTTCAGTGCAGTAGTTGTAGTCCTTGCCCCTATAATATACATATCTTACTTGTCACAAATGCGCTATAATTTTTGAGAAAAATGCAAAAATAGGCACAAAATTGGGCAGGGGTGTAGTACCCCCTTAAACAAATGAATCTGTAATTACGTGTATTTTATTGATAACGTATTCATTGTAACAGTTATTGTTGTTGCTGTATTTTAGTGATTTTTGGCAGTTAACACATAGATAAGGCAGGTCAGCGTAAAAATGAATTGCCACATGTACATATTGCAACTAGGGACATTACCATTTGTCTCACAGGTATATAATCACTAGTCATATGTGATTATATATGCAGCTATAAGTTAAATGATTTTTTAAAGATTTAAACCTACAACGCCATTGAGTATTCATGTCCCTAAACATAATCGCTAATTCAAGATTAAACAAAGAAAATCGTATTTTAATAATTTAACAGTACTATGTTGACCGTGAGAACATCTCAATACTGCCAAAACAGTTGGATAGTTTGTTTATAATGAAAGCTGCTCAATCCAACATCTATTTATTCGTGGCATTCTAAAGCGAGTACGAAGTAAAATATAATCAGTGTGTCTTTGAAGTAGATCACATTAACCGCCTTCGTTGCCAGTTTGTTTACATGTACCGCTCTTCTTTGTAAAACGACCCTTTATTAATACCATAAACTATATACATGTCATTTGTCAAAGGACCTCATTTGTATAAGCTGTTTGATCACATTTAGATAATGTGGTAATTTAGAAACTATAGAGGATTGTTTGCAACATCTGGATGCTACTCACTGTCAATGTTTTTAACGTTTGCAAATGGTAACCTTCCTTATTAAATGGCTTGTTATGATCTGATATTAAAACGATAGTGATGAATCCACGAGTTCTCAGAACACATCAAAGAAGCCTTGGGCATAATCGAGAACCTAATCGGGTGACCTGATCGGGAGTGAGTTTAAAAAAACAAATGTCTGAGATGTTTCATAAGAGGTACTGCAAATTTGGCAAATAGGCATTGATATTAGAATTTGTGGTGGTCCATAGTAATCAATGTATAACAGATTAACGGTAAGAGGAGGTTAAAAACCACTAATAATGTATTACCCACAATCCCGGTCATAATTGTTAGAAACTTTAACATGGGTACTTCAAAATTATGTCCCTATTTTCCTGATCAATGTTGGTAGTTGTTTTTTGGTTATGCACGCCTAGAAACATCCAACATTGATTGGTGGTGCAGGGAGAGCGTTGTAGTAGTATGGAAGGGTTCAGACTTCACACCAAATAAGTGTGCCAGAGCCAACTATGTCAAATGTTGACAGAATGAAAGTGTTTACAATACCCCTCTTTTTCGATCGATGGTTAAAATGTTCTTTTTTGTTGTAAATATCAGTGTAGTCAAGAGCAGAAATATATCAGTGGTGGGCTTCACAAACCTCATTACTACTCATTACCTGAGGTACTTAAGTTCACTTAATTTGTTTTGTTAAATGAGTGCAAGGATGACCCACAGTCACGTGACAATTTGGTGGTGAATCCGAGCTTTTGTATTAGCAATACCCCCTCCGATAGCCAAAGGTTACTGTTCTTTTCTGTTGTAAATATCCATAATGTCAGCAACTGTAAATCTAACATTTACATCCTTCGAGATAGGCTCGCGTACTTGTGTATCCACGCAGGCATAGTGCATTATTATATGATCCGACAAATTTCTGGGAATTTTTGTGCGAATCCACACTGACGGTGTGACAACAAATCCCCACTGACGGTGTGACAATACACCAGTCACGTTCCTGAGAATAACTATTGATTACTATAGGAGAATTGAGGCCCAACGGAAAATACTAACACCAAAGTACCGCCTGTCATAAGTATGTTTAATGGATTAGTTTATTCATGTTAACATGGTTTAGAAGGAGGCAACTTGTTCTAAAGAAATTCTTAGAAACCTTTCTAAAAAGATGTCGCCCAAGGCTGTTGATTGGACCCATCAATAAAAATTATCTTATTCTTAGGTCTTAAAGGGCACTGTGGGTTGACGAAAACAAAGATAATGGACTGACGCCTACACACTTCTTTACTTATTCGGATTTTCTTTATCAAGACCAGATAGATTTATAAGTACATCACCTACATATTCAAGGACTACGAATTATTCCATAAATAATATAACAGTCAAGTTAGCTCAATCGATAAGGTGTTCGACTATGGTGCAAGAGGTTGCGGGTTCGAACCCTGGCGGTGCCTAGTACGCTCTCGTGGAAGAATTGGGTTAGCTTGAAATTCCCTTGGACAAGGAACTTACTGCTAATTTGTCTCGTGGTAACCCGTACGAAACTCGTGGAGCTGATCCTGGTTCCGAAGGTTATTTGTTGAATGTCTAGGGTGTGAGCTCTTGAAGCAGCATAGTCCCTGAATTGTTGTTAAAAGGTTTATGGAATGATGTGGGGCCATAGTGGTGGATTAACATTGCGCTTTTTTTTTTAAATATCAGTACCCATACAACTTTAAGAATGCTGTTTTATATTATTTTTCAATTTACTGCTTGACTTAGTACTATTATTACAATCTTCTGGTCATCACAACATATCATCAGATTTACTTGTATCCATGTGGCTAAATTGTAATCTCCTAAAATAACTTGCTGATTTATGTAGCTCTTACAGCCGATTTATTTTAAAGGCTACAATAATATGCTTATCGTTTTTAATAGCAAAGCTAAAATAACATTCTATATTATTTCGTTTGAATACCTATCATCGACAAACAACTTGCATCATTTCCAAATATGGCACTCCTTGAAGTACCTGTTGATGTAGCGTTCTATACCTTGTCCAGACTATTAATGGGTAGCCAGTGGGCATACTTAGGTTTGTATCGTAAGTGGCTTACCAGTAGATACTTTTACCCGCCAGTTATTGTGCTGTTCATTGTTAGTTTGTAGTAGTAACAATAATACCTCGGGATAATTTGGAAATGTAGGTGAAGTTTGTCAACTCCAAGTGTTAATGCAAGTTTGCAGACACTATGGACCACAATGACCTCATCTCAATGACATAGTTCAATAACCTCAATAAAACAACCATAGTACAAAATTTGACCTCAAGTTGCAGAGTATGAGTTTTTGTACCCGAAATTTCAAAGGTCATTCAATGAATGTACAAATGTATTAGGGTTAAAGAAATATGCCCTGATAGATGAGGATCCTAGTGAGACTGGCATGGGATGGATGTGTACGATAGGGTGTGTGTGGGATGTGTTGAAGGCTTAGAGGAGCCATAACTGGTTGGGTAATGTGAGGTGTGATATAATTTTAGCCTAAACTCAGACAGGGTCTCTGGAGCAATGATGTTTATTTTTTTTCTCTTTGATTGCGTTTCTGATTCAAACTTAAAAAGCTATCGATATCTCTCTATGAGTTTTTGTTTTCTTGAAAATGAGAGGAAAAATAAGCAACGAAACTGGTTCTTCACCTTTAAATATGTGAAATATTTGAAGCCAGTCTGTTTTGAAATTTGAGAGCTTGGGTTTGTTCCTTTGATTTGTTTTAAATCCTTTATTATGTGTTTGTTTCAATTTACATACGAGCTGGTTTAAAGCACATATTTGTGATGTGTGTCTGTCTACCTATTTGTCTGTCTGTGTCTAGCCGTATGTCTGTATCTGCGTTGCCTAGTTCATAAGTAATAACATCATACTTCATAGAACTTGATGTGGGTGTATGTCCCTTTGACATTAAACCTAGAAGAGTGTAGAAACAAAAATGAAACATTTTCTATTTGATTGAGTATACATAAGAAGGAGAAAGTGAAAGCTTTACATACTATCTTATGAAGCTGAATTATACTCCAATCGCAAGCGACGGTCTAAGATCTGACCATTGAGCTGGATTGTTTATTATTGCTATGAAAAGAAGAAATCATCTCATTGGTCAAAATCCAATCGCTCGTTACCGGCAATGGGAGTAAACAGACATCTTTAGTGTCTGGACGTCGTCAATCTACTCAATCAATACTGCTCAGGCTAAAAACCAAATCCGCAAAACGCTACTCCAAATAGAATAATAGCATGCATTATAACGAAACGCACGTCAATCGCATGTAAAGTAAATACCCGGGTAATACCAACGTACTCAAACTAGATAATTGGTAAATGCGCCATAGTAGAGCCTGCATGTTTTAAGTTTGTTTAAAGTTGAATCGAAGGGTGTTATGCTGGTTTCATACTACCCTGCCGCTTGCCGCTGAGCGGCGTGGCGCACGCGCATTGCAGACAAACGGACACAATAGAGGCTTGTCATTGGTTGAAACGCCCTGCCACTTGCCGCAGCGGCAAGCGGCAGGAAAATATGCTGGCGGCTTTATTATTCGTATTGTGTACCAAAAATAAAACATAAAAGTGTCCCAAAATTGGTGATCACACCAGAAAAAACACACAATTGCATAAAAATAGAAATAGTAGCATTTGATACAAATGGACCTTTCTGCTCAAACCGATGTAACAGTATTTCATATATAACGACACAGTGAGCAGCAGATTATAAAACAAATGGGACACTGACTCAATTGCCCTTTCATTTGGTCTACATGTTGTTGTGCAATGAAGGACAGAAATAATGAATATCTAGACACATTCTGAAGAAAGCTAAGTATCCAACATAGGTAAATAGTGGCAACATCGGTGCTGCAATGCTATCCGTAGGTATGACATAGCAACACGACATTGATACTATGATACAATAGAGAGGAGGTTACGATTCCCAAACGCCGTGATCGTACTCCTGTCCAAACTATTCAAGATCGCTTGCCTGTTAAGGGCTGGGGTATGAACGTTTGGAAAGTATTTATTTTGGGACATTAGAGCACATCAGACATATTGAATTGCATTCTGAATACGAAGAATGTCATTCTGATATCAAATAATTTTGATTTTTTGAAATTCGCAATTTAATACACATTTTATGGCAAATCATTAAAATTGATATTTTTGATATTTAACAGTACTTGAAGTAAACTTTATAAATCTGATGAAAATTATTTGATATCAGAAAGACATGCTTCGTATTCAGAATGCAATTCGATAGGTCTGAGGTGCTCTCATGTTCCACAAAAAATACTGTCGAAACGCAATAAACGCTCATTTTGGATCCCTTAAGGAGCGAGGTCTCTTATTCAGCAGGTATTGACGATTCTGCACGTACGTAATGAACTTGCGGATAACGTAGAAAATGCACAAAATTTGTCCGATTTACAATATATCAAAGCCAGTCAAGGGTATTGAACATTAGAACGAAAGTCTAACTATTTCTATGAACTACTTTGTTTATCATATGACTATGAATACTTTAATGGGTCATCACCACTGAATACACATCATGTATTTTGAAATGTGGATACTGGAATGTTCATAAAGTGAATTGGGTATGTGTCAGGGGGTCTCGAGATGTTTAATTCTTTTGGAAACAACGTACGCTGAATGTCATTCAACAAATGTTGTATTTGTCACCAATCGTTTTCGAACTCACCCTGTTAAAACAAGTTTTGGTGTTGACTCACAGTCAATGTTTATCCATTAGAATTTCACTACCGTCAAAAGCACACTATTTGTTATCTTAATGTGATGTTATCATCTTCTTGTATTTTGCAGGTAGTGATGATGTGATTTGATATGTCATGATGTATGCTTGCTTAACCAAACATCCGAGGAGGAAATTCTACTAGACCGGAATGTGACTCATTACATTTTGACGTTTCTCTGTATTACGTGAACGGTAAGCCAAGTGATCATTATTAAGTCTGCACAAAAATTAACGCAGCTGTTATAAATACGCCTATAGCTTCAGAACTAATAATTGTTTCCACAATATTTCTACATAGAAAGAAGGGTGATTTATTTACGCGCATTTTGATACCCCATTTGTCAAATGCCGTTCAATATTAACAACACAGTATTGCTTTTAAAGAAAAATACCCGAATTTAAAAGTTGCAGTTTACAGCGATCGATGGTTATATAACGCAAGCACTGTGACACGTAAAACTGTCCATTTATCGTCGCGATGACTTCAAATCAATACAAATAGCTGCAACTTTTAAATTCGGGTATTTATCTTTAAAAACACTGCTGTGTTGTTACTATTGAACGAAATTAGACAAATGGGGTATCAAAATGCGCGTAAATAAATCATCCATCTTTCTATGCTGAAATATTGGGAGCACACTTATCAGTTCTGACGCTATATGTGTATTTATAACTTTTTGTGCAGTCTTTATGAGAACTTTGATAAAACAGGCGGCATAATTTCAATGAGTTATACCAGTAAGCAATCGTCTTCTCAAGTATACAATAACGAGTCAGCGATCACTGACCAATCGTATGCATGTACATCGTTGCGCACGGAGGTACAACGTTATGGTGTTTGGCTGGAAACTCTTACTTTTTATCACTAATTACAAACTTAGTGTAATATTTTACTTATGTATCTCTCTTTTTTTTCGTGAGTTGGTAAACACATTTAGTCATCTTACACAAAAACACATTTTGGGGACTTGGATTGAGTAACCATATCATAGCAGATAAAATCATCTCAATTAAGAAAAGTTATTATATCGTCTGGAACATTCAAAGCAAGTTACAGCGAGGTATAAACATAATTCCAGCGTGCAATTGAATTATACGAATATATGCTTGAATCTGAAAAACAAGTCCCTGGTATTACCTTCAAGCATCTATCCTAAATCTCCTGACACTCAACTAGCAGACTCATTTATGGAATTTAACTCCACTAAGATTAAGTTATCACCAAAATGAAAATTTAATTTGTACAAGATGTGTTTGTGGTTTTGTTACAACTTGTCCTTACAGACAAAAATCCTATCTGTAAAAGCATCTTTCCTAAATCTTCCAAAACTAAAAAAGTGGACTCGTTTACGGAACTTAAATTCGCCAAAATCTTCATTTGAAGTTATTTTTTAATACAATCCAAATGCTCTAACATCGATCAGCGTTGTCTTAGCCCCAAGGTTGTATGCAACAATTTCAAAATAATCAAACAATCTTCTTTAGCTCCCAGGATTTTACGCGCAAAAATACTTTTAATATTAACGCTGTTAGTTTACATTTCGTTTTCTGCAAGTAAACAAGACAGCCTCCAGGAAATCTGATATGTAAATACAAATTGTAGATAATCACCTGTTTTATCTACGCATTCATAAAGTTGTCCAAACTTAGTTTCCATAACCATATGTCTGACTAGAATATGCAATATATAAACCTTAATAACATGTATCAATAACCATTTAATATGTATTTTTTGTTTGTGTCAATAAATAATCCAACTTAAAGCCATATTATAACATTTTCAAACAAAATAGATTAGCATTTCTTTTCCATAAAATGTTAGCTTTTACTGTCAGATATATCCCTTTTATTTTTGAGCCGAACAACTACGGCAAAGCAAAGAAAATTGGAATTTACTACCAGCGCACATGTCGCCAATACGTACCACTCATTCGGTCATGTTGTGGTGCGACCCTTTGTAGTGTATATCACCGTTCCGTACGCCGTGTACTTACTGTGTGTTATGAACATCGTGTATGCGTTCGACTAATAATTCCATCGTAATAATAAAGCGCCGTTCCGGCGTTTTATTCAAAATCTCGGATTTTGACAAAACTACAACACCTAGAGTCTTGATTTTTGCAGGGTATATTGGTTTAATAAAGTACAATTTAATCGTGTAAAAAAGGAATTTTAAAAATTCAGTGAGGGCGTCTTCCTCAGCAAATGTTATAATATGATATGACGTTCGGTGTCTGATATTGCACAAAAAAGGTTAAATAGACACAAGCCCTGCCAGTTGATAAACAAACAGTGACGTAGCGTCATAGGGGCACGGGGGCTCGTGCCCCCCCCCCCCCCAATCGATTGCAAAATTGGAAAATCCCACAGGAAAATTGCCGAAAACGGCCTATGTCCACCTCCAAATCAGACCCGGTGCCCCCCCAATCATGGTCGGTGCCCCCCATGCGATTACCCACACTAAGCCACTGTAAACATATTTGATTACCGTCATAATTCAGAATGTGTTTACATCAATACAAGGCAGGGTTCAACAATCTCCCGAACTAAAATATTTCGCTGAAATTTGCCATTATCTATCTCAAGAGAACCGTACTAATACTGTACGTATTTGTACTCACTTATTCGCATCAATTGGAAAGCAGGTTGTATTTGTTTTTGTAAAAATACAGAACTCTGTCAAACAAAACGCCTCATTACGTTACGATATGTAACGCGAGGAGGACTAAACAATCTCTGCCGCAATATGCCATGATTTTCGTGTTTTTCCTTCTAGCGTCTTTCTATTTTGTCTAACGTCTTATTTCCCGGTGGTAATCAGACTAAATTCAAATTCCCAATATCACGTAGCTGTGTCTAAATCACATGCAAACACAGCTGCAACAGTATGCAATCGATCGAGTAATATTTGAAATAATTGCATTGCAAAAGTAATTCGTTCATATAACATAAAACTATCCCTTCTCGCCCAAGCCATTACGTTTGAAAAATTAAATAGTTATTATAATTTTTGTGTCGCTTCTTCCACTAATTGTGCGTAATTGGATATCCACGGGATTTAGAGACTTTCATTTCCAGCTTTCAATAGTGCTATTATTTTAACACTACAGAAGTTGCGCATTTAATGTCGAGTATCTAAACACCTCAAATAAAGAAAGTCCGCAGTAATGTAGCCCGTCTTGCATCAAAATCTGATCGTGTTGATAAATTGATATGGTCATGTGCAGAATATTGTTATAGCTCCAATGTGATACCAAATTTGTTGCCAAACACTCTAACTTGACATAGATTAATACCTGTATATTCAAGGATAATGAAAATATACAAAGGAAAGTTTAACTAATAATATGATTATCATTCTCCATGCGCAACTTAAAGGAGGATTTCGTGATCCTAGCATCCTCTTTTTATGACATTTTTTCAGTAGATATCCACGAAAAAGCTTATTTCCAAAATTTCAGTTGATTCCGATTTTGCGTTTGCGAGTTATGCATGATTATGTGTATTACACTGCTCCATAGACAATGTGTTGTAATTTCGTTCTGGTGCACCAGAACGAAATTCAAATTTGGCGATATTTTTGCTAAACGAATTAATCTGCAAGAATTATTTGGTACATAAACATTATGTAGCCAGAGGTATCCAGTGGTGTAAAAATCTCAATTTTTTTTGGGAAAAGTGGGGGGATGAGGCTGTGGATCACGAAATGCCCCTTTAAAGAGGTCAATTTGAACCGAACTGCGCAGTCGCCGTTCCCCAGATTCGGAAAGAAAGGTTCGAAACTAATCAGTTTTTCAGTCGTCAACCTGGACGTTGACCGAATGAGGGCAGCAATCAAGGGTGTGCAACTGTGTTTGGCAAATCATTACTTTGTTGTGTAACTTAGTGTACAATTTTCTAAGCAAAGCTATCACTGGGGATTTCCACTAGTAAAGCATGGATAAACATAATACCAACTTACAATTGAATTTTTATTTCGTTGTATAAGAAAAACAAGTCCACGTTCTTCAAAGCATATTTCCTAAATCTTCTGACACACAACTAGTGGACTTAACTATGAAACTTAACTCCACCAATATTACGATAGCATGAAAACAAAATTACGTAAATTATTTTTGATATTGTGAATGTGTACTATATACATGCCCTGTATTCAGAATCCTCTAACTCCGTATATTTACAACTTACCGATGGGCTCAAAATATGAATAAAAAAAGACTGGAGACTAAGGAACACCAAAAGCCAGTTTTATAGGACAGTAGATCTGATGACCATATCAGTCATACCTGTTCAAGTCCTATGATGTTGGTTTTATCAAGCAAAGATGCTAATTCGCTCATTTCATTTATCTTTTGGCAATTGTCATCCAATGCAATTAAGTTTTACTTAGTATATTATTGAAATTGTTACAAAAGTTATTTTTTAATAAATCAAAAGTGCAATAACATCGATCAACGTTGTTTTTTACCCAAGGTTGTATACGGCAATTTCAAAATAATCCAGCAATTTGATATTTTTAGCTCCGAGGATTTACGCGCAAAAGGCTTTTAATATTAAGGCTGTTAGCTTATATTTCGTTTGCAGCGCACCTGCAAGCGTATAAGACAGGAAAATATAATATTTAACAAATTGGTAGGGTAATCACCTATTTTATATCTACGCATCTACGTACATCACTACGAGTTACAAGATATACAAACTTAAAAACAAATAACGCAATAATCCTTTATTATGCTAGGTTTTGTAGGAATTTTGTAACGGTATTCATCTTTTAAATGCAATCAACATTAAATCAAATAAAAATAATAATAATAATATTAATAATAATAATAATAATAAAAATAATAATAATAACAATAATATAATGTTTGTCTAAAATGTATATAACATAATAAACATATTGTGCGTGTCTCATTTGTAGAGAAAAATAGTTTTATAATACGATCCAAGAAGGTGTAATCGGACAGTATTAAAGATTTTGCACGTACGAAACCAAATACGCACAATAATTGTCCTTTTTATAATTATGTTAAAGGCGGTCAACGATAATATACATACGAACGGAAATCTAACTATTGATATGATCCATTTTGTTTGTAAGAAATCATTATAAAAAAGCAACAGTGGCATGTAAAGTTTAGCTTCATTCATACATTTTGTACTGTGGTTCATGTAACTAATTTTCCCACGCCAGTCTCATTTTAAAAATAAAGTTAAAATGCATGCAATGGTCGTTAATCTACCGAAAAAGCACTGAGTGTGGGGAGCTCGGAGTGGGTGTCCGTGCTCACAAACAAAATTAGTACTCCTGGCATTTGTCTTATTGGTTTCCGCTATGGAGTTTATGAATAGTATATATTCTGAATCTGATAAATCCGCATAACTGATGGGTTTAGAATACTATATATATTCTTTTTATCTTCTGCCAGTCAACTCAGAATTCAATAAAGGTTTACTTTGTGTATTATTAAAGTGTTACGGATGTTATTTTTTAATAAATCCCAAATGCAATAACATCGATCAAAGTTGTTATTCTCTCAAGGTTGTATGCGACAATTTCAAAATAATCGAGCAATTTGATATTTTTAGCTCCCGGGATTTACGCGCAAATTAAGACTTTTAATATGAAGACTGCAGTTTATATATCGTTTGTGGCGCACCTGTAAGCAAACAAGGCAGCCAGCAGAAATATATCATGTAAAATATAAATTGGTAGCGTAATCACCTGTTGTGTATGTACGTACGTATTCATAAATAAGTGCATACTTTTCGTAACTATATACCTGACTATGAATGCAAGATATGAACAGTAATAACCTGTTTTGAATAACCCTTAAATATGATTGGTTTGGACCGTTTGCTAGGCATGTTTGTACCGGTATCTTTTGAATGCATCCTATGTTAACTTAAGAACGGTAATAATAATATGATATTAATTTGCTTGAAATTACACTGTACCTGACTTGTAGAAAAGGGTTGCATAGCCATTAGGTTTGTCGCTTGATAAAAATATATTATTTGATTACCGTCATACTACTCAACGCATTTAGAGTTCAACAACACATGTAGGATTACAGTACATGAAGGGTTCAACAATCTCCAAAACTGTAATATTTGACTAAAATTTCACATTGTGAATCTGGAGAATACCGTTGTAATACTCTGGGTTTTTGTATTTGTTTTATTTATTTATTTATTTATTTATTTATTTATTTATTTATTTATTTATTTATTTATTTATTTATTTATTTATTTATTTGTTTATTTATTTATTTATTTATTTATTTATTTATTTATTTATTTTTATTTAATTATTTATTTTTTGTACTTGCTTACGTTGTTCTTCATACGAATCACGGAATATAACACCTTCTGTGCGGATTTTGACTCCCGGCTGCGAATATTAATTCTCCCATGGATAAGCGCCCCTAAAAATTCATTTCCTATGTGTTAGCTAGCTTTCATTAAATGTACAAAATGTGTAGCGTATGCTATACCACTCACCCAAAAGGAAAAAGAAAGCGGCTGATGAAACTGCACTGCTTTCGCGAGGATTGACGCTCGAATATGCCTTAATTTTAGCTTGGTTTCGTGTTTTTCCTTCTAGCTTTTTTACATTTTGCCTGTAATATAGGCGATGGTAAGCGAAATGCAAATTCCCAATATCGTTTACCGGTGTCTCAATCACATAAAAGCGCAGCTGCCTCAATTCAAAATCAGTTTTTACTTCGATATAGTAATCTTTGTAATAATCTTCATACATGTATATCATGTACAGTCTAAATATTTTCATCCCACCCTTTAAAGATTATTATTCTTTTTGTCGCTTTTAGTATTGATTCTGTGTACTTAGCTATCTTAGGGGTGTAAAACATTCTTTCCCAGCTTTCAAATGTGGTATTATTTTTGGTTTTCTGCTTTAACCACTAACAAGCTATGTTAGCATGCATGCCATATCAAAGAGACTAACAAAGGTGTCAAAATCTGAATTTGGAAGATTTTTTTCGATCCTCCCGAGTTAGCAAACCACTGACTAAGCCTTTAAGGTGCTAAGCTTTAAAATTCGCTACAAATTCTAATCTCCTCTATGAATATTTAATTTATACTGTACCTCTAAAATACGATGTTGTCACACTCGCCACGTCACTACCCAACATTTCTACACTCAGTCATTCGCGCAACTCAAGAATGGCTCTATAGAATAAATGATAAGTTTTAGATAGAAGCATGATAGTTTCCATACCTGATCCTCTGCTGCTGGTAAATATGCTTTCTAAAACTGAATACCACAAGATGGGCTTTCTTCAGCGTATGGTGCCCATTTGGAACCAGCTTTTAGTATTTTCAGATCTACAAATTATGTTGCTTCATTTAAGCACAAGTTTTGGAGTTTTACCAGTCCAAATTTACTCGCACCTTTGATGCAACTCGTGTTTGCACTTGCGCCTCTTTTTGTAATTGCAGGAAGACGCAACTTTTTTTTCCCTTCCCTTCTTTCTGGATTTGGTGGGCGGTCTTAGAGGTGTATATCACCTGTTCGCTCCAGCCATTCGCTGGACTTTAAAAAAATAATTGTTCCTTTTATGATATTATGTAATTTGTGATGTAACTTATGTGCAATGCAATATTATACATTTGTAATTCTAGCCAGTGATAAAGTGTAATAAATAAATAAAATAAATGAAATAAAATGAAGTAAATAACCTTTAGATAATGTACGTTATGTGTGGAAATTTTCATGCTTTATCAGAAAATGCACAAATATATTGCTTTGCATCTTAACTAATAATTATGTTGTTGTCTTGAGTTAGAGGTCGTCATCCGCCAAGTGTAATTATTCACTAGATTGTAAAGATAGTAGATGCGTGACGCTTGGTGAATTTGTGTGCATATGGGGAAAATGTTATAATGTTACGCAAGCTTATACTAAATAACAATTCTATCAATGGATCGTTTCACGTAATTTTTTTTCATTCATTCATTCATTTATTACATTCGAGTTCACGGCTTATACAAAATCACAAACAATTTCCCTTTTTTTAATTGATATTACATTTCTTGCAGTTTTCTGAGTGACCAAACCGTGGAAGATGTATTGGTTTTATGCAATCGTCATTTCCATTACGGCGTATTTGACTACTAGTCAGGGTAAGTACATGTATTTTATATCAGAATTACAATTAAAATAGTAATGGAAAAGTTGACAGCTGGTCCTTGTTTGATAATTGAAAATTATAAGCTGCTAATTTTAAACGATCAATCTTGTACAACGTGTCCATACCAGAGGACACAGTCTAATTTCGAAGGTAGGTATTCTTTAATAGAGGTTCAAAGGGGGCACCGGATGGTCTGAGATGAGATATGAGTTTCAACCGATCTGATTATATTATCTTGTCAACGTATATGACAGGTCGATAGACTTATCAGAGCAATCGCGATATCAATCGTGATTGGAATGCTGGAAGTTGTTGGCCCATATGTCGTGCATTGACCGTTACTGAAGGTTGCTTTTTCTAAATAAATTCCAAGCACTTTGGCCAATATATAAGTAATAAGCTTTAAAAGACAATTCTTCAATGCCTCGTGACCCATGGGCGCCGCCATACCAAGACCACAAGTGGTGAGTTGCAAGATAGGAACTTTTCAGATAAAAATCAAAGCTACTATATATATATATCTATCTTATTACACATTCGGAGATTGATTCCGAATTATTCATGTTTACATTACATGAACTAAATTTTGAAAGGATATCGACGGAAAATCTTGTAATAACACCACATTATTGTATACAACCGACACATATCACTGCGAATCTTGCCACGCATGCCTTCGTTCCACGGGATATACGGAGAACTGTTTGTTGTGCCCAAGGTCGCTTTTCCAGACTCCTGCATGTATAGCCGTTTTCAGTGCCCAAATACTTCCATGGGTATCAAATTAATTGCATTTTTGCAATAGCCTCAGCTGACACTACATTTCCAAAAATGTCAATCATTGTATTCCAATATCGGTCTTTTGTGTTATGATTTTGAGTTGTCGAAGAATATGTAGACGAAAATGTCCATTTTTGACCATACCATAAGAGCCACATAAGAGCTGGTTGTAGTAGCCATTTCTGCGCGAATGAAGTAATCGTTGGCTTAAATACTACTTTTGTTCTAACACAATATACAACACACGTATATCTGCTGTGATGTGCCCTGAATATTTAATTTGATCATTAATCTTTGTTTACAATTTAATGCTATTTCATGAAAGTTGGGAATCCCCTTTGTCATGCAATCACAGTAAACAATGTCGGGAGTGTTTATGGACTGGGAATTTCCTATAATGCAAAGTGTTGTAATGAGAAAGGTTAATGTTTTCCAGATTACATCATTATATGTTGTGAAAGTGTGAACGAAGTAATGTGCTATTAATATAATGGGGCATTTTGGTGGTAAACATGATTATTGGTAGAGTGCTGTTGTGGGCTAGGTAATGTGCTTACATTTCATGTGCCTTCAAAGAAATGTGATTACGAAGCATAGATATCTTATGTAGTCAATGTAATACTATCCAGTAAAACGGAGAAGATTTAGAATACGGTACGTCAAAGTGCGTGCCTCTTCCTAAAAATAAATATATTTTACTGTCGACTTGCAGAAGTCTGGTTTATGAAACAACACATTTGTCAAAGTAGATCAGTGCAAGTAAAAGCCTGTTTCCTAGGAAAAGGGAGTGATTAGTAAAAATAGAACCAAATTTGGAGATTGTCATCTGTGTGAGGATTTCATACTCAAAGGATATATTCAAGTCAACGGTGGACTTCGCTGAACAGTGATTCTGCAGGACAAGTGAATGAGGATATACATCAATAAACAGAAACATAGAGTGAATCAGAACTTTGTAATCAACAACAAGAAGAAGACTGCTGATTAAGCAACATTCCTAACCTATGTATTTTGATTGATTATAAAGTACAGGGTGAGTCAAGAAAAAGTGCAACAGAGCAAAGAATCAATAATTATGCAAGAACCAAGTCGAACTTTCCCATTATTAAAATATTCTATAAATGCCACACTCAATAGTCACCTTTTGTGAAAATATATCGCGACTACCGTTTAATTTCTATAAGTCCTTTTGCTGCGATACCCAATTTCGTTATTTGTCCACGAGGTACCATGTATTTTTAATGAGAGCACACAATGCACGGTAAAGGCACCAGCTTTGAAACTGACTTTAACTTAAATAAGGTTGATTTTTGCGTTATTGTAATTTCTTTTTTTCTGTTCAAACAAACTTTCTAACATTACTTTAAGTCCTTCATACCTAACACGACTCCAACTCTAGTTGTTTTAATCCCAATATGTCCAACTTACTGGATATTTTGTAATTCAATCCACTTCAATTTGCGCGCATTTCATTTTGACATTTGAAAAACCCGCCTACAAATGTGTATGATTTTGATAGAGAATAAACATCTTTAAAGTAAAGATAAAAAGAAAATAACAACAAATAATGTTTCTTCTCCTTAAACAAGACCAAGGGCAATAACACTTTGGGTGCTCCATTTTATTTCAATGCCAATGAGGTTAATAAAATGGCAGTTTCTCCAAATCTACCTTATACAGAGTGGGCTGACATTCAAATTTTAGATGTCTCTTGGACAAACATTAAAATTGGGTATCGCTATAAAATTTGTCATAAAAACAAAACGGTAAATGCTAAATCCTTGATATTTTCATACAAGTTCAATGATGGATATATCATATATAAAATGTTTTAAAAATGGCTTCTTTTCTCTATTACACTCTTTTGACTCACACTGTACAGAAATTTATGTTTATGTATCAGATCATTAGATATCATATTATACTTTTGATTCAGATTCAGATACAAAAAAAATCATATAGTTAACTTAATCAAACAGTGTGTTTTGTTGTGAATTTGGGTAAAAGGTTTTTATGGCCTTGAGTCTTGTAGCTACTCGTAACACTGCCTGTAATGAAACATCAGTGATGCTTTTCAATGCATACAAAATACTGTTTGGAGGGACCATATCTAACCGATGTCACTAAAGGCAGTAGTTTTCAGCTTAAATGCTTCTTTTTTCTGTCACAAAATACCACAACAACCAGTTCAGCAAAACAACAACTAGTCCACTGGACAGGCTGCTCCTAAAAGTAGCCTGTCGCCAGGTATAGCATTCATTTCTACATACTTACAAAGTATGATGTTTTGCATAACTTTTATTTTGCATAAAGAAACACCGCGCGATGTGTGTTGTAAGGGTGCATACTACCAAATTACTGTCCCTCATCATTTATTAGACATTAGGATAATCATCCTTGAAAACAGAAACATACAGTCATGCAGCGTACACTGAAGTGTGAAACATGTGTTTGAACCTGAGATATAGGCCTACTACTAGTCTCAGGTTTGAACAAGAACACTAATTTACGCAGGATACACCCCATGCAGCCTACGCCTATACGGTAGGTCTGACCAAACACGAAGAAGCTGAAGGTCACTCTGTATATTTATCTTCTACCTGACCAGCATGCAAATCCCTTTTTTCCGCTGGTCAAGGCCGTGTATGTGTTGTTCGGTATCGGCCGCTGGCAGAATGGATACGGTCACTGTTCTAATACTAGTATTCTCTAATTTCAAAGAATAATTTATATAATATATATCATACTTTAGGATTGTGGGGACAGATATTGACAGATATTGCTAATTTATTTGTTACAAACACCATCCGCTATATTTTGCCTTTTAAAATATAAAGTTACCAATCATTGTGACATGCACCCTTATTCACAAACACGAACTGCACGGGGTTTCCAAGCAAAACTTGTATTTTTTCATAATGACCGTAAAGTATGTAGTTTTGCATATGCAAAACTACCTATTTTGCCGAAGTATGTAGTTTTGCATATGCAAAACTACATACTTTTGGAAAGTATGTAGTTTTGCATATGCAAAATATCATATTTTGCAAAGGTATGTGGTTTTGCACGCAGCACCGGCCTGAAATTAACCTGTCCATTATATTTTATGTGTAACTGTGGTTTTGATGGATCGGTGGCCAGGCGCTGTCTTAGTGTCTAGCTATTAGTCGATAATTGTGACCTAAAAAGCCAAAATGGACGATAAACATCACAAATCTGGCTATATTTTACACTTTACAACAGAATCAATATCAGTAATGAAATGTGTTGATGTATATAAAGTACTGATTGGAGCAGCCATAACTGACTGAAAACAATGAAGGCAGTAATCGTTAGCTTAATCTTTTTTTCCATCACAAAATATCACCACAGTATAATTGCATGGGTCGGGTATCACAAATGATTATAATTTATTTCAATCATGTTAATGAACTTGAGTTAACCTTGTAAATAAGACAGTGGGCTATATATTAAGATAGATGAGGGGCAGTGTACGTTAGCGACATAAAATATTCATTAAGTTCAAACTAATATGGTTTGACAAGAGGTGATTTGGTATCTAACTGGGCAACTGGTTATTGCTTCTGGTATCTAGCGTTAGATATAGGGTGATACAGCAGATACCGGTTATGTTTTGAAATTGTACGCAGATGTGTTTGACTTAAAAGTCCCAAAATACAATATCTACAAGAATGTAGCCATTTGTCCATTGGAAATAGACAGTTAGTGGTATTGAACCCAAACGCCTTAGATCCAGAGGAAGCTTCTAAAGCAAGGTTCATCCTCTTGGGACAGTCTCCAAGGAAGCGGAAAGACTCACCCTGTGGAAAGAGAGGTCTCCCTATTCACCAGATTTGGGACTGCAACCCAGTGAGCAGCTACCACCTGGAGCTGATTCCACGTGGCCTGAGGGAAGGTGTCTCAACAGACCAGGACCGAGCTGAATTCAGCGATTCTACTCGTCACTGTGTCAGCTATTGGCTCGGGCGCATTTGACCCTGCGCTTGGACACGCTATGAAGAAGAAGTGGTATTGGACATAACAGTATTTTAAATCAATATATATTTTACTTGAGAGAGCAATTTTGATCACCCTGTTTAATATCAAGATATCCGGAAAACTGTCTTCCACTTGATTAGAATTTAGTGTAAAAACAGGCAATGAGTGGTTCGGTTATTGCTGTAAGCAATATAAATAGGGCAATCGGTGCATCAGTTAACGCTTAAAGCAATATCGGTGTAATAAAGGATGGTCAGCAGATGAGTATCTAGGTAGTTAAGTTGTCCAAGGCTATCTTATACTAGTAGTGCAAATCTAAATCTAAAATAATGATGGTTCATGGAAACCTAGTACAAATGGCCCAGTTTTCTCTTTCTGCAGAAAGTGATGATGAAACAAGCAAACAAGCAGCATCCTGGTTGCTAACGAAACCTGACACTTTATTAGATGATCATTTGTGCATATCCTGTATACGTGCTTTTCTTACATATATGTGAACGTACGCGGCGAATGAGCCGTAAATTCCTCCCCTGGTCAATTTTGTTTTATTTCGTGTTTAGAAAATAAACACCATTAGAGCACTAAAATGGTATATCATCTGACTTCAAACGATATCCAGAAGCGGGGTTATGGTTTGTTAAATTTTGCTCCTTCATCAAAATGGTAGCTTTTTTCGAGTCTACATGTGTCTCTTTTTCCACATTGCTGGCAATAAATATCAAACAGTCATAATTGGCGGTCATTTCAAATCATCCCCAAGTCAACGAGGTTCAAGTTCTCTCATTGTTAATTGTTGGTTATACAAACCTATACAAAATGCAATGCATGGTAACCCACCACTTGAACAGGTTTTAGCCAAAGCAAACAAAGACCAGAGCTATTAAAAATTCTATAGCCAGCTAAGGTTGAAGCTTATTTTCCAATTCAACAATAGGATTATTGATTGGTGTTTGACTATAAAAATACATATGATATTGCCTTTAAAGGATAAACTATTATTTAAGCCCAATTTTATGTGGTTACTGATGTATTAAATATGATATATGCATGATAGGTAACTATCATGAGATGGATTCAATATAAACAAACGGTTCTCCCTGTGGTAATAACACATGTCAGCAAAAGAGGCAACACCAGCAATGACATTGACTGTATTCCAACATTCCTACATGTGTAATGATGCCTTTTGTGCAATGACATGTTTAGGCGAGTGGGATAGCAGGAGCCTTATTTTACCAGTTGTAGCAATTTAACTAAAAAATGCAGTGCATTTCTAATTATTTATGAATGATCTTATAGGAAATGAGTCAAAGCCAATAATTGTATCTATATTTCCATAGAGCTAGTGGTTTTATAATTAAGGTCAATAATATATCTAAAGGTTTCCCACTACCGATAAATTATGACCCCCCCCCTCTATAACAAGCCTTGTGATATCATGGATAGAACTCATATGTCTGTCAGCTTTATTTGTCTTAATAATATAGTGAGTACAAAGAAAACGTATATGGAATACGAGAATTTTTTTAAATACCATGATGTACTAGTATTATTTCAGCATTTTGAGTATATAATGACAAATTTAAAATTTGAAGGAAATCGTACATTAAGCCTTTAATGAAGTGACCTTTTCTGTAAATCCCATAATTATTTGCAGTAAGCCCTGAGATGTCGTCATTTGACGTCACGCCGATTTGCACATCATTTAGCGAACGTCGTTACTGCGCATTTGAAAGCCGCCAAGTGCGCAGTAACGATTTGTGCATCAGCGTAAGGAATTATTGAATTTGTCGAAAAGGTCAATTTATTATTATTATTATTATTATTATTATTATTATTATTATTATTATTATTATTATTATTATTATTATTGGCATACGTGAATGTAACTAAATAAATGGAAAAATCTGGTATAAATCAAGAATTGCAATAGAAATTCGAAGTTAGAAATCATATTTGGGTAAAAGATGGTTTAATGTATTTTTAAAATATGTATCCATTCTTAAACCAATCAGTCTACAGTTCTACAGGAAATATTTGTGTGCCTGTTGAATATATTTTCATATTATTTGTTTTGCTCCATTTTGCAGCTAACTGTGCGCCAAAACACGTGACAATTGCAGCTGACGACAAAGTATCGAAATCACTGTCCGCCATATTGGATGCCGAGAATACAAACTGTGATTGGCTTATCACTAGTCCAAATCAAACACGGATTGTTCTTGATCCAATCAAATTTGAGCCTGGTGGAAAAGACTATGTACTGATTGGAAATTACCATAATAGTAGTGACGAGGAAAGTATTATTACCAAGATAGATGGCGCTAACACTACTTCTATAGTGACCTTTGGAAATAAAATTTGGATCAAATATATTGGTGATGAAAAAGCAGTTTGGGAGACCAATTTAACGATTGAATTGAGTTTTTATAAAGGAACAGGTAAGCTCTAAAGTAGTTTTTTACAGCATAAGTGTGATTAAAAACACATTTTTATAAACATGTCTTTCTAAAATGACTACTATGCTCGCCAAAACTTCCCCCCTAATTTTACCCACCCACCAGGGCTCATAATTATTGCACAGCCCCTAACAGAGAAATCGCAGGGCCTCAACAACCTACTGCCATCGCAATTTGACCGACTATCCTATCCCTAGGTAAGGCAGTAGGTTATTCCCAAGGAGGTTGGTTTTCCCCCCTTACTTGAGTCCAACGGATGGACAAACGATTAGCCTAAGTCATTTGAGCGCTATAATCCTCATGCATAGGAACTCTATAGATACAGATATCATCAAATTTAAGTATTAATTGAATTGCAAAATTATTACACATTTTGCAATTCCGAATTTGTAATAATGATCAAAAACAACATTTTGAAAGTATTTGACGACGGAAAAAATATGAAATGATGGAAACGTTTACAATAAATGACAAAGTTTAACAAAAATGTATAGACATGTTGTTCCGTCTTTGCATTCAAATGTATAGAAAGACCACTCGCCACTCACTTCGAGACTAAATGTCTATAAGCTGTTATGGCAGCGCGGAGATGGTCACGTGCGCATTTATAAAAGCGAATGTATATATATAAGTACACTGATAAGTGCAAGATTTTGTGCACAGAGGACATATCTTTTTAATGAGGGGTGGTACAATCCACGTGCCCCGTTAGTAAGATCAGTGTTAACTTTAATAATAGGCGTGAACTTAATAACAAATGCTTTATTGACGCAACTTTTAGTTTTATAGACGCTTCTTTGGTCATTAAAACTCTCTCTTGCTGTTAATATGGCATTAAGAGAGATTTGTAAATTCCAAACTATACTTGTCTCGATGTATTTTTGCACTTATGGAATACGCGTAATTCTAATGAATAAGCTACACATGGCGGTTTTTATGTCAGGAGAGACACATTCTCTATGCCCGGGCATATTCCGTGTAAATACAATGCGATCTCAATACAATGGTATACGTAACCTTTGAATTGTCTTCATATTTTGTCGATATTTGACATATTTTAGGGTTTTCGACGGACCTTAAAATCACCTTTTAATTGGTTAAATACTAGGTGGATAACTACAACTATGTGTACCAAAGTGCAGATATGGCACAATACAGAAAACCCTCCGCATTATGTGGCTTATGATAAGCGATATGATGCGCATCTGTGTTGTAGCGGCTTTGAATTGCATTTTAAACATCTGATGGTACCCTTCCTCCGATAATGCGTCCGTTTCATTTAGATAATCGTGATAGTTCCAAGAATTCCCAGACGCTGTACGCAATAAGCTTTTAGCACATTGGCACTCTCGAGAACGTAACGTCGTGGCTTTACATTGAAATTTAATGATTTGATACTCCTGTTATCATTAGAAATGGTACCCTTCCGCCGATAAAGTATCAGTATCATTTAGATAATCATGATAGTTGCAAGAATTCCCAGACGCTGTACGCAATAAGGCTTATATAACCCGTTGGCACTCTAGAGAACGAAGCATCGTGTTTTTTAATGAAACCTTGCTGAATAGCCTTAAAGTAAAGCTGGATGGAACGTAAATTATAGAAATGTATGTAATTGGATTTGTCCGGGCAAGTAATGAAAGGTCCAGGGGGATTGACTCGATATCCGCATTGTACTAATTAACCGTACATGCGGTGTTTAAAGTACGGGTCAAGCCACCCAATTACGAATAGAGAAAATAAAAATACCATGCGCATCATAAATAAAACCCAAATTAAAGTTGTACCTATTAATGTGGCCATATTAAGGAACTGTATTCCAGCAATATTTTGTGTGATAACATTAATTTTTGCCTCCCAGTAATAACGGTTTACAGGTCTATATGAAGATCTGAGCGCAAGAAGAACGTAATTCCACTTGGCCCCTCAACATGTATACACTAAAGTTACGAATAGTTTCTTAGAGTTTTATAATGTTTAATACATGTTCCAGGGTGAAAACATCTTGAAAGGTTGTGAAAATTTTGTTTTGGTCCCTGAACATGTATAAAACATTACCAAACTATACGAAACTATACGCAACTTTAGTGTATACATGTTGAGGGGCCAAGTGAACTTACGGTCTTCTTACGCTCATGTCTTCATATTCAACTTTAAGGACACAAATTACGGGTTAAAAAATAATGAAATTAAACACAAATGCAATTTGGAATACGTGCTACATAAGAGTCCGATTAAGAAACCTAAATTTTATCCTTATTTATAGACAACGTATTGTTTATAGGCAACGTAATTGTTTGTAGGCAACGTTATTGTTTATAGGCAACGTAATTGTTTGTAGGCAACGTTATTGTTTATAGGCAACGTTATTGATTATAGGCAACGACGTTGTTATAGGCAATGTCATAGTGTGTAGAAACGCATTTATAGACAACGTATTGTTTATAGGCAACGTTATTGTTTATAGGCAACGTCATTGTTTATAGGTAATGTTATTGTATATAGGGAACGTAATTGTTTATAGGGAGCCTCGTTGTTTATAGGCAGCGTAATAGTTTATAGGTAACGTCATTGTTTATAGGCGACGTCATTGTTTATAAGCAACATCAATGTTATTGGCAACGTAGTTGTTTACAGGCAACGGAACTGTTTGTAGGCAACGTAATTGTTTATATGTAACGTATTTTTATAGGCAACGACATTGATTATAGGCAACGTCATTGTTTATAGGCAACGTCATTGTTTATAGGCAACGCCATTGTATATAGGTAATGTTATTGTATATAGGGAACGTTATTGTTTATAGGGAACGTCGTTGTTTATAGGCAGCGTAATTGTTTATAGGTAACGTCATTGTTTATAGGCAACGTCATTGTTTATAGGCAACGCCATTGTTTATAGGTAATGTTATTGTATATAGGTAATGTTATTGTTTATAGGGAACGTCGTTGTTTATAGGCAACGTCATTGCTTATAGGTGACGTGATTGTTTATAAGCAGCATCATTTTTTTTGGCAACGTCATTATTTATAGGCAACGTTTGTAGAAATGCATTTGAGCGTTTGCAATACGCAAGCAAGTAACATGCCTGAATTTGTTAAGTTTTTGTTTGATAAGCTAAATATAATGTCAAATTCGATCGTCTTACCGCAATTATCAACCTCTCATTTTCCCCTGTCTATAAATACAGAGTGTTTACATAACTGTCAATGTGTGACGATTGATGGTAAATTGGACGTCCAGTGCATATTAGGATGGACCGTAGACGTAATCGAACGCTTACCAACACACGTTACTCACTTGTAAGTATTGCGCAATTAAGAGTAAGGGATCTTTGTAGGTAGCCTCTTTCAAAATTATTTTTTCTTAAAATAGATACTGTAGGAAGAAAATGTATAATGCATCTAAAAGATTACGGTTTTAGTGTTAGTTTTATTCTGAGCCGAAAGATAATCTTTGTGACATGGCTTTGAATTTTCATCACATTCATTAACTGGGCCTTTCTAAAAATTCACTTCATATTGGGAATTTATATAACTATGTTCAGCGATGTAGAGCATTGGCACTAAGAGCCAATAGACAATGCATATAGGTATGGGTTTTACTCAGGCACAAACAGGTGTTTAAACGTGATTTGTGACCCGGCAGCACAAATGAGCCGTAAATTCCTTATTGTATTCTGAGTTACGGTGTAAAATGTGTACGAAGGTCATATTCATCGGTAACTTAAGCTGGCCCGACATCCGTCTCATTTCGATAGTCAAAAACTAATCAATAATCCTATTGTTGAAGTGGATAATAAGCTTCTACCTTAGATGGCCATAGAACTTTTAATATCTCTGGTCTTTGTTTGCTTATATTGCTAAATCCTGTTCAAGTGGTGGGTTACCAGGCATTGTATTTTGTACAGGTATGCATAACCAACAATTAACAATGAGAGAACTTTCTTAAACCTCGTTGACTTGGGGATGATTTGAAATGACCGCCAATTATGACTGTTTAATATTTATTGCCAACAATGTGGAAAAAGAGACACATGTAAAAACGCAAAAAGCTATAATTTTGTTGAAGGAGCAAAGTTTAACAAACCATAACCTGGATATCGTTTGAAGTCAAATGATATACCATTTTTAAGTTTATGATGTTTATTGTTTAAACACGAAATAAAACAAAATTGACCGGGGGAGGAATTTACGGCTCATTCGCCGTGGACGGTCACATTTATTGTAAAGTACATAGAATGGACTGGATCATATTTTGTTATAGATATATAGCTTCTGATTTACAATCATTCCCTATTACCGGTAAACAGGAAACAAAATATATACATAAGGCAAAATGGCACACCAAAATCATTTCTAACACGCGTAATTTAATTTGATTATTTATCTTTGTTTACAATTAAAATATATTTCATGATTTTGGATAGTTGGGAATTCCCCTTTCTATATACAATGTTCAGTGTATTGCACCATTAGGGGATCCCTGACATTGTAGAGTGAATATGACATCATGTTGGGGTAAACCCACAGGAAGTGATGTAATTTGAAAGGTTAATGTTTATAATTATTTTTAGAAATTTCCCAGTTTATATCATATATTGTGAAGGTAGCAATTGGTTATTAATAGAATGGGGTTTTCCAATGCTTTACACAATTCAACAATTCAACTGCGAGGAATTTGTTGTGGGTTAGCTAATGTGATTACAGTCCATTTCCTTCAAGGAAAGGAAATTACTAACCAGAAATATTTAATGTAGTCAATGTACTACTACCTGCCAGTAATGTCGGAGAAAATCTAGTTTAGGCCTACGTCAAAGTGTGTGCATCTTCCAAGACATTACTCGTCGATGGTCGATAGACGTCCCAATAAAGCGGACCGCGCCGGCCAGTTAAAGTACATGCCCTATCACACCACTCCACGCCATACATAAATTCTCCCAGTCACATTTCCCAAATATGAAATTAAAATTAAAGTAAAATTTTAATTTACTTCTTTTAAAGTTCGGCAGAGGCTGGGTTCGAACTCACGGCGCACGGCTTAGTACTCTATGAGCCTAGCGCCTTAGACCACTCGGCCACTTGTCTTGTCGTTATTCATTTGAAACTTATTTAAAAATATAATCGCAACTTCAACATAGGCCTACCACGTGACAAGCAAAGACAGAAAACGTATTATATTTTGGAATATCTGCTTAAAACATTAATGTGTATTATAATACAGCTACCATTATTTATATTGTTGAATTCTCAAGCGCATCATTTCGAATTGGGTTTGGAAGATACATTCTCCTAAAGCCCGATACTGACTCCACCTGTACATTTTAATTTCATCGCGCGATGCTGAGATGTTTGAAAAGCATCGCAGCATCGCATACCGCTGCGAAGTGGAGTCAGGATCGGGCTTAATTCGAACCACCAGCATGGTTCGATGTAGAGTGTCTTTCCTATTCAGAGGAAATATTGCAATTACACACCTTATTGCCTTTTAACAATAACCAATGACACTAGCACGTAATTCCAGTCAAGCACCAATCTTTAATCCTATTGTTGAAGAGGATAATAAGCTTATACTTATGTAAAGCATTCGTAAAAAAGCTTAAGTCTTTGTTTGCTTTGGTTAAATCCTGTTCAAGTGGTGGGTTAACCAACAATTAACAATGAGAGGACATTCCTGAACCTCGTTCAGTTGGCGATGATTTGAAGTGACCGCCAATTATGACCATTTGATATTTAATACCAGCAATGTGGAAAAAAAGAAATAATGTAGTGCCAAAATAATGTACCCTTTTACGGAAGGAGCAAAGTTGAACAAGTTACAACTCCGCTTCTGCAGTACGAATGTCAGCGGCGAATGTCAGGTTATTATTTCCCAGTCTTGAAAAAAAATGCAGGAAGAGGTGGGAATCGATCTCGGTACCTCCCGGTTAAAAAGCACTGTGCAAGACTACTAAGCCAACTAAATATCTGTTATGAGATGTACGACATTAATCTTTGATATTGCTTAATGGAACAAATCGCGGAATTAAATCAGTAATAAAAGAAATTGATTCTTATTTAGCGGTCAAATTGGATAAAAGAGGAAATATGTGTCCCTGCTCTAAAGAAAATATAGGTTAGAAAATTATCAAATAAATTTAAATTAAAAATTGAGATTTTATATTTATTTATTTCACGAGGCGGCATTATCACAGACAAACACTGTATACGCTAAAAACTCAACCCTCATTACTAGATGATGGCATAGCTCAGTGTTAGAGCATCAGACTGGTAATATCAATATCGTTAGTTCGAATCCGCCCGTCAGCAATGGTTATTATGATTTTAATGCTACGCTACAGTTTGTTCAATGTTTTTTTCGTTTATTTATTTATTTATTTATTTATTTATTTATTTATTTATTTATTTATTTATTTATTTATTTATTTATTTAAATTATTTATTTATTTAAATAATTTGATATTATTTGAAAGGGGTATTTGAGCAATTTGAAATTTTTACCCCGTAAAACCCACCCCTCCCAAATTGCCAAACTTAACGCACAACACCTATGAGTTTAAATCATACATAATGATCAGTACGTCCATGAACACCGGCTGGTCACTGCATTCATTTGGGAATGTGTAGGGACTGCAGCTTGATTCGCCATCCACAACATGATAATGTGTGCACATGCTACATTATATACACTTGTAGGCCTATGTTGTTGTTGGTGTATAAGTAATGGGCCTTGCAATTGAAATGCCTCAAGCTTTTAATCCGATATGCAGATTATCTATTTGTTTTCATGAATTGGAAGACATTCTTTGATGTATTACTGAGCTCAATGATCTGAAATTACTGGAGTGTGAGGTCAGCATAGTATTTTATTAACAGAACGTATAGACGAATCCAAATCCACGCATTCCTACACCTGACTAGCAGCCTTTAGTTGGGTAGCCGTCGGCTACAATGCACCCAAAATGTGAAATGATTCGGCCTTGGCGGAAATTTTAAACTGCATTCCATCACCCGTTTTACATCTTCCGCGAAAACACAGGTAGACAAAAAGAATGATTAAAGTTTATTACAACACAATAGGCCCTACAGTTCCCTTCGGCAAAACACACAGCTTCTACATGGTCTATTCGCTGTTGAAGTGACATAATAATCGGATTAACTACACCATATCAAACGCTACAAATGGATGTACTTGCGAATAAAAGGACTTAGTATAAATAGATGCGACGGGATTACCTGCGGAATTATCTCTATTGTATTATTCTATTAACCCTCCTCGTCCTTGCATCTTCTCTAGGTGTTAGACGGCTTTTATTTGCATAATAGGGCGCTCAAAACACCAGGTTGGTGCTAGCGGCTACCCAAAGATGGCCGACCAAATCCTGACCATGACTTGGCTTGTTGGATTCGTCTATAGAGGCCCTGCATGAAATTATCGATTGGCTCCAAACAAAGGATTTGAGCCGGTGTCCTTCACCGTAGTTATGGCGGAGTGCAGTCCATTCAATCAAATGTTGTCATCAACCTATTTGATTGCAATCATGCTTTTTGTTGAATGCATTTGAGTAGTCCGCCATATTTACGGGATGATATGTCACATGCAAGGCCTCTGTTCTCCAAATTCATTTCCTAATGTATGTGAGAATGATACAATAATGACATGATGAACATAGTCATTGATGCATCAGTTTTAAAATAGACTAGGCGGTTACCATATTTGGCGGTTCTCGGCTGGGCGCGATTACCAGGCTGATGGTGACATGCCCATATGACAGTTTTTACTAATACGACCTCAGATGACCCCTGGCGACCCCAAAATGACTTTCCAAAAATTTGGCTCTAAATGTTGACTGTACCCACCAAGTTTCATGCCCATACGACAGTTTTTAGTAATTTGACCTCAGATGACCCCTGGGTGACCTTGGATGACCCCAAAATGACCTAAACTTATAACTCTAAATGTTGACTGTACCCACCAAGTTTCATGCCCATATATGAGTTTTTACTAATTTGACCTCAGATGACCCGTGGTGACCTTGGATGACCCCAAAATGGCCTTCAAAAAATGTTGTTTTAAATGTTGACTGTACCTACCAAGTTTTATGCCCATACGACACTTTTTAGTAATTTGACCTCAGATGACCCCTGGGAGGAGACCCCGGTGTCAGATGACTTTAAAACGAACATAAACATCTTCTTGCCAGGACAGAACTACACCCACCCACCGAGTTTGAGCCTCGTACGACCTAGTTTCATGCCCATATGACAGTTTTTAGTCATTTGACCTCAAATGACCCCTTGGAGGGGGCCCCGGGGTCGGATGACTTAACGAACATAAACTTTTTCTTGCCAGGACAGAACTACACCCACCCACCGAGTTTGAGCCCCGTACGACCTACGACGGCCTCACATTAGCAGTCACAGACAAAACCTAAATCTACAGAATATATCCATTACTCGTCGATACTCGAAAGAGCTCAAAATAAATAACTTGGAAAATTTTCTTGATGTCATTTAACATGTTTCCATAGTAAACCATCGTTAGCCTTGGAGATCTATTCTGTAGAACTGACCGGTGACCGATTTATTGGGACGTCTATCGACCATCGACGAGTAATGGTACGACCTAGTTTCATGCCCATATGACAGTTTTTAGTCATTTGACCTCAAATGACCGCTGGGAGGGGGCCCGGGGTCGGATGACTTAACGAACATAAACATCTTCTTGCCAGGACAGAACTACACCCATCCACCGAGTTTGAGCCCCGTAGGACCTAGTTACATGCCCATATGACAGTTTTTAGTCATTTGACCTCAAATGACCCCTGGGAGGGGGGGCGGGGTCGAATGACTCAACGAACATAAACATCTTCTTGCCAGGACAGAACTACACCCATCCACCGAGTTTGAGCCCCGTAGGACCTACAATCCCGGAAAAAATGTGTTCGAACACCCACTGTAATTCCCATGTTCATCTTAGTATAGTGCGCACGCTATATGAGTCACTGGAAACTAAGATTTATAATAGAGTTCTCTCAATGTTCATCTTAAGCATATCCCTCCCTTTCCCCACCAATCAATGTTGGGAGAAGATATGTGAAGATGAGCATATTGGGTATGCCAACATTGTACGGGGGTAGAAGGGGACTATTTCCAATAAGGCCTTTAAAGTGTTCGAACAATATTTTCTGAGATTGTCTGAGGAATTCTAAAATCAGTGTTTGCTTTTTTCACATTTGGGATCATAACTTCAGATCCAGTAGAGCGATTCAAATGAAGCTTGGACATGTTAGTTTATATATAATAGGGAACACATGCAATAAATAATATTACATTACATCCACAAATATTTCAGGGATCGGTCACTTTAAACATATATTTTCATCAAATTTTGAATAATTTAAGTCGAATAAGACGTAAAATACCTGATACATATCCCCAAACAGTTTAAAACATAGCAATTTGAATAGCTAAAAAGTTGACAATGTTTTTTGACAATCATGGACCATCTTTTATATTTGCTATAACACTAAGGGCACCGTCAATCAAACATCACACGGATGTGGGATGCAAATTTGTCAATGCTATCTGCAGTAGATAGCAAAATAATGCAACGACATCTACCACCCTATGTCCAATGCATTGCCAAACTTCTCCTTCCAAACCAGTAATTCCTGACCCCACAAAAGTAAACTTCAAAGATTTCAAGCAAATAAAACGAAAAAGAAGTCATTAAAGACCCCCCACAAAAAATAATAATGAAAGATATAAGAAACAAAGAAACAAAACCAACACAAAATAGGAAAGAAAATGCCAAAATTAAATAAAGGAAGATAAAACAAAAACTCTAAGTAAAAGGAAAATAATGCATTAAAAAGAAGGAAGAATAAAAAGTGCAAATGTCACTTGCTGTTCAATATGTTTCAAGTTCAAGTCCAATTTTACATTAAAAGACACATGCGCAATGTATAGGACACATCAATCAATAATATTTTAACTAACATGGTCAATGATTGGTGTGCAAGTTCAGGCTTATTTCATGATTGTCATTATTTTTGATCGAAAAAAGAAAGAAAATATAAACAATTCCAAAATGTTGTTTTTCAGTTAAACAAACACCGATCATTATGAGCATTATAGATAATGACCTTTATTATTAGGCCTATGAAATCTCAAATTGGCACATTTCATTAAACATGATTTGCGTTGTCTCTTCAGTGGGTATAACTGTGTACACTGAAAGTGTGAAAGCCTATTCATGGTAAAGGTAAATCATTGCACATCTCCCCATTGAAAACACACATTGTGCACGGTTGACCAAAAACATAAAGAATAATAGGATTTACTTTTCTATTATATGGTGAATCGTTGGAAATGCGTGCTTGTCTATGTGTGTAAATCGTTATGATTCACCATTTGACCATCCTAACCATGGTGTATTTAAAATGTTTAATGAACACAATTTCACACATTAGGCTGATTTTCTTAAATGTTGGTCAAGTAATGTTTTTAAAAACAATAAATGTGCATAGCCTGTGCGTATCTCTCCCTTCCTATCACTCGCTCTCTCTCTCTCTCGCCCCCCCCCCTCCGATTTATCACACAGTGGTAAATTTGTGACATTCAAATACATAACATTAAATTTACGAGTAATGTCTGTTTTTAGCTGAATATAAAATATTAACACCTTCTCTAAATTAATTATACCACATGTACATATGCTCAATAAACATGGCACATAAATAATTTAGGCCTGTATTTGTGTGTACAAAACGCTATGTTAAATCTATACTAACAGAACGCTATCAAAATATTCATTGATTTCCTCCATATTTTGTGGGATGATAGCAAATTATATGTCTAACATGTGTGCCAAATTGCATTAAAATCGATGGCGTAACTGCAGAGTTATTGTCCAAAAACTAAAATCAGATGATTTTGCTAAGCAATTTTGTAGACAATCCCGGAAAAATGTGTTCGAACACCCACTGTAATTCCCATGTTCATCTTAGTATAGTGCGCACGCTATATGAGTCACTGGAAACTAAGATTTATAATAGAGTTCTCTCAATGTTCATCTTAAGCATATCCCTCCCTTTCCCCACCAATCAATGTTGGGAGAAGATATGTGAAGATGAGCATATTGGTATGCCAACATTGTACGGGGGTAGAAGGGGGACTATTTCCAATAAGGCCTTTAAAGTGTTCGAACAATATTTTCTGAGATTGTCTGAGGAATTCTAAAATCAGTGTTTGCTTTTTCACATTTGGGATCATAACTTCAGATCCAGTAGAGCGATTCAAATGAAGCTTGGACATGTTAGTTTATATATAATAGGGAACACATGCAATAAATAATATTACATTACATCCACAAATATTTCAGGGATCGGTCACTTTAAACATATATTTTCATCAAATTTTGAATAATTTAAGTCGAATAAGACGTAAAATACCTGATACATATCCCCAAACAGTTTAAAACATAGCAATTTGAATAGCTAAAAAGTTGACAATGTTTTTGGACAATCATGGACCATCTTTTATATTTGCTATAACACTAAGGGCACCGTCAATCAAACATCACACGGATGTGGAATGCAAATTTGTCAATGCTATCTGCAGTAGATAGCAAAATAATGCAACGACATCTACCACCCTATGTCCAATGCATTGCCAAACTTCTCCTTCCAAACCAGTAATTCCTGACCCCACAAAAGTAAACTTCAAAGATTTCAAGCAAATAAAACGAAAAAAGTCATTAAAGACCCCCCCCCCCCACAAAAAATAATAATGAAAGATATAAGAAACAAAGAAACAAAACCAACACAAAATAGGAAAGAAAATGCCAAAATTAAATAAAGGAAGATAAAACAAAAACTCTAAGTAAAAGGAAAATAATGCATTAAAAAGAAGGAAGAATAAAAAGTGCAAATGTCACTTGCTGTTCAATATGTTTCAAGTTCAAGTCCAATTTTACATTAAAAGACACATGCGCAATGTATAGGACACATCAATCAATAATATTTTAACTAACATGGTCAATGATTGGTGTGCAAGTTCAGGCTTATTTCATGATTGTCATTATTTTTGATCGAAAAAAGAAAGAAAATATAAACAATTCCAAAATGTTGTTTTCAGTTAAACAAACACCGATCATTATGAGCATTATAGATAATGACCTTTATTATTAGGCCTATGAAATCTCAAATTGGCACATTTCATTAAACATGATTTGCGTTGTCTCTTCAGTGGGTATAACTGTGTACACTGAAAGTGTGAAAGCCTATTCATGGTAAAGGTAAATCATTGCACATCTCCCCATTGAAAACACACATTGTGCACGGTTGACCAAAAACATAAAGAATAATAGGATTTACTTTTCTATTATATGGTGAATCGTTGGAAATGCGTGCTTGTCTATGTGTGTAAATCGTTATGATTCACCATTTGACCATCCTAACCATGGTGTATTTAAAATGTTTAATGAACACAATTTCACACATTAGGCTGATTTTCTTAAATGTTGGTCAAGTAATGTTTTTAAAAACAATAAATGTGCATAGCCTGTGCGTATCTCTCCCTTCCTATCACTCGCTCTCTCTCTCTCTCTCCCCCCTCCGATTTATCACACAGTGGTAAATTTGTGACATATAAATACATAACATTAAATTTACGAGTAATGTCTGTTTTTAGCTGAATATAAAATATTAACACCTTCTCTAAATTAATTATACCACATGTACATATGCTCAATAAACATGGCACATAAATAATTTAGGCCTGTATTTGTGTGTACAAAACGCTATGTTAAATCTATACTAACAGAACGCTATCAAAATATTCATTGATTTCCTCCATATTTTGTGGGATGATAGCAAATTATATGTCTAACATGTGTGCCAAATTGCATTAAAATCGATGGCGTAACTGCAGAGTTATTGTCCAAAAACTAAAATCAGATGATTTTGCTAAGCAATTTTGTAGACAATCCCGGAAAAATGTGTTCGAACACCCACTGTAATTCCCATGTTCATCTTAGTATAGTGCGCACGCTATATGAGTCACTGGAAACTAAGATTTATAATAGAGTTCTCTCAATGTTCATCTTAAGCATATCCCTCCCTTTCCCCACCAATCAATGTTGGGAGAAGATATGTGAAGATGAGCATATTGGGTATGCCAACATTGTACGGGGGTAGAAGGGGACTATTTCCAATAAGGCCTTTAAAGTGTTCGAACAATATTTTCTGAGATTGTCTGAGGAATTCTAAAATCAGTGTTTGCTTTTTCACATTTGGGATCATAACTTCAGATCCAGTAGAGCGATTCAAATGAAGCTTGGACATGTTAGTTTATATATAATAGGGAACACATGCAATAAATAATATTACATTACATCCACAAATATTTCAGGGATCGGTCACTTTAAACATATATTTTCATCAAATTTTGAATAATTTAAGTCGAATAAGACGTAAAATACCTGATACATATCCCCAAACAGTTTAAAACATAGCAATTTGAATAGCTAAAAAGTTGACAATGTTTTGGACAATCATGGACCATCTTTTATATTTGCTATAACACTAAGGGCACCGTCAATCAAACATCACACGGATGTGGGATGCAAATTTATCAATGCTATCTGCAGTAGATAGCAAAATAATGCAACGACATCTACCACCCTATGTCCAATGCATTGCCAAACTTCTCCTTCCAAACCAGTAATTCCTGACCCCACAAAAGTAAACTTCAAAGATTTCAAGCAAATAAAACGAAAAAGAAGTCATTAAAGACCCCCCACAAAAAATAATAATGAAAGATATAAGAAACAAAGAAACAAAACCAACACAAAATAGGAAAGAAAATGCCAAAATTAAATAAAGGAAGATAAAACAAAAACTCTAAGTAAAAGGAAAATAATGCATTAAAAAGAAGGAAGAATAAAAAGTGCAAATGTCACTTGCTGTTCAATATGTTTCAAGTTCAAGTCCAATTTTACATTAAAAGACACATGCGCAATGTATAGGACACATCAATCAATAATATTTTAACTAACATGGTCAATGATTGGTGTGCAAGTTCAGGCTTATTTCATGATTGTCATTATTTTTGATCGAAAAAAGAAAGAAAATATAAACAATTCCAAAATGTTGTTTTTCAGTTAAACAAACACCGATCATTATGAGCATTATAGATAATGACCTTTATTATTAGGCCTATGAAATCTCAAATTGGCACATTTCATTAAACATGATTTGCGTTGTCTCTTCAGTGGGTATAACTGTGTACACTGAAAGTGTGAAAGCCTATTCATGGTAAAGGTAAATCATTGCACATCTCCCCATTGAAAACACACATTGTGCACGGTTGACCAAAAACATAAAGAATAATAGGATTTACTTTTCTATTATATGGTGAATCGTTGGAAATGCGTGCTTGTCTATGTGTGTAAATCGTTATGATTCACCATTTGACCATCCTAACCATGGTGTATTTAAAATGTTTAATGAACACAATTTCACACATTAGGCTGATTTTCTTAAATGTTGGTCAAGTAATGTTTTAAAAACAATAAATGTGCATAGCCTGTGCGTATCTCTCCCTCCTATCACTCGCTCTCTCTCTCTCTCTCTCCCCCCCCCCTCCGATTTATCACACAGTGGTAAATTTGTGACATTTAAATACATAACATTAAATTTACGAGTAATGTCTGTTTTTAGCTGAATATAAAATATTAACACCTTCTCTAAATTAATTATACCACATGTACATATGCTCAATAAACATGGCACATAAATAATTTAGGCCTGTATTTAATATGTACAAAACGCTATGTTAAATCTATACTAACAGAACGCTATCAAAATATTCATTGATTTCCTCCATATTTTGTGGGATGATAGCAAATTATATGTCTAACATGTGTGCCAAATTGCATTAAAATCGATGGCGTAACTGCAGAGTTATTGTCCAAAAACTAAAATCAGATGATTTTGCTAAGCAATTTTGTAGACAATCCCGGAAAAAATGTGTTCGAACACCCACTGTAATTCCCATGTTCATCTTAGTATAGTGCGCACGCTATATGAGTCACTGGAAACTAAGATTTATAATAGAGTTCTCTCAATGTTCATCTTAAGCATATCCCTCCCTTTCCCCACCAATCAATGTTGGGAGAAGATATGTGAAGATGAGCATATTGGGTATGCCAACATTGTACGGGGGTAGAAGGGGGACTATTTCCAATAAGGCCTTTAAAGTGTTCGAACAATATTTTCTGAGATTGTCTGAGGAATTCTAAAATCAGTGTTTGCTTTTTCACATTTGGGATCATAACTTCAGATCCAGTAGAGCGATTCAAATGAAGCTTGGACATGTTAGTTTATATATAATAGGGAACACATGCAATAAATAATATTACATTACATCCACAAATATTTCAGGGATCGGTCACTTTAAACATATATTTTCATCAAATTTTGAATAATTTAAGTCGAATAAGACGTAAAATACCTGATACATATCCCCAAACAGTTTAAAACATAGCAATTTGAATAGCTAAAAAGTTGACAATGTTTTTGGACAATCATGGACCATCTTTTATATTTGCTATAACACTAAGGGCACCGTCAATCAAACATCACACGGATGTGGGATGCAAATTGTTAATGCTATCTGCAGTAGATAGCAAAATAATGCAACGACATCTACCACCCTATGTCCAATGCATTGCCAAACTTCCCCTTCCAAACCAGAAATTCCTGACCCCACAAAAGTAAACTTCAAAGATTTCAAACAAAAAAAAAAAAAAAGAAGTCATTAAAGACCCCCCACAAAAATAATAATGAAAGATATAAGAAACAAAGAAACAAAACCAACACAAAATAGGAAAGAAAATGCCAAAATTAAATAAAGGAAGATAAAACAAAAACTCTAAGTAAAAGGAAAATAATGCATTAAAAAGAAGGAAGAATAAAAAGTGCAAATGTCACTTGCTGTTCAATATGTTTCAAGTTCAAGTCCAATTTTACATTAAAAGACACATGCGCAATGTATAGGACACATCAATCAATAATATTTTAACTAACATGGTCAATGATTGGTGTGCAAGTTCAGGCTTATTTCATGATTGTCATTATTTTGATCGAAAAAGAAAGAAAATATAAACAATTCCAAAATGTTGTTTTTCAGTTAAACAAACACCGATCATTATGAGCATTATAGATAATGACCTTTATTATTAGGCCTATGAAATCTCAAATTGGCACATTTCATTAAACATGATTTGCGTTGTCTCTTCAGTGGGTATAACTGTGTACACTGAAAGTGTGAAAGCCTATTCATGGTAAAGGTAAATCATTGCACATCTCCCCATTGAAAACACACATTGTGCACGGTTGACCAAAAACATAAAGAATAATAGGATTTACTTTTCTATTATATGGTGAATCGTTGGAAATGCGTGCTTGTCTATGTGTGTAAATCGTTATGATTCACCATTTGACCATCCTAACCATGGTGTATTTAAAATGTTTAATGAACACAATTTCACACATTAGGCTGATTTTCTTAAATGTTGGTCAAGTAATGTTTTTAAAAACAATAAATGTGCATAGCCTGTGCGTATCTCTCCCTTCCTATCACTCGCTCTCTCTCTCTCTCTCTCCCCCCCCTCCGATTTATCACACAGTGGTAAATTTGTGACATTAAATACATAACATTAAATTTACGAGTAATGTCTGTTTTAGCTGAATATAAAATATTAACACCTTCTCTAAATTAATTATACCACATGTACATATGCTCAATAAACATGGCACATAAATAATCTAGGCCGGTACTTGTGTACAAAACGCTATGTTAAATCTATACTAACAGAACGCTATCAAAATATTCATTGATTTCCTCCATATTTTGTGGGATGATAGCAAATTATATGTCTAACATGTGTGCCAAATTGCATTAAAATCGATGGCGTAACTGCAGAGTTATTGTCCAAAAACTAAAATCAGATGATTTTGCTAAGCAATTTTGTAGACAATCCCGGAAAAAATGTGTTCGAACACCCACTGTAATTCCCATGTTCATCTTAGTATAGTGCGCACGCTATATGAGTCACTGGAAACTAAGATTTATAATAGAGTTCTCTCAATGTTCATCTTAAGCATATCCCTCCCTTTCCCCACCAATCAATGTTGGGAGAAGATATGTGAAGATGAGCATATTAGGTATCCAACATTGTACGGGGGTAGAAGGGGGACTATTTCCAATAAGGCCTTTAAAGTGTTCGAACAATATTTTCTGAGATTGTCTGAGAATTCTAAAATCAGTGTTTGCTTTTTCACATTTGGGATCATAACTTCAGATCCAGTAGAGCGATTCAAATGAAGCTTGGACATGTTAGTTTATATATAATAGGGAACACATGCAATAAATAATATTACATTACATCCACAAATATTTCAGGGATCGGTCACTTTAAACATATATTTTCATCAAATTTTGAATAATTTAAGTCGAATAAGACGTAAAATACCTGATACATATCCCCAAACAGTTTAAAACATAGCAATTTGAATAGCTAAAAAGTTGACAATGTTTTGGACAATCATGGACCATCTTTTATATTTGCTATAACACTAAGGGCACCGTCAATCAAACATCACACGGATGTGGGATGCAAATTTATCAATGCTATCTGCAGTAGATAGCAAAATAATGCAACGACATCTACCACCCTATGTCCAATGCATTGCCAAACTTCTCCTTCAAACCAGTAATTCCTGACCCCACAAAAGTAAACTTCAAAGATTTCAAGCAAATAAAACGAAAAAGAAGTCATTAAAGACCCCCCACAAAAAATAATAATGAAAGATATAAGAAACAAAGAAACAAAACCAACACAAAATAGGAAAGAAAATGCAAAATTAAATAAAGGAAGATAAAACAAAAACTCTAAGTAAAAGGAAAATAATGCATTAAAAAGAAGGAAGAATAAAAAGTGCAAATGTCACTTGCTGTTCAATATGTTTCAAGTTCAAGTCCAATTTTACATTAAAAGACACATGCGCAATGTATAGGACACATCAATCAATAATATTTTAACTAACATGGTCAATGATTGGTGTGCAAGTTCAGGCTTATTTCATGATTGTCATTATTTTGATCGAAAAAGAAAGAAAATATAAACAATTCCAAAATGTTGTTTTTCAGTTAAACAAACACCGATCATTATGAGCATTATAGATAATGACCTTTATTATTAGGCCTATGAAATCTCAAATTGGCACATTTCATTAAACATGATTTGCGTTGTCTCTTCAGTGGGTATAACTGTGTACACTGAAAGTGTGAAAGCCTATTCATGGTAAAGGTAAATCATTGCACATCTCCCCATTGAAAACACACATTGTGCACGGTTGACCAAAAACATAAAGAATAATAGGATTTACTTTTCTATTATATGGTGAATCGTTGGAAATGCGTGCTTGTCTATGTGTGTAAATCGTTATGATTCACCATTTGACCATCCTAACCATGGTGTATTTAAAATGTTTAATGAACACAATTTCACACATTAGGCTGATTTTCTTAAATGTTGGTCAAGTAATGTTTTTAAAACAATAAATGTGCATAGCCTGTGCGTATCTCTCCCTTCCTATCACTCGCTCTCTCTCTCTCACCCCCCCCCCTCCGATTTATCACACAGTGGTAAATTTGTGACATTTTAATACATAACATTAAATTTACGAGTAATGTCTGTTTTAGCTGAATATAAAATATTAACACCTTCTCTAAATTAATTATACCACATGTACATATGCTCAATAAACATGGCACATAAATAATTTAGGCCTGTATTTAATGTGTACAAAACGCTATATTAAATCTATACTAACAGAACGCTATCAAAATATTCATTGATTTCCTCCATATTTTGTGGGATGATAGCAAATTATATGTCTAACATGTGTGCCAAATTGCATTAAAATCGATGGCGTAACTGCAGAGTTATTGTCCAAAAACTAAAATCAGATGATT